>NW_027256883.1:202099562-202587062 GCF_029215685.1 Pituophis catenifer annectens | reverse complement strand
TGTGATCGCAGCTGTTTCTTCCTTTTAACTGCCAGTGGGGGTGTGAACTGATTGGGTGGGAGCTTGGCTGTGTTCTGATTGGTTGGAGGTGTGTTCTGATTGGTTGGGGGTTTGGCTGTGCTCTGATTGGATGGGGGGTAATATATATATTTAATATATAATATTTAATATTTAATATATATATATTAAGGATTTAAGATGTTTGGTATCGCCTGCAACGGCTCTTTATAATTCTTCAAAATAAGGGAAGACTAGTACTAGGAGTTTTAAAACATAAGTATTCTTTGGAGATACAAGCGCACGTTTTAAATATTTAATAAGCTGCAGGGAGCATCTCTGCAATGCTTTTTCAATTAGTCTCCAACACTTTGAGCGGGCAAGCCAGGCGTGGGAGGCCCAAGCATCGATGTATTCTTCCCTCCGTGAACCACCGCTAAAATATTCATATTTGCAAATGTAGCCAAATTTAGCTTGGTGCTCTAATGAGCGAGTTAAAAGATCATTTCCCCCCTATGGCTTTGTCCTTTGCCCATTACAGATGAGCTGTGCAGCCGTGTTTTTTTTTTTCACTCGCTGAACAATTTGCAGCGTAAGGACAGAGCTAAGTGATGGGGGTCGCTGAGAAAATGTTACGTCTGGGAAGTGTGATTTGTTTTCCTCTCCTCCTTGGAGCAGACAGAAATAATCCATGTAAAACACTTGCTCTATGGCGTAAGTCAGAGGCAAGGGGAGTAGGATTGCATTTTAATTTCTTTTTTTCTGCTAGTGGCAGGTGTCCGTGGTGCGGTGGCCTTTTTGGAGCAGACTGACTTTTTACAAGCAAACAGTATACTAAGCATAACAGAGAATATATGCACCAATACAGGGAATCCTTGACATACGACCACAATTGAGCCCCAAACTTCTGTCGTGAAGTGAGACATTTGTTAATGTCAGTTTTTGCCCCATTTTGCCCCACCTTTCTTGCCACGGTTGTTAAGTGAACCACTGCCGTTGATAAATTAGGGACCTGGTTGTTAAGTGAACCTGGCTTCCCCATTGATTTTGCTTCAAGGATCAAAACTCACTCACTCACTCACTCACTCACTCACTCACTCACTCACTCACTCACTCACTCATTTATTTATTTATTTATTTATTTATTTATTTATTTATTTATTTATTTATCAATCAAATTTCTATGCCGCCCTACTCCCGGAGGACTCAGGGCAGTGAACAGCCAAGATAAAATACAGATAATACAAACATTAAAAGTCCCTTAAAATTATTAAATATTTTGGCCGAAACACAAATTAAAACACCCAATTTATAAAACAAATCAAACGATTTAAAAATTTAAAAGGGAGAGTTAGGCCAGGCCTAACTTAACTGTTTTGCAACGGATATTTTGGGCTCCATTGTGGTTGTATGTTGAGGACGCCCTATAGCAGGGGTGTCAAACTCGATTTCATTGAGTGACACATCAGGGTTGTGTTTGACCTTGGGGGCCTGGGTGGACGTGACTGGCGTGGTTGGTTGTTCCCAGCTCAATGTCATTCATGTCAGGTGCTAACACAGGACTTCTCTTAGACCCTCCCTCACTCTCATTATAATCTCCTTCCTTCCTTCCTTCCTTCCTGCCTGCCTGCCTGCCTTCCTTCCTTCCTTCCTTCCTTCCTTCCTTCCTTCCTTCCTTCCTTCCTTCCTTCCTTCCTTCCTTTTCTTCTTTTTCCTTCCCTCTTCATTCTCCTTTCTCCTTCCTTCCCCTCTTTCCTTCTTTTTCCTTCCTTGCTCTCTTCCTTTCTTTCCTTCTTTTTCTTTGTCTTTCCTCTTTCCCTTTCTCCTTTCCTGTCCCTCCTTGCATGCTCAAATGCAAAAGGGGAAACCTTTCTCCCTTTGTTTTGTTCTTAGTTTGTTTTGCTAGCCATCTGCCAGCGAAAACAGAGCTTGGGGGAAGGGGCACTCAGGCAGCACTCCTGAGCTCCATTTTTGCTGGCAGAGGCACCATGGACCGGTCCTTTGCTGTTTCCAGGGCGGCCCTGCAGGCCAGATCTAAGCACCTCATGGGCCAGATTTGGCCCGCGGGCCTTGAGTTTGATACCCTTGCCCTATAGCAGGGGTCGGCAACCTTAAACACTCAAAGAGCCACAAAGGTTGTAACCGGAAGCCCCCATTCAATTCTGGAGCCGATCGGAAGTCCAGTTCCCACATCATAGTCTCCTCCTAGCACGGCATCCTTTTTCCTCTACCTGTCCTAATCAAAAGCCCTATCAATTGTGGAGCTGACCACAAGCAACAGGGAGCTGCAGCAGAGGGATGAAAGAGCCACACGCGGCTCCAGAGCCACAGGTTGCTGACCCCTGCCGTATAGTCATGAGTAAACTGTACCTTTGCCAAGTGATCTTCTGCAAAGAGACTGGATGATTTCATAGGGATAGAAGGACAGGCCTGTTAGATCAGGGCAATATTTTCTTTAGTCCAGCATCTTGTAACACAATGGTCAATCAGTTGTATTTATGAAGCTGACTAGCATAAACCATTCACTACATCTCTTTGGCACCGAGTGTTTTAGGTTTCGTTCCTGCAACTTAGGAAGCAACATACCTAAGAGCTACCACAAATGTCTGGACGTGCCACATTTTTTAAAAAAATATGATTCTGCACCAAAACCTTATCTCATGATCCAAACAACTGAAATCAATAGTTTTATTTGTATTTTAATCTCTCTCTCTGTCTCTGTCTCTGTCTCTGTCTCTGTCTCTGTCTCTGTCTCTGTCTCTGTCTCTGTCTCTGTCTCTGTCTCTCTCTGTCTCTCTCTCTCTCTCTCTCTGTCTCTCTCTCTCTCTCTGTCTCTGTCTGTCTGTCTGTCTCTCTCTCTCTCTCTCTGTCTGTCTCTCTGTCTCTGTTTGTCTGTCTCTGTCTCTGTCTCTGTCTCTGTCTCTCTCTTTCTGTCTCTGTCTCTCTGTCTCTCTCTCTGTGTGTCTCTGTCTGTCTGTCTGTCTCTCTCTCTCTCTCTCTCTCTGTCTCTCTCTGTCTCTCTCTGTCTCTCTCTCTCTCTCTCTCTGTCTCTCTCTCTCTCTCTGTCTCTGTCTGTCTGTCTGTCTCTCTCTCTCTCTCTCTGTCTGTCTCTCTGTCTCTGTCTCTCTCTTTCTGTCTCTGTCTCTGTCTCTCTCTCTCTGTCTCTGTCTCTCTCTGTCTCTCTCTCTCTCTGTCTCTCTCTCTCTCTCTCTCTGTCTGTCTCTGTCTCTCTCTCTCTCTGTCTCTGTCTCTCTCTCTCTCTCTCTGTCTCTGTCTCTCTCTGTCTGTCTCTGTCTCTCTCTCTCTCTCTCTCTCTCTGTCTCTGTCTCTGTCTCTCTCTCTGTCTCTCTGTCTCTCTCTCTCTCTCTCTCTCCAGAGCCTACTTCGGAAATGCTAATTTGAAGCTCATTTAATCAAGGAAGGATTTACCTTTCTGGTATTCCCCAGAAGCGTGACCTTTTTGAAGTTACTACTGACAAAGGTTAAGGATGGCAAATGAATGAGCTTAGCCAATTGTGTCCCATCTGCACTTCAGGGCTGGCTATTTGCTTTGCAGCTCAGGGGTTTATGATTTGCTTGAGCAATAGCCAGGAAGAGAGCAAGGGAGTGCTGTACGGCTTTCTGAATATCTCTGCTTCTATTATATTTCTTTCTTAGTTTGCCAGATTACGATTCCACCGTTATCTTAAAAAGTCTAATTTAAAAATGGTGTTGAACAATACTAAAAAAAACATTCACACAGTACAAGTCATTACAACATTAAAAGTAGTTTTACAGAGGCATCGGTATAGTAACAACCATAGAATAAATTCAAAATAACAATCAATTTCAATAAAAAAAAAATGGGGCTATTGCAGATACTAATAGCCTTGACTTACAACCAGGGATGGGGTTCAAATAATTTAACAAAATAATAGGATAAAATCATGATGTTAAGGTATGCTTATTACTGTGCTTATTACTTGCAATTTAAGTGTATAGTATATCTGATATATATCTTGTAAATTTGTACAAACTTTGCACTGCCGATCTCAGCAGAGATCTGTTGTTTTTCTTTTTTAATTACAAAACCAATAAAGTATATTTAAAAAAAAAAAAAACAACAACCGGTTCCTTGCCCTAATGACCAGCTGGGTGGGCGTGGCCATGGTGGGCGTGGCCAGGGGGTATGACAGGCAGCACTCGGCCTCCAGCACCCTCCTGGGAGCAAAAATGGGCTGCGGGGGGGACTCCTGGAAGAGGCAGAGAGGGGAGAGGCAGGGCCAGCCAGCAATTTAACAACCGGTTCTCCCGAACTGGCCCGAACTGGCTGAATCCCACCACTGCTTACAACCCCAATTGAGCACAAAATTTCTGTTGCTAAATGAGACAGTTGTTAAGTGAGTGTTACCTCATTTTACAACCTTTCTTGCCGCACTGCAACCGTCATAAATATGATCCAATTGCCAAGCATCTAAATTTTGGTCATGGAGATGCTGCGAAGCTTGTAAGTGTGAATAATGGTCACAAATCACTTTTTTCAGTGATGTCGTCACTTCGAATGATCGTTAAATGAGCTGTTGTAAATCAAGCACTATCTGTATTAGATTGGTATCTCATGCATAGTTATTTGCAAGTGAAACCTTGTGTGTTTAGTGAAAGCATGGAATACTACTGGGCTGTTCTTATACATTATAAGTAGTCCTTGACTTGCGACCACAAAAATTCTCTTGGTAAGCAAGACAGTTGTTAAATGAGTTTTGCTCCATTTTATGGCCTTTCTTTTCACATTTGTTAAGTGAATCACTGCAGTCAGGGGTGGGTTCTAAATTTTTTTACTACCGGTTCTGTGGGTGTGGCTTATTTTGTGGGTGTGGCTTGGAGGTCATGTGACTAGGTGGGCGTGGCTAGCTGGTCAGAGTCATTTCTGGAAGGTCCTTGCACTTACGACCAGTCTTCGCACTTACGACTCGACTCATTTGTTTGCTTTTAACACTGATCAGCTGTAGGACGGCCCTTTGAAGCCCCGCGGCAAGAGTTTAAACAGTTTTTCTCCCTCTAGTCATCAGCTGGGACTCAGGAGGCAGCAATAGATTGGGGTTGGGACCAAATAAAAGGTAAGAATAACGTGGGGGGGGTGGGAGGGCAGGGGAGGAGAACCGGTTCGGTGATGTCGTATCATCACCGCTACCGGCTCGGCCGAACCGGACCAAACCGGGAGGAACCCACCACTGACTGCAGTTATTAAGTTAGTAACATGATTGTTAAGCGAATCTGGCTTGCCCATTGACTTTGCTTGTCAGAAGGTGATCTGTCCCCGTCCACACACACACACAAACACAGCCAGCCGAGGGTTAAGGAAGCACTTGGCACACACCCAGGTCTTTATCTCCAACTTGGCAGCGATATACACACCGTCTGCCAAGTGCTTTTATTGCCACAGAAACAGAAAGATAATATGCTCAACGTACAACAGTCCGACAGAAATAATATTCCTCTCAGCAGTTTCGGACGATGCTCTAGTGACTATCCAAAGTTTATTTTTGTTCGTCACAAGGATCACTGGCCACCACCCTCTATTATATAGTCTCTGGAGTGTGGTCCAGTGACTCAGTTCTAATCCCTAGCACGTCTCCTGAGCTGCTGCAATCGTTTATCACGCCTTCGGAGGCGTGCGTCCAGGAATGATGTCTCTCCCTCACTCTCATCCGAGACACCTGTCTCCCTGCTAATCTCCTCTCCCTCGGCCGGCACCTGAGACAGTGCCAGAGGGGAGGGGCCTGGAGAGGGAGGCCTGGCTGACTCCTCTTCCTCATGCTCGGAGCTTTCTTCCTCCGATGGGATAGGCTCAGAGGGCGGGGCCACAACAGAAGGTCACAAAAGGTGATCACACAACCTGGGGACACTGCAACGGTCATAAATATGAACCAGTTGCCAAGCATCCAACTTTTGATCACGTGACCATGGGGATTCTATAACTGTCGTAAGTCTGAAAAATGGTCCTATGTATGATCTCACAAGATCTCACATATATATACACACACATATATGCATATAAAAAAAAATAGGTTGAATTTGGTGAGAATGAGATATTTTTTTAAAAATGCAGTAAATCCAGAAGAGATAGCAACAAGAATGAATGGGTGATGAATGAATGTTGACTGTGAGTGACAGTACAAAATAAATATGTCAAGATTGTTTTGTCAAATAGAAAGGATTGGATTGCAAAATAAATAAAGGAAGGAAGAGTACATGGGTCAAGAGGAAGGGGAAGATTGAGAGGGTCACGGTTGGATAGCATTGAGATCTCGGAAGTGAGGTTAGAAGTTTAAAAACAAAAAGCAGCGGATGAATTTGTGAATGGGTGGGGTGGAAGCAAGGACGGCTTACAAGAATAGATAGGCATGAAGAGATGTAATGAATGCCTTTAATTTATTTATCTTATTTTCTGCTGCTATTGATATCCTTTACGTAATATTATTCATGCTGAAAAAGAATTGTAGAGTGTGTGTCTTTGTGTGTAAATATACACAAAGCAAAGAAAAACCAGGATAACCAAAGCAAATACTTCATTGTTCTGAATGCATATTCTACAGTCCATGAAATGAAAGTTTAATGTATAATGTTTGGGGGGGGGGGGTTTGTTTTTTTTTTGCTATTCAAGATCTCACAAGGAGAAGTGAATACAGGTAGTCCTCAACTTACAACAGTTTATTTAGTGACCATTTGAAGTTACGACGACACTGGAAAAAAGTGACTTACGACTCTTTTTCACACAACCGTTGCAGCAGGGATGGGTTCTAAAAATTTTTACTACTGGTTCTGTGGGCGTGACTTGATGGTCATGTGACAATTATTTAAGATTTAGCAGAGGTACTGATCTACCAGGTTTTTAACTGCTTGCAGAGCTGTACCGATCTACCCATTTATTTTTGCAAGCACTGATCTACTCATGTATTTTTGCAGGCATTGGTCTACCCATTTGTTTTCTTTTAACACTGATCAGCTGTAGGGCGGCCCTTTGCAGCTCCGTGGCAAGAGTTTAAACAGTTTTTTTCCCTCTAGCCATAGCTGGGACTCAGGAGGCAGCAATAGATTGGAGGTGGGGCCAAATAAAAGGTAAGAATAACGCAGGGGGTGGGGGGGGCAGGGGCGGGGGGCCAGAACCTGTTCGGTGACATCATATCGTCACTGCTACCGGCTCGGCAGAACCGGGCGGAACCGGGAGGAACCCACCACTGCGTTGCAGCATCCCTCTGGTCGTGTGATCAGACACTTGACACCTGACTCATATTTATGATGGTTGCAGTGTCTCAGGCAGTGGTGGGCTGCAACCGGTTGAACAACTGCTTCTGTGAGTGCACACGTGCGAGCACGGTTGCACACAGTATTCAAAATACAGCAATTTGAAGCTCAGCTGCTTACCTTCTAAGGCAGCCCTGGTAAGTAGAACAGCGGAGGAGTAGAAATCAGCTGTGTCGCATGAATCAGCTGAGCCAGAAAGAAGGATAGAGCAGGGGTGGGTGGGCGGGGCCAGTTGATCATCGGAACTACCAGTTCGCCCAAACCAGTCCGAACCGGCAGCAGCCCACCACTGGTCCCAGGGTCATGTGTTCACCTTTTGCAACCTTATTATAAGATATGCTATAGCTATCCTATATCTATCTTCCCCTTGTATCTGTGCTTTCCATTTATTATTTATGTTCATAAAATACACTGAAGAACAAACAAGCTCACAACATTCTTGCTTAGTGGGTTGTGAAAAGGCACTCCAAGTAGCAGAAAACTGAGTTAATTGACTAAACTATGATTAAGGATGCTTTGTTGTTTGAAGGTAGCATTCTCATATGAATAGAATAGAATAGAATAGAATAGAATAGAATAGAATAGAATAGAATAGAATAGAATAGAATAGAATAGAATAGAATATCAGAGTTGGAAGGGACCTTGGAGGTCTTCTAGTCCAATCCCCACCTTAGGCAGGAAATCCTACACCACTTCAGACAAATGGTTATCGAATTTCCTCTTAAAAACTTCCAGTGTTGGAGCATTCACAAATTCTGGAGGCAAGTTGTTCCACTGATTAATTGTTCTAACTATCAGGAAATTTCTCCTTAGTTCTAAGTTGCTTCTCTCCTTGATTCTTGTCTTGCCCTCAGGTGCTTTGGAGAATCGCTTGAATCCCTCTTCTTTGTGGCAGCCCCTGAGATATTGGAAGACTGCTATCATGTCTCCCCTAGCCCTTCTTTTCATTAAACTAGACATACCCAGTTCCTGCAACCGTTCTTCATATGTTTTAGCCTCCAGTCCCCTCATCATCTTTGTTGCTCTTCTCTGCCCTCTTTCTAGAGTCTCCACATCTTTTTTACATTGTGGCGACCAAAACCGGATGTAGCATTCCAAGTGTGGCCTTACCAAGGCATTATAAAGTGGTATTAACACGTGATCTTGATTCTATCCCTCTGTTTATGCAGCCTAGAACTGTGTTGGCATATGAATTGATGAACTGTTCATTCTGAGGCCAAAGAGTTGGCCAAACACTGACTGGGAACCCTACTCAGTTTGGGAAAGCTTATCAGTCATAATTCCATCTTAGTCCATGTTAGGAAAAGCTTCCATTCATTGATTCTAAAATAAATATGAGCGCATTGAAGAAGTTAAAATTAAATCAGCACCGCAGATGGCATTGCAGATGGCTAGAAGACAAGTTTAGAAGCCATGTGTTATTTCCTTGGATCCAGGTTATCCAAACCATTAATGGAAAAAATTACAACTCATTAAAGCTGGTTAAACTACTCACAGTGATACACAAAGTTTCTATTAACTGAACAACTTGAATCAAGTCATTGCTAAAGATCAACGCAATTATCATTTTGAACTTAGCTTTCCTATTTAGATCCCACACACCTGTTGTGTATAGCTTCCATAATGAGTGAGCCTTGGCAATGATTATGCTTGCTGAGGAAGGAGGTTCAATTCAACACATGGAAAGGAATCAGATTGCAAAAGATCATCATATTGACAGCAATATGCCCACATTCTCCACATACTTGGAACCAGTGGTGGGTTCTAATCAGTTTTACCTCCGATTCGCATTGCCACCAGATCAGCATAGATTAATTCCAAGGTTATCTTTAGACCAACAATCAAGTAAGCAAAACCCCAATCAAGGAACTGCCAAAGAACCATCAGTAAACAGCCAAACCAAAGAATCTCTAAGATCAACATACATACACACACACACACACACACACACACACAGGCAAGATACCAGAATATAAATTGACAGCAAACAGCACTCCTTACTAGCACTGATGATGTTACCTACTTAGGGCAATGAAACGTCTACAAGAAAACAAGCAAGCTCAGAGAGCACCAAGGACCCCTCGTTTCCGCCCTGAGCTACAAATATTCTCCTTTATTGGTAACATATTTTCTCATTTTGATAACATCTTTGCTTCCTACCGATAGCACTAAACACTAAAGCTGCATTCCCTCCAAAGGTTTCCCAAGCCTAAACAGCAAAATATTTGTGGATTAATATTTTCAGCTGCGCTTTCTTTCTAAATGACATAACCCATAGCACAGAACCTGAATGAGGCCAAGCAGATGGCGAAAGAGGATTGCTAGAGCAGAAGAGATTCTGCTGTATGAACTGAAATTGGGGATTAAGAACAATTGTCCTACAAAACACTCCACAGCATCCGATTTGCTGAAAGTGTGTTCTGCGTGGATTTTAAAAAAAATATTAATAAGGGCTAAACTTATATTGATAGAAAAGTGTCCTTTTAGCATGTCTTAGAGGTTAGTTCAGAAAAACCTAATGGGGGATTATAGCAATAGCACTTAGACTTATATATCACTTCACAGTGCTTTTACAGCCCTCTCTGTTAGGAAATGGTTATTGCCTAATTGGTTGGCCAGGAAATATATAAGCCAACATTGTATGTTTGTATTATGTGAATGTATTATGTGACTGTATTATGTAGAATTGTGCTGAGTCATTCTGCATCCTGATTGGCTGAGCTCTGTAGCCAATGTATTTAAGGAGAGCTAAATTATGGTTAGTGTGGACTACTACATCATTTTACCTGCTGCTATACTGTAACTCTTTTTGATCTCTCTATGGTCAACTGTTTGATCATGATTATTATTATTATTATTTTAATTAAATTTATATTTATATCTTCTCCGGAGACTCAGGGCGGCTTACAATGCGTTAAGCAATAGCCTTCATACTTTTGTATATTTTATACAAAATCAGCTTATTGCCCCCACAAACTGGGTCCTCAAATTACCTACCTTAGAAAGGATGGAAGGCTGAGTCAACCTTGAGCCTGGCAAGATTTGAACTTGCAATAATTGCAGACAGCTGAATGTTAATAACAGGCTTTTAGTCTGTTGAGCTATCCATTTATTTACTGCTTTCTGATATTTATTGAACTGTTTTTATATTGTTCCTGATTATTTCTTGTATTTTTCTACAAACTGGTAAGAAGATTTTATATCCCTGGATTGATCTTATATTGCACTTTATATGGCTAAGATTTGGATTGTTAAAGGACTATGATTTTGCTTTTCCCTAAAAGTAAAATACTATAAAACCCAGTTTGTCTGTATGTTATTCACAATTACTCTCAAACCGTTTCCGTGCGTAAAACTCTAATGGTACTCTGCTTTATAAGCCAAAACTTCGGGTGTAACTCAATAATATCCTTAACACTCTCTAAAGGGGTTACAGAGTCAGCATATGGTCCCCAACAATCTGGGCCCTCATTTTACCCACCTCGGAAGGATGGAAGACTGAGTCAACCTTGAGCCTGGTGAGATTTGAACTGCCAAATTGCAGGCAGCAGAAGTAGCCTGCAGTACTGCGCTCTAAGATTTTCAAGCCAAAATGTCGGTCATAAAATCTAGAAAAATGTTTTTCATTATAAACATGGACCCACTCCATGCCATACAACATCCCTGCGATTGAATTCATTTATGTATATGGAAACATTAAAGAAAGTGTCATATGAAAAAAGAGTGAACAGTTAAAGGGTAAAAAAAAAAAAAGTTTGGGATTGTAATTTTTGCTGGAGTTGAGATTTATATTGCTTCTAATTTGAAATGTACAAAATAAATTCCCTTTAAAATTACATATTACATTTTAAAATAATTTTCAGCGTAGTGGCATTAAATACTATTGCACAGGCCTATGGAGATTCTCAGTCATCCAGGTCACGGTTGTCCCAAAGATGCTTTTTTCAGGAGGCAACTGGACTTTCTTTGTTTTTCTTTGAAGACCTTTAGCTTCTCATCCAAGAAGCTTCTTCAGCTCTGACTGGATGGTAGGGAATGGAAGGATTTATACTCCTTGCAGACAGCTGGTCATTTGCATTCTTTTTAGAAATCGTTGAGGCCATTTGGAGGTTTCTTCAGTCGGAGCTGAAGAAGCTTCTTGGATGAGAAGTGAAATTCCTTCAAGTCCAGTTGCCTCTTGAAAAAGCACCTTTGGGACTATTGCACATGGTAATTTCACAGCAGACAGTGAAATATATCTGGAAATTATTTCTTTAAAACACAATTGGATGAACACTTATACCAGAGGCAGATGCCTCGCACTTTCTCTATGGAGATTCTCAGTCATCCAGGTCATAGTTCTCTCAAACATGGTTTACCATCCAGTCTCAACTGTCAGAATCTATCCTTCCATCCAGTAACACTTTCACATTGTGTTACTATCGGATTGCCCCCTGTGCGCATGCTCACTTTGTGCACACCTGCACCCAGTTCGCGTGCGCATCTGCCTTCCGCGCATGCGCCCGGCCTAAAAAATGTGCCTAAATAGGATGGCATAAAGCCAGGGCGGGGCAGGCTCACCCACAATTTCCCGCTACCGGTTCGGGCAAACAGGTCTGAACCGGCTGAATACTACCTCTGCTTGCATCCCACCATCCAGTCACAACTTTCCAATGGATACTGGTCAACCCCAAGGATAGACGGGTTATGTCTGCAACAGCTGGGAACCACATTTTCCAGTTCACATGGTCAACCCTTTTACATATTTTCAGTAAGAAATTGAAATTCCAACAACCCAAAACATGATGCTTTTATTTTTGCCACAGTTCAATTCTGTCCATCCTTCACGAGCCTACCGCACAACAGTATAACAACTGAGGGTAGTGAAACTGGGAAAACCATTGATGTTCAGGTTCATTTGTGGAGAATTTAATAACCTCTTCATTCTAAATTAGGTCTCCAAACTTGGCAATTTTCAGACGTGTGGACTTTAACTCCCAGAATTCCCCAGCTAGACGTACTGGCTGGGGAATTCTGGGAGTTGAAGTCCACAAGTCTTAAAGTTGCCAAGTTTGAAGACTCTTATCAAATCATGACCAGTTTTGCCCCTCTCTTTGGAGCCCCAATATCTGAATTGCCAAGAAAGTTTATCACACAAAAACACAGAAAATGTATTCTCTCACCAGCCCCACTTCCCACCTCTTGTCTTATTGTAACTAGACTTACTTGGATAACTTCATTTCTATTTGTTGCCGGATCTCCTGCCTCTCTTCATCAGTCCTTCTTGGGAAAATGTTCCTATCTTCCAACTCCTGTTTGCTTGGCCTGTTCCGCAGCTTCACTGCCAGAAGCTCTTTCTTGCATTTTCTTGGCAACGTACCTGGAGCGTGCAATGAAAGACAATGGGAACGTGTCAAGGAGACAAGCCCTAAAATAGCAAAGTTATCTTGTGATTAATAAATACAAGATGCGGATACTAGAAATATCTTCTGCCAATGGGTCTATATAGGAAGAACTCGGGTTAATCCCAAAGGAGATACAGTTAGTCCTTGACTTATGAGGTGGGACCAGAAGTTCCATTGCTAAGCAAGGCAGATGTTCAGGTACACCTGATTTTACAACCTTTTTGCCATGGTTGTTAAGTGAATCACTACAGTTGTTAAGTGAATTATGTGATCATTAAACGAATTTGGCTTCCTCCATCTGTCCATGTCCACATCTTTCTGTCCTGGCCACTTGGACAGGCATGATTGAGAGAGTTTTAACAAACTGCATCATTGAGAGAGTTTTAACAAACTGCATCATTGTTTGGTTTGGTGGCAGCAGTGCCTCAGATAGAAAGTCCATACAGAGAGTGGTAAGGACAGCCGAGAAGATTATAGGAAACCCGTTTCCTGTTATTCAGGATACTGCTTAGCACGATGTGCTTAGAGCTCAAAGCATTGTTAGAGACCCCACTTCATGGTCTGTTTCTGTTGCTCCCCTCTGGGAGGAGATTTCGAAATATTTCTAGCAGGACTACCAGATTGTGTAACAGCTTTGTTCCCAATGCATCCGCCTTGTAAATTTGCAAGATTCGTTTTTCTTGCCATGTGCATGTGTACATCCAAACTAGACTGTGTTGTTTCTCTGTGTCATATAAGTGGGAATATGCATAATTTTGTATGTATGTATGTATGTATGTATGTATTTATTTATTTATTTATTTATTTATTTATTTATTTTTTATTCTGTCATAGTTATGTAGTGTATATTGGAGGTAGTGACCCTTTGAGAGCTATATGCAATGAAATTTCGTTTTAATGTATGCCGATTAGTGTACATTCAAAGCGACAATACAGTTATTATTCTATTCTGTTCTGTTCTGTTCTGTTCTGTTCTGTTCTGTTCTGTTCTGTTCTGTTCTGTTCTGTTCTGTTCTACTCTACTCTACTCTACTCTACTCTACTCTACTCCACTCCACTCCACTCCACTCCACTCCACTCCACTCCATTCCATTCCATTCCTTGGTGGGCCTCAGTGGCATAATGGTTAGAGTGCAGTACTGCAGGCTACCTCTGCTGGCTGACTGCAATTTGGCAGATCGAATCTCAGCAGGCTCAAGATTGACTCAACCTTCCATCCTTCCAAGGTTGGTGAGATGAGGAGCCAGATTGTTGGGGGCAATAGGCTGACTCTGTAAACTGCTTAGAGAGGGCTGTAAAAGCACTGTAAAGCGGTATATAAGTCTAAGTGCTATTGCTATTCCATTCTTTCTATTCCATTTGTCAGAAGTCAACTGGGCAGGTCACAAATGGTGATCATAGAAAGCTGTAACCATTCTAAATATGTGTTGGTTGCCAAATGCCTGAATTTGGATCAGGTGAATGTGGGGATAGTTGTAAATATTACAACAGGTCATGTCTTTTTTTTTATTCATTGCCATTGTAATTTCAAATGTTGTAAAATGAATGATTGTAAATCAAGGGCTACTTCTCCTAATGCCGGGAATGCAGATCAGAAGCCTCAATGATTCGGAGGATTTCTGTACCTGGCCCACTATACTTCAAATCAGATTACACTTTTGAATCACTCTCAACTCGGGGAATATTTTCAAAATCCTTAGCTGAAATTTCCTGAATTGTTCACAGGTTAATAACGCTTCTTTTTTTGATGGCAACCTCATGCAACCTCATCGTAGAATTCGTTCTCCATTTTACAACGCCTGAGAGCGTTGGGTGAGCTTAGAGCAATTTTAGTAAATGGTTTTTGATTGTGTATTGAATGATTCACCTAATTTTTCCTTCATTCTGATATGTGAATTTCTGTTGTTTAAAAAGGATGGGATCATTTTATGATACATCCCAGCTAAGATGATTTATTTCCAAAACAAAAGGATTATGTATTATCAAAAGTATTAGGGTGAGAAAGAGAATAACTGGTTTGATGACACAGAGGAAATTTTCACAGTCGATGGTGGGCTCCATCTTGGATTTTCCCAACACAAGTACAACTTTTTTCACTATGCTACCACAGAAGCCCTTAGAGTCCTTTCCATATTATTACCAAGTCACTGAGAACTGAGTTCATTTCAAGGGAAACTTTTGAAAAAAAATCATATTAGTTTTTCTACCTGTGGAAGGAAGGATGGATGAATTTGCTGTGGGGGGGAAAGGGAATTGGAAATAAAGCTGGAATGGATAAAAGAGAAATGTTGTGAGTTGCTCCAAGAATTTTGTATTTGTTCCAATTACTATCCCCATAATTGCAATTATACTAGTAGTCCGATAATCAATATGACTACTAAACATAAGAGGGCCAAGTCTCTGTTTTAGATATAGAGATACATACACAAACACTGAAAAAGAAATTCACTGGAAAAAATCTTTCTAGATAGACTCATAGGAATCCCACATCTTTACATCACTCATTTAAAATGCCAATTGAGCTTTCTCGTCCATTGTCCAATGAACCTAGCGCCACCCAGTGCCCAAAATGAAAAATATTCCTCCTACTGGAAACACAGCAGAATAACAGAATACAGGTTGTGAGAAGAGGAAAGCTGGGGTTTGATTATATAGGCCTCAGAAGTAGCCCCTAAAAAGTTTTAGATAGAAAGATTTCAAAGTGTATCAGAACTATCTGTAATCCTGCTGAGCTGTTGCTCTGAAATGTGATTTTTCAAAGTATGTGGTTTTGAAATATATTTGAAGTCAGAATGTTGAAACTGTGAGAAATAGGGAACTGAAAGTAGCCGATGGAATTAGTAATTAGGAAAATTCTAGAATGCGCAGGGATGGATAAAATGACTATGGAGTTGAAAGAGGGAGAGGATTCGGAATATTATGAAATATGGAATAAAATGTACAGTTGGCTCGAAAATAGAAATCAGAACAAGAAATGTTTAACTTAATATTGATGAAACTTAAAGTAACTGAACAACATTAAATAAAGAGATGTAAATATAAACAAATATAAATGTGTAGATAAGAACAATGAATATTATAATGAGTATATATATATGTTGGAGTGATGCGATTATTCTACTATTGAGTACTAAATAGAAATGATAGAATAGAGAACTATAAAAGCAAAATATGTAAATCGAAATGAAATGCTGTAAAATTACCATTAATGTTATGTAATGTTCAATACGCTATGTCTTGACATATTTTGTTTTTATATATGTGTGATTGTTTTTTGTGTCATTTTAAAAAGCAAACTGTTTAATTTTTATTTTTTTTTAAAGTAGCCGATGGATAGAGGTTTGAGATGTATACGGGTATATGTGGAGACTGTCTGTCAATAAGATAGAACAAGGAAATGCATGCAGAAAAGTATAAAAAGAATGTCTTGGGATGACTTCAGGGCCACTGGCCGTAGCTATTCCTTGCTGGACCTAGCTATTGTCTCTGGACCTCATTGCAATGGGTTATTAATGTAAGTTGTGTTGTGATGGCTGGTCACGTTCCAAATTGCTCGTGAAATAAGCCTCTGAATCTTAAAGTAAAATTAATTGCTTGTGGTTTCATCTTTGGTTTTTTTAATTGGGATATTTTTACGACAAGGTAGTCCTTGATTTATGACCACAATGAAGCCCAACATTTCTGTGAAGTGAGTTTTGCCCCTATTTTATGACTTTTCTTGCCATAGTTGTTAAGGGAATCACTGCAGTTGATAAGTTAGTAATGCGGTTGTTAAGTGAACCTGGCTTCCTCATTGACTTTGCATGTCAGAAGGTCGCAAAAGGTGATTGATTACATGACCCTGGGACACAGCAAAGGTCGTAAATATGAACCAGTGGCCAAGCATCTGATTTTTGATCACATGATCACGGGGATGCTGCAAAGGTCATAATGATGAAAAGAGGTCATAAGTCACATTTTTCAGTGCCATTGTAATTTTGAACAGTCACTAAATGCACTGTTGTAAGTCGAGGACTACCTCTAATAGAATAACAGAGTTAGAAGGAACCTTGTAGGTCTTCTAGTCTAAACCCCTTCTCAAGCAGGAGACCCTATACCATTTCAGACAAGTGGGCGTCCATTCTGTTCTTAAAAGCCTCCAGTGATGGAGCACCCACAAATCCCGAAGGCAAGCTGTTCCACTGATTAATTGTTCTAACTCTCAGGAAATTTATCCTGAGTTCTAGGTTGCTTCTCTCCTTGATTAGTTTCCATCCATTGCATCTTGTCTTGCCTTCTGGTGATTTGGAGAATAGGTTGACTCCCTCTTCTTTGTGGCAGTCCCTCACATATTGGAACACTGCTGTCATGTCACTCCAGTCCTTCTTTTCACTAGACTAGACATATCCAATTCGCGCAACCATTACATAATATAATTGCACCAGGTCTTATTTTGAGGGGGGCAGGGGATGTCGTCCACTGACTTAACTCTCTTGCATTCGTCGTCCCTGGGCTCCTTTTTGCTATCAAAGGCCTTCAGGAACGTCTTCTGCAAGGCCAACAAGGCTTTCCTGAAGGCCTCTGCAGCCCATAACAGAGCTCTAGATTGATACGAAGCTCTGTTAGCGGCTGCAGGGGCCTTCAGGAAAGCCTTGCCAGCTGCAGAAGATATGGGCAGAGGTGTGCAAGGCCTGGCTGCAACTTTCCGAAGGTAAGTAGTAAGGCAGCTCCACACACACACCCTCCTCATAGAATAGAATAGAATAGAATAGAATAGAATAGAATAGAATAGAATAGAATAGAATAGAATAGAATAGAATAGAATTCTTTATTGGCCAAGTGTGATTGGACACACAAGGAATTTGTCTTGGTGCATACTCTCTCGGTGTACATAAAAGAAAAGATACATTCGTCAAGAATCATAAGGTACAACAATGATAGTTATAGGGAAACAGTCAATATAAATCTTAAGGATACCAGCAACAAGGTTACAGTCATACAGTCATAAGTAGGAGAAGATGGGTGATAGGAATGATGAGAAGATTAATAGTAATGCAGACTTAGTAACTAGTTTGATAGTGTTGAGGGAATTATTTATTTAGCAGAGTGATGGCATTCGGAAAAAACTGTCCTTGTGTCTAGCTGTTCTGGTGTGCAGTGCTCTATAGTGTCATTTTGAGGGTAGGAGTTGAAACAGTTTATGTCCAGGATGTGAGCAGTCTGTAAATATTTTCACAGCCCTCTTTTTGACTCATGCAGTATACAGGTCTTCAACAGAAGGCAGGTTGGTAGAAATTGTTCTTTCTGCAGTTCTAATTATCCTCTGAAGTCTGTGCCTGTCTTGTTGGGTTGCAGAACCAAACCAGACAGTTATAGAGGTGCAGATGACAGACTCAATAATTCCTCTGTAGAACTGTATCAGCAGCTTAGAGAGGACAATGAATAAATACTGTTCAAGTTTGTTGAAGACTGGACTTCCAAATTAGGAGAAGGACTGGAACAGAGTTGGAGGAGACATCATTGAGATGTCAAGAGCCAATATGGTGTGGTGGTTAAGACGCCAGGGTAGAAACTATGAGTTGTAATCCTGTTTTAGGCATGAAAGCCAGCTGGGTAACTTTGGGCCAATCAGCAGGACAGGGTGAATTCTAGTCCTCCCTTAGGCATAAAGGTCGGCTGGGTGACTTTAGACTGGTCTCTCTCTCAGCCCACCTCACCTCACAGGGTTTTTGTTGTGGGGAAAGGAGGAGGAGGAGGAGGAGGAGGAGGAGGAAGGAGTGCCTTGAGTTATTTATCAAAATAATAAAGTGAAATAAATAAAATAACTTAAAAGAAATCATTGAAAGACCACCATTCAACATGACCCCTGCACATGTGACTGAGATTGCTGAATTTGTTTCTGATAGAAAGAAACTTCAAAATTGTTCGGAATAAGAAATTAAGTCTCCTGGTGGATGAACATTACAACACCGATTGCTATGACAATCATCTGGATAATAACCAGAGGGAGAAGACAAAATGAACTGTAGATTGCTTTCAATGTAATTGTAGGAGCATTTGAATGTGATGTTTTGCATTGCTCCAGAGACTTTCCTGATGACTAGATAGATTATTTAAAGCTTTTTCTACATCCTTAGGTTGCAAAGGAGATGACAAAAGTCATTTGAACAAATGTCTATGAGCCAGGTAGTGAATTTAAAATTGCTTATTGGAGATGCAGTTCAAAGGAGATTCCAAGGGATGGCAGCAAAACATAAGAGGACAGAAGTGCCAGAGTAAGGAATCAACAGAGTGATGTGTCCTACCCAGAACTAATACAGGGCAGAAAAGAAGGAGACTATTTCATCCTTCAAGGACTATCACTATGGTATTTTATACAATCCAAAGAACAAAATGCAACTATTGTCCAGGAGAAAGAAAGTCTGAAATGAGAGTGAGAAAGAGCCAGGTAAGCCATGGCTAGAGAAGAAAATAGAGACGGCACAGGAAATGGAATCCAACAAAATAAAACTTCAAAGAAAAAAGGCAGAACAAAGATTCGGGATTGGACAGCAGCATCCATGGGACAATAACCCTCAGGAATTAAGAACAATGTATGCATGACAGAGCCTTCTGTATGTAGCTCAGGGTGAACTGTCAAACTCTTGATGTTCTCTGAGCATGGTTGATATTTCTAGTAACAAAATACCTGTAGGAAAATAACCAAGCTCGGAAAACCCCACAAACAAGGAGACATCCTCATGGACCAGTCTTTCAGGATAAGTTTTTTTATTTATTTAGCAATTTAGCAATTAGATTTATATACCGCTTCATAATGCCGTACAGCCCTCTCTAAGTGGTTTACAGAGTCAGCACATTGCCCCCAACAATCTGGCTCCTCATTTTACCCACCTCAGAAGGATGGAAGGCTGAGTCAACCTTGAGCCAGTCAGGATCGAACTGCTGGCAGTGATCTGAGTTAGCCTGCATTTTAACCACTGCGCCACCATGGCAATAGGATAGGATAGGATAGGATAGGATAGGATAGGATAGGATAGGATAGGATAGGATAGGATAGGATAAGCACTTAGACTTATATACCACTTCACAATGTTTTGCAGCCCTCTCTAAGCGGTTTACAGAGTAAACACATTGTCCCCAACAATCTGGGTCCTCATTTTACTGCCCTCAGGAGGATGGAAGGCTGATACAAGGTTCATAAAGGGGGTTTTCTTACCAGAAATTATGGAATCATTCAAAACTTCTTCGTCCTCATAGAAAACCGAATCATCCTTGATTTCAGAGTCCATGATCAGGTTTTCTTTGTTTTCATCTGACTCCTTAACAGAATTCCATTTGTTTTCTGGATCGCTGTTGTAGCTCATTGAACTATCCTTCTCTTTGCCATGTTCAGTGCTGGATGTTCTTGACAAACGGATCTCCATTCGTTTTTTGGGAGACGCTTTGTTTTCTCTTCCATGAAAGCTGGAGACAAAACGCAAACAACATTGGGTTTCAGACCAGGGATCAATGCTTGCAACATGTTCTCCCAAGCACAAGGCAGGGAGCTGTGGCGTAGGTGGCAGGAGATTACAGCATTCAAGATGGGGAAGCTGAGCTCTGAATATCTACCGCCACAAGATGAAGGTACAAGATGACAGTGATGGATTTGAAATATGCTAACATGGCATGCCAGGCTAACCTTTCCAAAGAACAGCATGTGTGTTTCTAATATAAACCTTAATTAAATTGAAACATCCGTATTCTGATCATTTATCACTTTATGGAAAATACCAAAAACCAAACAAACATGCAAAGGGAGCACGCTATCACAAAATATGGGTTAGTCACCTAAGCATTTTCTAGCATTGCGTCTGAGGTTTTTGCTGACTTCGGCAAGTAGTCCTCGACTTACAAAAGTTTATTCAGTGATCATTCAAAGTTACAATGGCACTGAAAAAAGTGACTTATGACCATTTTTCACAGTTACGACCGTTGCAGCATCCCCGTAATCGTGTGAACAAAATTCAGATGCTTGGCGACTGAATTTTCATACTTATGACCGTTGCTGTGTCCCAAGGTCATGTGATCACCTTTTGCGACATTCTCACAAGCAAAGTCAGTGGGGAAGCTTCACTTAACAACCCCGTTACTAATGTATCAATTGCAGTGATTCACTTAACAAGCGTGGCAAGAAAAGTCGTAAAATGGGGCAAAGCTCACATAACAAATGTCTCACTTAACAACAGAAATTTTGGGCTCCATTGGGATCGTACTTCTATGGTTCTAATGCAGAATGTTCAATTTTGGTTCTGTTCAGGTTCAAAGTATTTCCTTTCCTGGTTTCCCCTTCAGCCACAAAACCATCCTCACAAACATCTGATCACGTTTTCATACATTTGTCTCCTTCCCAGCTGGCTTCTGACAAAGCCAATGGGGGAACCAAATTTGCTTAATGACTGTATGATTCACTTAACATTTCATATCTCCTAACAGATACATTCAGGAAGCCACTTTTCTTAATACTGTGTTTCCCCGAAAATAAGACCCTGTCTTATATTTTTTTTGAACCCTGAAATAAGCGCTTGGCCTTATTTCCATGCGCTCAAAAGCCCAATTGGGTTTATTATCAGGGGATGTCTTATTTTGTGGGAAACAGGGTATACTTTCTTTTCCTTATATAATCTAGTTTTCTGCAGGTTTCCCTCTACTGCTCACCCTGTTGTACACATTTTCCTTTCAATATACAAAAGCCACGCAGACTTTTCCATTGTGAACTGCACCACGCATTTCTGAAAAATACAAAGTAAAGGCACACCGATGTGCTTCTGGTCCAGGAGGCAAGACTTCAGCACATTTGCATTTAAAAAAAAAAAATCTGACTTGAAAGCATTCCTCTCCCATATCCAGTATTGCCTACATCTTTCTATCCAAGTCACTTTTACACTATGTTTGCTTGGCTTCCTTGTTGGAGAAAGAACAGCAAGATTCTAGTATTCAGGCCTCCTTCAAAACTTCAGTATTAACACAGCTACAATATGGTGAGGTGAGTTAGTCTGCTCATGTGATGGAATGCGCACTTGGAGGGACAGTGAGGGAGAGTTTTGGCAACAAAGAGTTTTCCCAGGAAGGAGCCCGGATGAAGAGAGTGTGTATCCCTGAGTTGGATAAGGAAAGGGGGAAGAGGTTCAGGTACTGTGGGGGTCCTTGGTGCTCTCTGAGCTTTGTTGTTTTCTTGAAGACATTTCATTACCTGACTAGGTACCATCATCATGTTATCATCATCATCATCATCATGTTACCTAGTTGGGTAGTGAAATGTTTACAAGAAAACAACCAATGTTAGTGAGCACCAAGGACCCCCACAATTCAATCCTGAGCTATAAATAATATCCTCTAGCCACACCCAAAATCTCTCAGGATATGTCTAGTAGGTTAAAAGGTTATCGCTTTAGTTTGGCAAGATTCTGTCCATTAGGCGTAACCAAATAAAGGATCAGACTCAACTGAATTTTGCTGTCTCCTCTCTAGGTATCGGGCCTGGCAACTCTTCCACTATAGAAATCAGCTTGCCACTTGGTAAGCCTCTGAATCATAGAACATAGGGCTGGAAGAGACCTTGGAGGCAGGAGACCATATCATTCTGCACAAATGACTGTCCAATCTTTTCCTGAAAACTTCCAGCGATGAAGAACACATGATTCTAGGACAGTGATGGCTAACCTTTTTGTCATTGCGTGCCGAAAGTGTGTGTGCGCATGCGTGCAAGAGCGCGGGTGTGTGCCTGAACCCATAATGCAATGCATGTGTGACACCCCCATACTCCTCCCGCATGTGCATATGTCCCCCTCCGCTCCCCCTACACCCCCACATATGGGCGCATGACCCGCCCTGCCCCGTTGTGGGCCAAGCAGGCCTCCCTGCAGCCTCCTGGGACCAAAAATGGGCTGCAAGGGAGGGGCGTGCTCCCGCCCCATGTTCCCCCTGCCCCCTGCACATGTGCACGTGACCCTCCATACATATGCACATGACCCCCCTCCCCGGGCATGCACACGCATCTCCCACATGTGCCCCTCCCTCCACACATGCGCGGCAGAGAACCAAAAATCAGCTGGCTGGCGGGAGACGCAAGCGCATGCGGGGTAGAGCTGAGCTGGGTGATGGCTCGCGTGCCCACAGAGAGGGCTCTGTGCCATAGGTCCACCATCACGGTTCTAGGAGGCCAGATGTTCCATTGATTCATTGTAACAGAATAACAGAATTGGGAAGGGACCTTAAAGGTCTTCTAGCCAAACCCCCTGCTCTAGCAGGAAATCCTATACCATTCCAGACAAGTGGCTATCCAGTCTCTTCTTGAAAGTCCCCAGTGATGGCGCACCCACAACTTCTGAAGGCTAGTCGTTGCACTGATTAATCGTTTTCACTGTCAGGAAATTTCTCCTTAGTTCTAGGTTGCTTCTGTCCTTGATTAGACATTCTAAGAATGAATCATGTCATTCTTAGATGTGTATCAGATATTACAGCTGTGTAAGTGTAGGAAAAATGATTTGGGCCAATGTGAAAGATGAATTTGAGCTGAGGGGTATCTATTGCCATGGTTGCTTCTTAGGAGGCTTGCTTCATAGAGAATTGCAAGTGTTTACCTATCCTGCCGATGTTTCGTGGCCAAGGCTCTGTGAAGTTCCTCAATGACTCGACTAGGAGGTAAAGGTAGGTGGACAGCAGCCAGGTGAGGGGATCCAGTTGGCGTCGTATGCTGCCCTCTGAGGTGGGGATCGGAGACTTTCGGTCCTGAGGACTGGAAGGGAACAGCTTGTCCTGAGTGTTGGGAGGAGCCAACAATTACGTAATTTTTCAAGATAGTGGATGGGGGAGATTTCAAGGCTGTCTCATCGGCTTCACTTCCTGCAGCTGGAAAGAAAATCAGAAAAGGTCATTCGTGGTGGGGTGCAAATGGCAGGTTTCCATTCATTCTGCACAGGGAAAAGGCATCTCTGCTGCTGCTCTTTAACTGACTCATTCCAAAGGGCAAATCTCAGAAATTCCTTTGTCCTCATTCTCTATTGGGAGGGCAGTTTTTTTTAAAAAAAAAAAAAAGGCAAGAGGGCGGCTGCAAGTCCAGAGTTGCAGGAGGGAGGGGTTATTTCCCTGAAGGTAAAGAGACACCAGAGCTTGGAATCTCTGGTGGGCAGGAAGAAGCAAGTTAAGACCCTCCCTAGCAATTCACATAGTATCATCATCTCCTTTTAACAACCCCATAATCCCTTGCGAGGTGGAGTCTGGGCAACTGAATGGAGCAGCAGAGTGTTTACTGGCCAGATGCCTTTCCTGTCACCAATGCAGAGTTTTGTTCGGCAGATATATTCTCATTGTGCCCAGAGAGAGAAATATCTGCCTCTACCTAGGATTGAACTCACAGCCTCCTGATTGTGAGGCGAGCGCTCCACCTCTAGGCCACCGCACCACTCTAGCAATTCACAGAGTATATTTATAATTATTGCAGAGAATTGCTTTAGTCTAGCAAGATTTCTATTTGTAGGTGAATAACAATAAAGGAACTACTCAGAAGTCACTCCCCGTGTCGTTCTTGGTTCTTTGGGCCTGACAGCAATTATGCAAAGGCCCACTCCTTTCTTTGTACATTTCACATGTGATGCATGCAAAAAAGCGGGGAGGGACTTCAGTCCTATGATTGTAGCTGCCTTCTTGCCTTTCTTTTAAAATCTCCTCTAGATACTTCTGTCCCCAAGGAACTATAGCTGACCAACTGACCACAGGAATAACTTTTCATCAAATCTTTGTTATGCAGGTAGCCAAACCATCCTCTCAGTTTGCAGGTGCTTCTCCCAGCATCTGCAACACTAGGGAAGGGAAAATTTTCATTTGCTCTTAGAAATGAAGACTCTGTATTGTATCATGAAACAAATTTGAGGGGGTTGCTTTGCTCAAGCCTTCATTGAAGTTAAATCTCCAACAGAGATCTGTGCAGCCCCACTATGCGAATTCTTGCTGTTATTTACTTTGGAGGTATATTGGCATAACCCCGATATCATTTTTAAAATATGCACCGTGATGGATGTCTTCATAAATATGGATTCTGATTGAACGTAGAGGGCTACGTATTACCATATGAGTGAAATCGAAAGCATTTCATGTATGCTAGAGCTTCAGGCTTAGGGCTTATTAAGTAGTCTATTTCACAGGATATTTAATTCAATACCCTGTAAAACCAGCCTGGGGGGGAAAAAAGCAGTATGCTTCTGTTTGAGGTGCAAGGAGATGAAAATTGTAGATTTCTGCTAGCTACTTCTGGATACCAGCAAGACATGAAGTTTAAATGGAGAACTTCAGAGGGCAACCGTATGATGTCTTCTCAGATAACTCTTACTTTTTACTGAGATTTATGAATGGGGCTTTGAAATGCTGGATAGGAAGAGTACGGAGTTCTTTAAACTTTGGTATTGGAGAAGACTTCTGATGGATAGCCAAGAAAGCAAAACAACGGACGATCAGAAAATCAACCCAGAATTCTCACTTGAGACACAAATGGACAGGCTCAAATTATCATACTTCAGACACATTGTGCAAAGACCCAGCTTTCGGGAAAAGGTTTGAATACTGGAAAAAAGGCTCTAAAGATGGAAAGAAAGAGAAGAAGACAATCAGCAGCATGGTGGAGGGACACAGTTGTAGTGGCAATAGGTGTTTGAAGAGGCTCTTAGGGTCTAGTTTAAAGATAATGCTAAGTAGGGAAAGCAAATAGCATTTGGAAAGTAGAATTAAAAGCAGTAAATCTAGTTGCCTAGGTATATTCTTCCCCATTGTAGTTTTAAACTGAACAATATTTCTATTTAGCATCTGCTTCTAAATCTGTATCTATCTACATGTAGAGAGCGTCCCTTTGGCAAGTCTATACATGTATATATCAAATACTTTGGCCACCTAATGAGAAGGAAGGACTCTCACTATTTACTATTTTTCTTTATTCTTTATTTATCATATTTGTATAGTTCCCCCATCTCATCAAAGTGGCTCTGGATGGAGCAACTTTTTATTTATTTTTTTCTCATGGTTGTTTTGTTGTTAAAAATTTCAACAATAAAAAATATTTTTTTAAAAAAATGGGGGGTGGGGAAGAAGGAAGGACTCACTGGAGAAGAGCCTAATGCTGGGAACGATTGAGGGCAAAAGAAGGGGACAGCAGATAATGAAGTGGCTGGATGGAGTCACTGAAGCAGTAGGTGTGAGCTTAAATGGACTCCAGAGGATGGTAGAGGACAGGAAGGCCTGGAGGAACATTGTCCATGGGGTTGCAATGGGTCAGGCACGACTTCGCAACTAACAACAACAAATACATGTTATATGGCACAGCACTTAAATTCATAGTTTGAATTTAGCAATAGCAATAGCACTTAGACTTATATACCGCTTCACAGTGCTTTTTATAGCCCTCTCTAAGCAGTTTACAGAGTGAGCCCCCAACAATCTGGGTCCTCATTTTACCGACCTCAGAAGGATGGAAGGCTGAGTCAACCTTGAGCTGGTGAGATTTGAACTGCTGAACTGCAGCTAGCAGTCAGCTGAAGTAGCCTGCAGTGTTGCACTCTAACCACTGCATCACCTCGGCTCTTTACAATGAGAAGTCCTGAAGTTTCCATTTGTTTTGATGCTAGGAGCTCAAAGATTAGAATTAGAATAAGCATAAGATAAGAAATAAAATAATTCCATCAGAGAAAAGTTTGGTTGGTTGGCCCAAGAGTCAGCTTGAATATAAACAGCCTAGGAATTATCACAGTGTCAGAGAATCCAGTGAGATTTATAAAGATTTCATCCTGATAAGAAAATATATAAGCTGTCCAGATATCTTCCAACTTCCCAATCCATTTTTCTTTCTCTATCAAAAATAAGTCCTCCAACTTTCCCGAGAAACAGGACAATATATAAGCATATCTTAAAGACTACCTAAATTGCTTCTAGCCTACATGAAAGTTGCTACAGAGATTTTTCAGCCTCTGTCCTCCAGAAGAACAGGTCACAATAACTCAAGCTAAAAGCTCCTCTAGTATTTTTTTTTTGACAGCATATTGATTTCTGCCTGGAATCCAGTTCTTTGTTCAGTTGAACCAGTGGTGGGTTCTAAAAATTTTTACTACCGGTTTGGTGGGTGTGGCTAGGTGGGGGTGTGTGTGAGACTGATTGGGCGTGGCCAACATGACATCACTCACACACTCAGTCACATGACCCCCCCAAGCCACGCCCACCAAAAAGGTGGCTAAAATTTTTGGGACTTTTTGAAACTTTTTTTTTTTTGACCTTCCGGCCCCATATCCAGGTCGGACGCATGGGGTGGCGGTGGTCGTCTCGGCTTTCCCTTTGTTGCCCTTCCTGGCTGAAAAGCGCCCCTTCTCACCTCTGACGGGCCTTCCTCATGGTTGCAGCCGGAGCAACCCACTCCGCCAGCTCGGGGCAGCCCAGATGAGGCAAGGAACTGTGGGGAGCCTCCCGTGTGTTGCACTCCCTCCCAGCCTTCCCCCTGCACCTCCGCACCATTTTTGGGCACCCAGCTTACTGGGCTGCCCCCATCCCTGTCACGGCTCCAACGGCGGCGGCTTCGGGAGATGCTGGCGGCACGGAGACGCGGGCGAAGGCTGGGAGGGGGGTGCAATACGCGGAGGGCCAAGTCCGCTCCCCTTCACCTCCCCACACTTGTTTACCCATCCCAGAGAGCTCGGGCTACGCCTCCCTCCGACCCAGCCACCTTCCTTGCTGAGTGAACTCTTCTGTCCTCGGCTGTTATGAAGAAGCGGCAGCTCTGGGGGCGCCATACCCGCTTCATTCTCTTTGAGAGCCGCTTTGCACCTTGTTTGCAAAGCGGCTCTCAAAGAGAAAGAAGCAGGTGTGGCGCACCCAGAGCTGCCGCTTTTTTGCAACAGCCGAGGACTTCTTCCGCTTGGAGCTCCAAGCTGTGGGGGGGGGGGCGCGGCTCAACACCGGCAGCTTCGGTGGGCTCCTTCCCTCAGTGGTTTGTTTTCTTTTACTCATCTAGGCGACTTTGTCATTAAAGGCTGCTCCGCACCTTTTGATCTTTCTTGGGTGCGGAGAAAAGTGACCCTGTGTGAAGGGACTGAGTCTGCTGCTGAACTTGGAAGCCGAGAGGCTTCTTTTCTACCTAGCCACTGGCGCACAGTGCCAGAAAGACCTCCGGTCACTGCCACCAACTTCATGCATGCGCAGCTTTCTTCTCACCGGCTGAAGGACTTTTCGGCACCCTGCGGCCAGGCGGCTGAGAGGCTTCTTTGCTCCGGTCAGCTTCAGGTGGGCGAGCCAGGAGTGACCAGAGAACCGGTTCGGGGGCGTGGCCTGGCTGCCATTACTACCAGTTCAGAGAACTACTTCCTAAAGTTACTACCTATTCGGTAGAACTGGGCTGAACCGGGAGCAACCCACATAGTTGAACCAACATACAAAGATAGGCATCATACTCAGATGTCAACTCTTCCATCTCCTGCAGCTTTGGTTGAACTGTGCATTTTCTGAATATGAAATCTGAATTGGGATTTAGAAGTGAATTTGGATTTGGTCATAACAGCACTTTCATATCTCATATGTTTGGGTCCTTGAAATTACTTCAGCTGTCAAACGTCACTGTATGTTATCAACCAAATGCCAGTTCTCAAACATGTCAGTTCTTAAACATGCTCTAAGTCTAGAAAATTATTGAACTGTAGGTAGAATTGCTGTGGTAAACGATACCACCAGAACCAGCACCACTACAGACATATGAGCTATGTTCATTATAAGGTACCCTTCACACACTACATGGAAACTAGCAGTTTCTTTAAACTATGGGACTATGCTTCTCATAGGTCATCTGTGTGGTCTTCTCCCATCTTCATGACTCCATGGCTGATCAGCCTTCCTTCTAATAAAAGACACAGCTCCCTTTGGCTGAATGAGACTCACCTGGTACAATCTTTGAGACTTTGGGTACAATCTTAGGTGGTGGAACCGGAAGTGAGGAAGGAGGGTTAGGGACCTGGGCTGTGTTCCTTTCCATCTGTTTCTGGGGGGACTCAATGGATCCCAAAAGTAGTAAGGCTTGTGGGGTCTCTTCAGAGGTTGGCAGGCTGGCATTTTCCCGTTCATCTGTGGATGCTGATGTCTTCTTGGCTGAAGGGAGACAGGATCAGAGGCAATGGGACATGAAATACACCATAACAACAGCACAAGGGGAAAGGCAAGAAAGAGAGAGAAGGAAATATAGGTGTGGTGGTATAGCACGCAACAAAGAACTCATTGTGTCCACCTGTGTGGCCAACAGACCATTCCAGGAAGCAGGCAGCCCAGATTGTAGATAAAAATGACCCATAGCTTCACCACACAACTCTCTTTTAAGGAAAAGGGTCGAGCTGAGGGGACTTTATTTACAACACAAAATATCTCAATTCTCTTCCACCCTCCTCTCTTCTGGAAAATGTGTTCAAATGCTTTGAAGAATGTGTGGTGGGCTTTAGGGCCAACTCTACTGTTTGGAAAAAATATGGATCCCAGTGATATCAGATGTTAGGGTTAGTATACTCTGTATTCTTTTACTACAGCCAGAATTGCTCCTGAGTGTAAGAGGATAACACAGTATATGCCTCAAAGGTTGAGTTCCTGAGAGAAAGTTAAGGATGGCATTAATTAAATGCAGAAATCCTATCTACCATTTTAGCTGAACTGAACCATACCCCTCCTAAACTTCTAAAATGCAGTAACTAAAATGACAAGATAAAACCACAAAGGAGCCATGCTCTTAAATGCTCAAGAGATGCTGAATAACTGCCTTTATTCAAACATGAGTGTTTGAACATTCTCCTAATATATACCGAAAAGAATGGATCTATTATCATAAGAAAAAAAAAAACGACACTTTTTTAAAAAAAAATAGTTTAGTTCTAATTATAAGAACAATACAAAAGAAGAGAAAGTGTCAGGAACTGCTCTATCTAGCTGAAGGTTTCTCTTGGAGATGACAGAATTTCATTAATTTAAATAAAATTATCAAGGATTGAACAATTATATCTGAACTGAATGGTATATATATTTTTTTTGATTAAGCCAACCTGAAATTAAATGAATTTGTATCTGAGCAAACATGGATAGGTTTGGGTTTCACAGAGGAAAAAATGAAGTCATGTTTCACTGCAATCTTTTGAAGACCAGCGTACTTCACCCAGGAAGGAAGTTGGTTCAAGTCTAGTCAGTAAAAAAGCGGATGTGTGGCCAGGCAGAATTTAAGATCCCTGCAATGATTGGAGAGATGTAATATTTCTGGTGGAATTCTCAAGAGTTTCTGGGGAAAATGGAATGGAGGAGAACCATTAATATCTGTGGAGTAAAAGTAAAGGTAAAGGTTCCGCTCGCACATATGTGCTAGTCGTTCCCGACTCTAGGGGGCGGTGCTCATCTCTGTTTCAAAGCTGAAGAGGCAGCGCTCTTTGGGTGCTTTGGAAAATAGGTTGAACCCCCCCCCCTCCTCTCTGTGGCAGCCCCTCAAATAATGGAACACTGCCATCATCTCACCTTGTTACATCTTGCTACTACTTGCTACATCTCAGCCCAATGTGTACATAGGGTCAATGTTACCAGGACAGAAATGGGGAAGGAACTACTTAGCATATTGTCTCATGTTGCTTGAAGAAAGGTGAGATATAAATCGGACTTATAAGCGAAGAATGAAGCTTTGCTTGAATTTGTTTTGGATTCTATCTTGTGAAGGTATATACCCACAGCAGACAAACTTTATATACAGTTGTACAGGTAGCCCTCCACTTTTGATGGCTCATTTAGTGCCTGTTTGAAGTTAAAGGTAAAGGTAAAGATTCCCCTCGCACATATGTGCTAGTCGTTCCCAACTCTAGGGAGCGGTGCTCATCTCCGTTTTAAAGCTGAAGAGCCAGCATTGTCCGAAGACGTCTCCGTGGTCATGTCCGCCAGCATGACTAAACGCCAAAGGCACATGGAACGCTGTTACTTTCCCACCAAAATGGTCCCTATTTTTCTACTTGCATTTTTTACGTGCTTTCGAACTGCTAGGTTGGCAGAAGCTGGGACAAGTAATGGGAGCTTACCCTATTACGCGGCACTAGGGGTTTGAACCGCTGAACTGCCAACCTTTCGATCGACAAGCTCAGTGTCTTAGCCACTGAGCCACCGCATCCCTTGATCTGTGGAGTATGAGGTACCTATTCTTGTGTTCCATATCTTTCTTCTCCAAGCATAAGATCTTGAAATGATTTCAATGACTGTTTTGGGGTGGAGGAACGTTGATTGTTTAGCAATTATATTTAACATTTGTAGGACCAGAGGTGGTATTCAGCTGGTTCGGACCAATTTGGGTGAACCAGTAGCGGCGACTGCAGGTGCCCCCCCTCTGCCCCGGCGTAATGCCGTCCTATTTAGCCATGTTTTCGAGGACGGGCACATGTGTGAAAGGCGTGTGCATGAGCAAAGCGCATGCGTGGAAGGCCGGGAACATACATAGAAGGCGCACGCACACACGAAGCAACCATGCATGCACAATATGTGACAATATGTGAAACCCACTGCTGTGTAGGACCCCGAGAACACAGTGACCAAAATGTTGGTACAAAGTAGATCAAGCCTAGAAATGAGTAGAGTTATATTTTAGGAGTTGTTGTTCAGAAAAGTTTTTATCAAGGCTCTCTCTGAGGACATCAGGCACAGCTTCCCTGTATTTCTCACCTCAGAAATAACTGAACCTTTCTTGCCAGTTTTTAGCGACTGTAGTCAGTGGACTGGGGAAAAGGAGTATTAACAGTGGCACGTGGCCCTGGCATCTTAATTTATTCATTTAATCAATGAAAATGGATCTACAAGACACATGGAAAGTGCTAATGGTGTTTTGGGTTTGCTTTGTCCTGGTCCATTAACGGAAATGTCAGAAAGGACCACTGTATGAAGAATGCACACGAATTTGGGATTAAAAACCTACTGACCCCAATAGAGTTAGTACAGAAACAAAAGAGCAGAGATCCAACAGCAACCTTAAAACAGAAATACACAACTAGGTATCCCTGCTCTACCTGATTTGGACTACAGTTCCCATTTCTCTTATCACTGCCCGCAGTGTTTGTATTTAGTCACAATTCAAATTAGAAATTTGAGTGATATCACTTTATATTTGCTCTAGCAGGCAAACATGTAAATAATGGTGCTTTTTATATTTTATATCAATGAAATGGAACAACACAATCCTTAGAAGCTATAATATTGGGATAAGGAACCTAAAAAAATATAAGCCACCTTAAACATTAAAGAATTACAGTGGTTATATTCACTACCGGCCACCAGAAGGCAATATATATATATGTATATATATATATATATTGAGTTTCATGGGGCTTACTCTGAAGAAAATTCACACAGGATTCTAACTGCCTTGTTTTTAAAAGAAACGATCATTTAAAATAAAAGAAATACAGTCATTTTGGTAATTCCACTTCAACCCTGGCCCACAATTCCTGTTAACTTTATTCCACCAGCCATAAAAATATGCCACCGGTTGTCTTGCCACAGAATTCTAGTATCTGCAGCAGAGTATAAGCCCCAACGAATCAAATGATTGAATGATTTATGTATTATTGATATAATTGATTGTTTTATTATTGTATCTTATGATTTATCACTTTTTTGCTTGTATGTACACTGAGAGTGTATGCACCAGAGACAAATTTCTTGTGTGCCCAATCACACGTGGCCAATAAAGAATATCCTATCCTATCCTATCCTATCCCATCCCATCCCATCCCATCCCATCCCATCCCATCCCATCCCATCCCCTTCCCTTCCCTTCCCTTCCACTCCACTCCACTCCACTCCACTCCACTCCACTCGATTATTATCAAGTTGGTTTTGACACTCAATGACTATTTAGATAGAGATTCTCCAGGATGAACTATCCCCAAGTAGGCCTTTCAGAAAGTTCAGAAATATTTATATTTGTCTTCAGAATTGCTTGTGTATATGTATGAATCTATGTAAATGAGAAAGGAGCAGATGTTGATTTTCAATTGTTTGATTTTCAAATACACTTTCTGGAGTTTTAATTTTAATTCTGTATTTGTTCATGACATTTCTTGCATTCTAGTTTTTGTTTTTCATTTATTTTCTGCCTTGGAAAAATCCCATTGTGAGTGAGGGAGAGAGGTTTAAATGTTATATCTTGTAAGCCACCCAGAGTCTTTTTGAAATCAGATAGCCTTCAAAAATCTACTGAATAATCCATGATAGTTAAACTTCAGGAAATGACTTGGACTGCCCTGAACACAATATGATAAAAATTAAAACAAAGAATTCACTATTGAAGCAATTCAGATGCTTGTTAGCTTAGCCACTAGAGGGCAGCTAATGAAGGGAACAAATGTTTTAAGGTTTTTCTTTACATTTCTTTTTATGAGAATATTGTAGAGATGTTACAAAAGCTATTTGCTACTCACCATTTTTCAAAATCCTTTCCAGTAAGATATGTGCATTGATACTCATATTTTTCCCTCATAAGATGTATAGTTTTATGAAAACTAGCTTTTGTTGCAATACACCCTGATTCACTCCAAATATGAATATTTTATGTTTAATCATGGTGTATCTACTCTGAGCATATATAAGTGTATCTACACTGGAGCAATGTGCAGTGCAAATCACATGCATTATTTGTGAAGGGAAAATATATGGCTTTGTGTGTCAAAACGCACTGCTGTTACAGACATACAATCCAATTGTCAGTCCTTTGATACTACTTCATAAAATCACTTATGTTCCTCTGTTTAGATGATTGCCAGTGTCGTCAGGAGCTTTTTAATCACATCTCACACAGAATTGTGTTGTCAGATTCATGTTTCCCTTTTTACAGTTCAGGTCCTTAAATTCTTTCACTGATCTCCAGTCTATTTCCATATCATGTCATCCCCGATAGCTGAATGGGGGGGGGGGGGTTGAGGAAGAAGAAGGAAAAAGAAGAAGAAAACTGATGAAGCTTCTTCTTGGATGAAGCTTCATCCAAGCTTCTCCATCCAAGAAGAAGCTTCATCAGTTTTCTTCTTGGATGAAGCTTCATCAGTTGTCTTCTTCATCCAAGAAGAAGCTTCATCAGTTTTCTTCTTGGATGAAGCTTCATCAGTTGTCTTCTTCATCCAAGAAGAAGCTTCATCAGTTTTCTCCTTGGATGAAGCTTCATCAGTTGTCTTCTTCATCTAAGAAGAAGCTTCATCAGTTTTTCAGAAAGTTGATAAGTTTACCTTTTCTTTTTTAAAAAAATCTTAAAAATATACAGTAGAAGTTCACACATAAAGGATCTTTCAGATCAGTGATTTGATACCATAGTCCAATCTCTTTTCCTTTCATTCTCCTTTGCTGCTTCTCTGGGTCATTGCTATAAATGCCACATCTCCAAAGTTCAGCATATTTACTTTTCTGAGAGTTATTATGACCTTATTTCATGGACCTTTTACTTGGTCCATGAAATAAGGTCCATGAAATTACTCTGGTCTCCTCTGCTGACTTTGCTTTAATTTTTTAAAAAGTCAAATTGTTCTTTATTTGACTTTAAATCAATTTCTTTCTTTTCTTTCTTTTATCATGGGCTGCTTAGGAGTAGGGACTTTAATGGCAAAACTTTACATACAAGTAATTAAATAATTATGACACTTCTGATAATAAAAGCTTATTGCCAACCCTGGTTTATTCTTCCATGCCATTCAGTGGTTGCAGACTGTCCTTTTTAATATTTATATTTATGGTTATATTTCTTAACACTACCTTAAAAAAAAAAGCTCAACAGGATTACTGCTTTTAGGTGGCATTCAGCTGTGCGTCTTTATTAACAAACATGCCAAAATGCATTTCTAATATTGCACAATTTAAATGGAGCTGGTAGGTGGGGAAAAAAATAGCTCACAAAGGGTGTAAGCTTTTTATTGTAAGCTTTTTATTGTGGTCAGAGACCAAATTAAAATACACATAGAAAGGGAGTATATTTTACAAGTATAGATAGGTCATGAGACAGTACACCATCTACTGCCTCAGATACAAACTGTACTGTCAATACTAGTGATCCTCTGCCGTAGGGGTTACCCGTCTCTTCCCCCGTTTTTTTCCAGCCACGACTGCAGCAAAATTTTTGCCACCTTTGAAGTTATATTGGGGTCTGTATCCTGGAGTAGGAAATAAAGACTGAACAGATCAGGTGTACCAGGGAATATCTGGGAAATAGGAGAAATGAATCTTGATCTTATGTCTCGGTAGTGGGGACATACAAATGTAATGTGGAACAGGGATCGACCATCACATGTACAATAGATGGATTTTACTCCCCCCGAGAGCCTACTGTCGAGGACATTCGAGGGGATCACATTAAATCGTGCCTTTATAAATGCGAGCCTATGTTTGATAGAGTGTAACGTGGAGAGATAAGGCGGAGGGTGAGGCGAGGGAACAATACCAAGGGAAAATGGTGAGCATGTTCCCGATCCGTTTGCCAGATTTAGTTGTCTATCAATGTCGTCCAGCCGTTGAAAAATCAACAATTTGGCAGCATCAGGGCCTAAAATAAAAGCTTCAATGGGGGAAATCCCGATCTTCAAAAGTTTTGTATGGATATTATGGGCCCAGGGACTATGAAAAGGGTCCCGCCAAAGGCATTGGCCTAGGTAATAGCCTGGGAGTCTGGTCCACAGGGACAAATAATAGCCAACTGCACGTTTCCACAAGATTGCAGCAAGTTCCAAACGAATTGCGGCATTACTTACAGGGAGGGATTCCCATCAAATGGCGTAGGAACTAGCTGTGGACAGACTCAAGAGAGGAGATGTTGGATTGGACCCAGAGGGGGGTGCCATAGATGATAGCTGCTATCACCTTTGCCCTGTAGACTTTTATTGCTGAGGGGATGTGATGAACTCCCTCAGTATGAAAAAAATGCACGAGGGCATGGGTGGAAATCTTAGCCTTATTACAGAGAGACTTAACCTGCGCAGGCCACTTGGTATTGGACTGAAAGAGGATACCTAGATATTGAAATCTGTGGACCTGTTCCACTGGGATGCCATCAAGGTTCCAATGATAAATTTTCCTGCTTCTTGCAAAAATCATGATTTTACTTTTAGGTGGCAAATAGCTGAAAAGAAATAACTCAGCATATATTTTTTTCATGCTGGTGGATATTTTAAAAGAAGTTTTATGCAGCTATTGAAAGAATTATTCATCAGTCGTATAGATGGGCAGCTACACCTGAAACAGTTAATAGAGATATTTTTATACTTCTTGGTCTGCCAGAAAAGGAGGGGGGAGGAATCAACATGCAGCTGAATTACAAGTCTGACCAATCCTAAGCCATCTAGAATTCTGGCCATTCATCGCTTAATTATTGATTTTATTAGATTTTGGCACTACCCAACTCCAGATTGTTTGTGGGTGGCTCACAATATCCAACAAATAACAAAATAAAAACACAATACTGTATAAATAAACAAGATAGCATCTGACTAATCAATGAATTACACAGACAGAGCTTGATAGTTTAGCACAGGGGAGTCAAACCCGCGATGATACATTGTCGTCATGTGACGTATTGTGACTTTCCCCCCTTCGCTAAACCGGGGATGGGCCATGGCCAGTGCGTGACACATCCGGCCCGCAAGCCACAAATTTGACACCCCTGGTTTAACATCACCTAAAACAGGAATGGCGGACAATGGGCCTTTTATGACTTGTGGACTTCAACTCCCAGAATTCCTCAGCTAGCTATGCTGGTTCAGGAATTCTGGGAGTTGAAGTCCATAAGTCATAAAGGAGCCAGCGTTCCCCATCTCTGACCTAGAAGGTCACAAATCCTAGTAGAAAATACAGGGCTGAAGATTTGTGCATAATCCGCTAGCAACTGCAAGGGGATGGCAAGTTTAATTTCCACACTGAGGTATCAAGAGCTGATTCTTCCCTATGTTTATAATTTTAGCAATCTTCCCTTGATTTGGCAAATGTACTTACTATGGCAGTCATTCCAATTAAAACTATTGATTCAACCAATCACCATCTTTGTATAAACAAGCTTGGGACTTGATCCCATCGGTTGGCCTGTGCAGCCCTTGAGACAGTGATGGGAAGATCCTGTCTATATTATCCATGTGATCACTTGTGCCAAGCAGAAATAATTCCAAGAAACCTCTAATGAGTATCCCTACCTCTAAAATTCTACTCCTTGGTTAGAATCGGCAATAAAATTATATCTAGTGTCATGCAAGGAAAATTATTTTATAAATAAAATCTCCAGGAAAGCATGGTGCCTTCACATACATAGCTGCATGCTTGCATGAAGCCTTATTCTAAAGCAAGCATGTTGAACTAACTCCAATTGTCTTAATAATAAAACAACTTCAGCACATTAAAACCATTAGCAATAACATGGAATTTAAAATATTAAAGGTAACGGTAAAGGTTCCCCTTGCACATCTCCATGGTCATGTGGCCGGCATGACTCAACGCCAAAGGCGCACGGAACGCTGTTACCTTCCCACCAAAGGTGGTCCCTATTTTTCTACTTGCATTTGTTACATGCTTTCGAACTGCTAGGTTGGCAGAAGCTGGGACAAGTAACAGGAGCTCACCCCATTATGCAGCACTAGGGATTCGAACCCCTGAACTGCAGACCTTTCGATCAACAAGCTCAGCATCTTAGCCACTGAGCTACCGTGTCCCTTAAAATATTACCAGCTTGATAATGGTTCGAACCTAGACACCATCCTTAGACTTACAAGCAGATTCTAGTCATGTGCTTGTAAGGCAAAGGATGCAAATTTATTTATTATATTTAATTCAAATTGGACCTAACTTTATTTATTATAAATTGCAGAGCCAAATGCAATTCCCCTTTCAGGTCACTACTAGATCCTAACATCAATCAAGAAAAGTTTCTTTAAATTCCCTCCCCCCCACCAATTATCACTTGTGTTGATGGTTTAAGGGTGCTCTTAAATCAGCTGAAGTTGTTTTATTATTGATTCCTAACCAAGAATGAAACACCTTTGCAGTCTCTGCAAAGAGCTTGGATCAGAGGGTCCCCAAACTTGGCAGCTTTAAGATTTGTGGACTTCAACTCCCAGAATTCTCCAGCCAAGAATCTAGGATAGCATGACATTCTGGCATTAGTTGAAGTTCACAAGTCTTAAAGCTGCCAAGTTTGGGGACCCCTGACTTGGATCATTCCCTATTGCAACCGTCTCATGGCCTTAAAGTGACTCAGCTGAAGCTCAGTGGAAAGGAAAGGCCAATACCTGAATTTTCTCTCAGTTCTTCTGAGTGCAGCTCCTTGCCAAGTGAGGCGGCCTTGGTGGTGGCTGATCTATGTTCCTGTTGCGTCTCTTCTGAGGTGAATGCCTGGCATGGGGGGGATGAAGGGTCACTCAGCATTGTTCTGGTGGCACCATCAGCAGTGCATGTTTTCCCTTCAGAATCTAGGATACCATGACATTCTGGCATTAGTTCAACCATTCATGATGGCTTAAGCTCATGTTCCATACTATAATGTTGAATCAGAAGGGGGCCTTCCCTTAAGAGAAGAGTTTAAAGAAAAACACTCAGGGATTTCCTCGGGACCCATAGAGGAGAAGATTTCTAGCTCAGGGTTGCACTGAGGGGTCCTCAGTGCTCTCTGAGCTTGCTTGTTTACTTGCAGATGTTTCATTACCCAAACCAGGTGACATCATCAGTGCTAGTAAGGAATGTGGTTTCAGCCACGGTGGTTAGAACGCAGTACTGCAGGCTACTTCTGCTATCTGCCGGCTGCCTGCAATTTGGCAGTTCAAATCTCACCAGGCTCAAGGCTGACTCAGCCTTCCAGTCCTTCAGAGGTGAGTAAAATGAGGACCCAAATTGTTGGGGGCAATAGGCTGACTCTGTAAACCACTTAGAGAGGGCTGGAAAGCACTGTGAAGTGTTATATAAGTCTAAGTCTAAGTTCTCAATTTATATTATAGTTCACGGGTGTCAGACTCACAGGGTCACGTTGTCATCGTGTGATGTGTCACGACTTTTTCCCCCTTCGCTAAACCGAGGGTGGGCGTGGCTAGCGCGTGACGCATCCAGCCCACGGACCCTGTTCTATTGGCTTTCTTTGTCAGTGTTGGTGGGAGTAGTCTTGGAGGTTCTTTGGTTGGATTGTTTACTGTTAGCTTGTTTTGTATTGTTAGCTTGATGTTACCTAGTTTGGGTAATGAAACATCTGTAAAAAAAAAACAAAAAAACAAATCAGCCAAGCTCAGAGAGCACCAAGGACCTTCATTTCCTTGGGAGCTATCACTCAACTCAGTGGTGGGATTCAGCTGGTTCGCACCACTTCGGGAGAACCGGTGGTTAACTTTTTGAGCAGTTTGGCAAACTGGTTGTTGGAAGAAATCATTAGGGCAGAGAACCGGTTGTTAAATTACTTGAATCCCATCACTGGTATAGCTCCTTCTGAAATAGACCAACATACAGTCAGGCTCTATTTATTGTGCTGGGTGGGGGGGGAGGCCTTCCAAATGTGTGGCACAATCACTCTCATCATCTCTAGCAGAAATCCCCACACTTCACAAAGAAGGATTTTATTCTACTAGTATTTGCTCTGAATTCAGTTCTGTTTTTGGGAGTTGCAGCATGCAAAATTCAGTGGAAGCGGTTATTAAAAGAGGGGGAGGGGGGGGAAAACCAACCAAACAGCTCTCCAACACTTTATTATATGCTACGGATGTGACAAAGAGCAAAACCCAGAGTTTTGCTGTCTACTGTCAGCACTAGAGTAAATGCAGGACATTAGTGTTAGCTTTCTGTCAAGTTTCGTGGTCGTCTCAAATAAAATGCATTTCAAACAAAATCTTTGAAGAAAAAACTCCTATTTATTGAGCACGACATCCTAACCTGACTCCAAACGAAGCCAACATTGATGTCCAGCCCCAAAACCCTCCCTTTCCGTTCCCCACTCCCTGCACTCATTGGCCATCTTCCAAGTCATTCTACCCCTAATCTACTCCAACTCAAAGGAATTCCCCCCTCCCATCTCATCTCCTTGGAAACATTATCTCCAGAGAAAATAAGTAGGTGAAAAGTCAGCCGTCCCTTTCCAGACGCCTTCACTTCTCCTTCTTATGTCAGCACTAGAATAAATGCAGGTTGAAGTGCTGACATCTACATTGAGAGGCACACAAAAACAAAAAACAAAAAAAAACCCAGAAGCAAGATTTCAACTCCAAGAGCCCATCCGATAAACCCAAAGTACTCCTAACCAAAATTATGTGCTGCTTCAAGGGGACCAAATTTTCAAGCAATTTTTCTTCCTGCTCAGACAAATTTCTGTCTTTATCTGCCCACTTTCCTATTCCCCAGTAGAATCCATCTCGATCAGAATGTACCACTTTAACTTCCTTCTAGAAGCACACGCTTGCCATTTTATTGTTATTTGGGGGCTTGGGAGAGCCATAAGGAACTCTGCATTTTTAGAGGCTGCAGTTGTGCTATTAAAAAAAAAATGATTTACAGACCGTGACACCTATTTATCATATGTGCTGGAAGGGGGTTGTGATATCTCTTTGTGTGTTCTAGATGACACGGGACTGTCTGATACACTGAGATTTGATAAACATGGTGATTATTTGTAAATAATTACTTGCACCTATCAGATATGTCCTTATCTTAAATGTAAGAACTGCCTTGCCATCTATCTTCCTGGTAAATTTTAAAGAGGCAAGTCATAAAGATCTGGCTTCTTTCACAGAAGAAAGGGCTACGTAAAGGGAAAGTGTTTGTCTAGGAAACCACAGCTTTAAAAAATATCTAGAGTTGTCAAAAAATTACATAAAGAACAGGAGTGGTTAAACTAGTTATGTTAACTCAATTGTTTCTTTTATTATTTGCAATTTTTAGTATTTGAAGGGTTTTAGCTTCTGATTACTGGATTAAAGATAACCATTCCCCTGTAAAATTTTTATTTTATTATTATTATTATTATTCATATTTCTATGCCGCCCACTCTCCGAGGACTCTGAGCGGCTTACACCAAAGACAGTATACTAAATAGCATATTGCCCCCAACATTCTGGGTCCTCATTTTACCCACCTCGGAAGGATGGAAGGCTGAGTCACCCTTGAGCCGGTGAGATTTGATCCGCTGATCTGCTGAACTAGCAGTCAGCTGAAGTAGCTGCAGTACTGCACCCTAACCACTGCGCCACCTCGGCTCTGTATCCTGTATCCTGATTATGTATCCTGAACCCATGGAAAATACTTTGTGTCTGTTTTTACAAGTTTAAGTCAACGTCATTTGCATTAGTAAAGCATATGCAATGATATGGATGAGTTAGTTGTTTGTTAATAACAGATGACCTGTCAGCACCTGGGACAGCTCCCTATAACAGCAATTGTTCCTTCCTTCTTGGGCAACAATTAAAGTGAAATTTGGCATTTCCACAAAGCAGAGAAGCTAAGATATGTGACACTAATAAGATTAACCTTTCTGTATTTGTGTATATAAACTAAGAATAAAAAGGCTTATTCCTGGCACTGTTAAAAGTAGCACGTAGGTGATACATTCATTTCTACAGTCATGTTAGTTAAAAAAACCTGGAAGACCTAATAATCCATGAAGAATTTAATATGCTGACAGGTGGAATTATCCCTGGGTCCATCCAGGGATAATTCTCTTAACATTATTCTTTTGTGCATTTTAAATGTTAAATGTTAAATAATATTTCAAATGTGAAAGAAGAGAAACATCTCCCATGGAACTTTTGTCAAAGTTCAAATTAGAATTTTGCGTGCTGCTCACAAATTTCCCAAATATCATATTCTTATGCAGGTGCCTTTCTGGGAATCAATATTATACATTGATTGTAATGAATCTCTTAGGAGTGTTCCAATATTTGAGGGGCTGCCACAAAGAGGGGGGAGACTATTTTCCAACTATTTTCCAAACCACCAGAAGGCAAGACAAGAGCCAATGGCTGGAAACTAATCAAGGAGAGAAGTAACCTAGAACTAAGGAGAAAATTCCTAATGGTGAGAACAATTAATCAGTGGGATAGCTTGCCTTCAGTAGTTGTGGGCGCTCCATCACTGGAGGCTTTTAAGAAGAGACTGGACAGCCATTTGTCCACAATGGCATAGGATCTCCTGCTCATGCAGGGGGTTGGACTAGATCAGGGGTCTGCAACCTTAAACACTCAAAGAGCCATTTGGACCCATTTCCCACAGAAAAGAAAACACTGGGAGCCACAAAACCTGGGTGGGCATGGCCAACTCGACATCACTCACTTCCATCAGTCACATGACCCCCTAGCCACACCTACCCAGCTTGTCATTAAGGCAGAGAACCAGTTGTTAAAAAACACCGGGAACCACATAACCCTTTTGACATCTCTCTCTCTCCGCCCCCTATGTATCTCTGTATCTCTTCCCCCCCCCGTATCTCTCTGTCTCTGCCCTGGCCACTTCTCCATCCCCCGCCATCACCCTTACCTTCTCAGGCCAGGCGGGGAGTGACTGGGAGGGGCAGGTGAGGGGCGGGGCCTGCCAGTGGTGGGATCACCCGAAAGGGAGCCACAGCAGAGGGTTCAAGGAGCCGCGTGCAGCTCCGGAGCCGCAGGTTGCTGACACCTGGACTAGATGAACTCGCAGGTTCCTTCCAACTCTGTTGTTCTATGTTCTATGAGGTAAATATTTACTGGGCTACAGGAAGCAACCTCTTGAGGGTTGTTGATCCTTTTCTTATTTTGGATTGATCATATGTTTTTCTGAATGGACTTGGCACCTATTTCCTTCTCCTTTCTTTCCTCAAATATAAAAAGCTGACTTCTGTGACCCAAGCTTTAGCAAATTTGATCAGGAAATATAGGTCTCTAGTTAGATTTCTCCGTCCCTGACATTCCTGCTCAAAAGCTTTTACTCTGGCCGACCAGATTTTTTTAAAAAATAATTTTTCTGGCAAATCCAGCTCAATTCCTAAAGTCTATATGAGCATAGGACACGATGGGGTTTTTCGGCAATCTTTGATGCAAGATTCCTTCACCCTTCTTATTATTTCAGCTAGAATTTCTGGAGGACTTGAACATAAACATCGTTTTCTGAACAGCAATTCCTTTAAATCGATTTAAGAGAATTGCTGTTCAGGAATCAGTGGCATTAAGAGTCTCCAAATTCACCTCAGAAACACTGCTGGCAATATAAGGACCATCGAAGAAGAAGGAGAAGATCTGGCTTGCTTGCCACACAGTTTCCCAGGGCACAATTTTTATAGGCTGAGTTCGCCCACTCTACTTCATAGGCACGTTCAGTGAAAAGTTACTGTTCTTAAAATAGGTTTTGCAGCACCACGGTTGCTATGATACCATGGGAAGGAGGGAAGGAGCTGGAAAGCCAACCCATGAATAATCATGGGCATATTACCCGCCTCTCACATTGTGCAGCGGCTCTCTCTCTCTCTCTCTCTCTCTCCCTCTCTCTCTCTCTCTCTCTCTCTCTCTCTCTCTCTCTCTCTCTCTCAGCTCTATTCAATCCAGGCATTTTGATGAAACCTCCACTTGAAGAGCTGAAACCAACACTTTGCAGAGGGTCGGAGGGAAGCTGCATCTGTAAAATGCTGCATGGGCTTAAGAGAGGAACGGCCGAGAGGTCTTGATGGGGGAAAGTTCCTGAGGTACTTTGCACGCAAAGAGTTGCCCCTCGGTTCTAGCCATGCACAGGTGGAACCGGTAATAATTTCGGTTAAAAGACTCAGGAATGCCAGTTATTGAACTGGATGGCTGGATAATCTGATACCATTTAAATCCAATCCCCCAGTCCAAAAAAGGTGGTAATTTAAAAAGAAAAAGTTAAAAGTGAAGGGCTGTGCATACTTTGAAAAGGATTCAGACGGAATGTTCTGATATTTTCAGCTTTCTCTGCAAGTTGGAAAACAGTGATGCAGCTGCTTTTAAAGGCAGGCTCAGGGGTGGGCTGCTGGGGGTTTGGGGGGTTTGGGAGAACCTCTAACTAAGATTCTGTGCAGTTCAGAGAACCCCCAAATCCCACTCCTGGCTGGCCCTGCCCCCCTCCCCTCCTAGGAGTCCCCATGCGGCCTGTTTTGGATGCAGATAAGTGCAGGGTGCGCGCAGAGGCTCAGGGAGGGTGAAAAACGGGCCTACTGGATGTTCGGGAAGTCCAAAAAGCTGGGGAGGCCATTTTCGCCTTTCCGGTGGCTCAAGGAAAGCCTCTGGAGCCTGGGGAGAGCAAAAACGCTCCCCCCCCCACTGTGGTGTAGGAGGCTGACTAGGCCACGCCCACCATGGCAACGCCCACCCAGCAACGGGGCAGAGAACCCATTGCTAAAATGTTTGAAGCCCGCCCCTAGGCAGGCTAAAGGTAATCTGCTGGCCCTTCAAAGAAGCTGCATCATTTCCTCAGGTATAAATGGAAATGCTTTTTTGGGGGACAATCAGTATCTCGCAGCCTGATCAACCTCACAGGGGGGTTGATTGGGGGTAAGAGTGAGAGGAAGGAATGCTAGGTATGCCATCTTCCACTCCTGAAAGAGACAAACAGGATATCAATGTAACAATAAATAAATTATTAGAGAGGGAGATTGGGAGTGGGGGAGAGAGAGAGAAGGAGCAGGGGTGTCTGCAGAGTTGAGTCAGAAATATCAAAATGGTAGCCACAACAATGCAATCAACCTGTCAGAAGCACAAAAAAATAAGTGAAGTGTTAATTGCACTGTCTTCAACAACCATCTTGACTTTTTTTTGACACACACCCAGTTCCAGGATTTTGGAAAGTTTAAGGGGAAAATCCAGGATTTTGGAAAGTTTAAGGTTTAAGTTTATTAGATTAAGTTTAATTATTTGTGGCTGCTCTTTCTTCCATTCCTTTTCAAGCCTCCGCACAATTACTCACATCTCAGTGGAATGCCTTTAAGTGCAGTTTTGTTTTGGCCACTTCATACCTGCTCTGTCCCAAATAAATCAGGCCAGTAGCTCTCTTCCTTATTCCAACTGGTGAAGTTTTTTTCCCCCCTAACAGTCAATCAAAGTTTCCCTTTAGGAACACAAGAACATGAGCAGTGGCCAACTGCATCAGACCTGTGACCTATCTAGACCAACAGTCTGTTCTCTCAATGGCCAACCAACTGCTCAAGGAACTCTATTAGTCTTGCAGCAGAAGACTAAGTCTTCAGAGGCAGTCATACTACCATGAAGGCTAATAGTCATTGAGCCCCATGATTTTCATAAATTGGTCCAACCCTTTTTTGAAGGCAGCCAAGTAGGTAGCCAGCACAACATCTTGTGGTAGCAAGTTCCAAAGTTGAATTACACATTGCGTAAGCAAAAATTCCTTTTGGTAACTAAAGTCCCTTATTCGCTCTGTACTCTGGAATGTTAAAAAAGAATTCTTGGTGTTTTTCTGCCCGGCATCCTATTTCAAGAATACTATCATATGTTCCAGTCAGCTGTCTTTTTTCATGACTAAAGATACCCAGTTCCCTCAAACATTCCTTGTAAGAGTTACCAGGATCCTTCCAGATTGTCCTTGTTCCCCTTTTCACATTTATTCCAACCTTTCTGAATTGATAAAACATATGAAGATCGGTTGGAGGAATTGGGTTTGTCTAGTCTAGTGAAAAGAAAGATTAGAGGTGACATGATAGCAGTGTTTCAACATTTGAGGGGCTGCCGCAAAGAAGAGGGGGTCAGCCTATTTTCCAAAGCACCAGAAGTAAGACAAGAAATGATGAAAACTAATCAAGGAGGAAACCAACCTAGAACTAGGGAGAATTTTCCTGATAATGGGAACAATAAACTAGTGGGACAGCTTGCCTTCAGAAGTTGTGGGTGCTCCATCACTGGAGGCTTTTAAGAACAGAATGGACAGCCATTTGTCTGAAATGGTATAGGATCTCCTGCTTGAGCAGAAGATTGGACTAGAAGACCTTCAAGGTCCCTTCCAACTCTGTTATTCTGATTTAAAGGATGCTATCTCAGAACTTGGTAGCAGCCAGTAGGATCTAGGTAGGGTCTGACCAAAACATTGTTGTCAACTTCGCTTTCAAGATCCTTTTCATATGACTAATTCCCATGTGGATTTGATATCTTTCTCTTCTTTGTCTCTGCTAACCCGTACTTCTTTTTCCAAAGCTCCACCTCTTGAGACAATCTAATCTGTTGAAGGATATGGAGATCAGAATCTGTATTTGAGTATCATTGTCTTTTTTAGGATTCATTAAATAGCTAGGGTGTTACAAAATACAAGGAGCACATGATGTCCTTTAAGCATTGTTTAAAAGGCAGATTTAAATTTGGAATTCACTGATTCTTCTTTTGAGCTATATTCCTTAAGGCACACCCAACCATCAAGATACATGCAGTACAAATATCAAAATTACGTATCAGTGATGTTCATTCTCCACTTAATATATGGTCAGTGCAAGGGGCAAAACGTTGATATTTAAAGCTGATGGGTCAATAGCTCCTATGATCCAGAGAATTACAACAATACCCTCATTAGAGCTGGGATCCAACTGGAAGTTAGGGAGAAGGGGGATGGAATGAGGGTGGGGCCTACTTCTTTAGATAATTGCATAAGTCAATGGAATACGAAAGAAACTCAAGAGGCTTCAAGATTTAATGTACTCTGCTTGGCATAATATTGCAGATCTGAAAGACACAAATTATTGCATTAAAGTAGAATTTAATTGGGAAAGGTTAGGATGTAATTGCTGCCTATCTTGCTTTAATCGGAACAGGCTTATGAATAGTTATTAAAAGAGACACTGCAGGTGAATTTTAAAAAGGGGCTAACATCACTAAAGCTGTAAAATAAACTCCTGAGACCCCAGGCACCTATTCTCTTGACTAACATGGCTATAGAAGTCTGCTCTTGGCAAACCATTATTTGCCTTCTCCTGCAAGTATGACAATAGAAGAGTTCAGTACGACAACCACAGTAGTATCTGGCAGTGTTAGTAACAACAACAAGACCTATCAGACCTTAGGTCACACTGGTATTAGACTGCTTGTTGCTTTGGAGAAATCCCAGTTCTTAGAGATTCTGCCATTATTATTAAAGGCAAATATTTTTCCTGGGAACCTAATGAATTGTCCAAGCAATATCCCAGATATTGCTGGGATAACACTGTCATAATTTTAAACTGTTTTAATAGGGTTGCTGATTTTAATTTTATTTCATCGTGATTTGTATTGGAATTTGTCATTTTGTAAGCCGCCTTGAGTCCCCAGGGAGAAAGGCGGCATATAAATCGCAATAATAAATAAATAAATAAATATTTAAAGCAGTCATCCACAACAGCTGTTCTGTCCTAAAAACAAATCTTAACTTGATCCTGAATGAACCGATGCATAACATCTCATCTAGTTTAGTTTGGTAGCCCAAAACAGGGTATTTGTTACCTAAAAAACAGGCACTCGACTTACAACTGTTCATTTAATGACCAAAGTTACAACGGCACTGAAAAAAGTGGCATGATCATTTTTCACACTTATGACCATTGCAGCATCTCTGTGGTCACATGATCAAAATCCAGATGCTTGTGGCAACAGGATCATATTTATGACAGTTGCAGAATTGTGGGGTCACATGATCATCATTTGTGGCCTTATGACAAGCAAAGTCAATGGGAAAGCCAGATTCATTTAACAGCCATGTTACTAACATAATAACTGATTCACTTAACAACTGTTGGAAGAAATGTCGTAAACTGGGACAAAACTCACTTAACAAATGTCTTGTTTAGCAACAGAAATGTTGGGCTCAATTGTGGACACAAGTTAAGAACTATCTGTATTCTTGGACAGCTTTATAAAAATGCATTTCATGTTTACACACAGATCAAACTTCCTAGAAACCATACAGGAGTAGGAGGGGATGTAACTCAAGGCAAGACATTATGAGCCGTGGTGGCGCAGTGGTTAGAATGCAGTACTGCAGGCTACTTCTGCTGCCTGCCAGCTGCCTCAATCTGGCAGTTCAAATCTCACCAGGCTCAAGGTTGACTCAGCCTTCCATCCTTCCGAGGCTGGTAAAATGAGGACCCAGATTGTTGGGGGTAATAGGCTGACTCTGTAAACCGCTTAGAGAGGGCTGTAAAAGTACTGTGAAGTGGTACATAATTCTAAGTGCTATTGCTATCTTGCCATCCTGAACATCTTTAAAGAAGGACTGGAAAAACTTTTGTCTGATGTCTAGAAGAGTCATCACCCCTCCAGGGGTGACAATTTCCCATGTTGGCTATTGTGTAGCCAACATGGGACAATATTTTTCACTGCAATGTCAGCCATAAAAATGAATTGATGTTAATGGTCTTTGGCCTCATTCCTAGAGTCATTTATCCCCTTCCTTTATGGCCCGGCATCCTTTTCCTTTTTTTAGCTTTAACATCACACAAATGCAATGACAACAACAGAGCTAAAAAGACACAAAATAGCATAAATTGGTAGACATGCTGGGGAGCCACCAGCCTTGTTCAGAAGTCAGATGGAAACAACAATTCACCCACATTACCTATGCCCATAATGACAACAGGAATATTGGTGGTGGAGGGGAAGACACAAATATAGGGAATTGAATAGGCGTGAAGATGGTGAAGGGACTAGAGTTTTCTCCCACATCTCATCCCACTTTTTATTATGGAGCCAGAGGCAGTCTAATTTGAAACAAAAAATATCTACCAGGCCCAACTAAGCCTCCTTCGAAGATACATTTGCTAATATTCCACTTCTGATCCTTCATTATGAGATGACAGAATTTTAGAATTGTCCGATTACAGTACAGCACAACCAGTGATTTCAAGAAAGTAGGAAACATCCTTTTTTAAACTACTTGTATATTATACCTGCATTCAAAGCACTGATAAAGATTGTCCAACTGATTTTGACCTCATTTGTCAGGTTTATATAATGCACGTGTATTTAGTATTCTTTCAAAATGGAGATTTATTATCAGATACGACCAGGAGGTGAATCTGGAATAGATCTCCCAGGTTATAAAGGTGTTTGGGGTTTACAAAATTAAGGGGCCTTTTTGTAGAAAAAAATTAATCAAGGGTTGCTAGACCATATTTGAAGAAAAAAAAGATTTCCAGGAGAGAATTAAAATATCCAGAACATGGAAGGTTGTGAAAGGCAGAACTGCAATGGAAGTGAATCCTTGGGTACGAGTTGACAATGCAACACAACATGGGCAGGGGGGACAAAGATAGGAGTGTAGAAAAATGAGGCTCCAAATATTATCCCAACAGAGTGAAATCGTATCCTTTAATTCCCACTGTCAGCTTCAGGTGATCTGGATTCCAGCGCTCGTTTCAATCAATTCAATACTGGCTTACCAAAACTCTCCTAGCAAAAGATGGCAAGCATTGTGCTACTATCAAATCTAGAGAGACCCCGTTTGAAGAAGGTTCTGTTACAGGGGAGGAGGGCAAGAGGAGCAAGGGGGGGGGAAGGGGAAAGGATAAACTGGACACCTTCATTATGAACATAAAAAAGGGCAACCATTGAAGATGGCAAGCAGAAGCCACTAATTCTAATACTGTTCGTGATAAGGAAGTAATATATAGCCATTATGATTGCATAGAGCTTTATCCTATCCTCCATAAAATTTGTCTTTTCTATTTTTAAAGTTAATGGAGTTGGCAGCTACCACTGTATTTTCTGAACCCAAATTCTCCAGTTTCACTATGCACTGCACTTCCTTTGAATCATCCTCAATTTCCCCCTGTGTAATCTTGTAGGATAACGAGAGAGAGAGAAGCCTTTCTCTTTCCTCTCTCTAAAGCATGCAAAATATTATTCACATCCCTCTCTTTCTACTTCACTCCACCTTTCCCCTTAATTTAAAGGGGCTACAGCAGGGGTAGGCAACTGTGGCCCTTTTATAACCTGTGGACTTCAACTCCCAGAATTCCTGAGACAGCCAAGCTGGCTCAGGAATTCTGGGAGTTGAAGTCCACAGGTCATAAAGGAGCCATATTTGCCCACCCCTGGGCTACGGCAATTTCTCCGAACCCTTAGGCAGAATAGGTCTGATGTAGCAGATCCTGGACAGTGTAAATGAGATGAAAAGTATGCATGAGTATCACAGTTAAGACCCTACTCTCAAAGACAACAGAATCATAGAATGCTGAAACATTTATTGTCTTTATTTATTAAATTTATATGCTATTGAAGCAACTCTGGGTGGCTTCATAGAATTCTATGAATCATAGAATTGGGGCAAGGAAGCCATTGAGGTTAGCCTTCTGTTTAGTGCAGGAAATGAAATAAAATTCAACTGCAGCGTGACCAACAACTGTATAATGGAATTTTAGCGAGTGCCATTTCTCTTCCTTTGCCTCAGGCAACACACTATATTGAATCAGCTCCGCATTCCTGCTGCCCTTTTCTGGACCCTCTCTGTGTGCGCTAAGCCATCTAGCATCATTATTTAACAGCAAAGTTCTCTCCAGGTTCTAAGGGGAAGGAGGGGATACAATATCACAAAGATCGCTTTCACTTGCCTTGTTCCATAATTTCCAGGAGGCCTTTCTTAATTAGCTCGTCCCGGCTTTGCCTTGTGGATGTCTTCTTCTCTAACACTGCAAAAAGGGGGGTGAGTATGATCAACATGGAACATCAGAGTTGACAGTTAATGGAAATGAATTGTCTAAGAAGACTGCATGAATGAATGAAGGATGTCCAGCTTGAAATATGGCATAGTGAATGGAAGACCAACCAGCAAAAGTCATTTTCCCCCCTCTGTTTTATGCAAACTGTATCAATGATTCCTAATTTTTGTATTCCATTCTTCATCAAGCAGTTTAGGGGACTATTTCAATCATTTAGAGCTAGCAGTCATTCTTAAACCTGCATCTTTCAGAAAAATTTGGATAGTACCACCTACAACCAGCATGTCAACATTGGCTGAAGGGAATGGAAATTACATTGAAGCAAGTCAGGTCAGAAAAGTCTGATTTAGGATACAAATCGAGTTTTTCCCAGTTGACTTTAAACATTACACCAAACTGGTTATATTAATCAGGTCAAACATTTTGCTTTCTATAATCAAATTAAACCCACACTTTTCTCCTAATCCTCCATGGGCATCAAATCACATCTCTAAGGCTCTCAAGTCCCATTATCACACTCAAGGAGAAGATCTAAAGCAAGCTTGCATATATATTTTTTTTCTGGGCCAAGGATTGGTCTATGCCAGGAATAGACCAGGACCCTGCTATACTAGGCCAAAATGTGGAATAAGAGTAGGACAAAAATTAAATTTGATTTCATTTTCATTTAAATATAATTAAAATGAAATATAGTCACTGCAATTATTCCTCAGTCATGGCTCTAACCATTTTCTTCTTTTCTCACATTATTAATTACAACTTGATAACAGATTTTATTTATTTATATCCCGCCTTTATTATTTTTACAAATAACTCAAGACAGCAAACATATGCAACACATCTTCCTCCTCTTCCTATTTTCCTCACAACAACAACCCTGTGAATTGGGCTGAGAGAGAATAACTGGCCCAAGGTCACCCAGCTGTCTTTCATGGCTAAGGTGGGACTTGAACTCATAATTTCTTGATTTCTAGCCTCGTGCCGTAACCATTAAACCAAACTAAACCAAACCAGACCAAACCTTAACCACTAGACCGATTTTGAAATCTCTAAGGGCCATACCAAAGATTTTAGGGAATTAATAAATGCTCAAGTTGTCTATCTGTGTTCAGTGCCAGGTCATGTGTTTATTGCATCCCTAAACTACCTTGAGTGATAGTATCACATCCCACCAATGTAAAGATTGGCAGTTTTAGATTGATTCAGAAGGAGAGGCAGCATTGGTATCCCAGGCAAGTAGCTACTTTCCTTAGCCCAAAGCTGCCCCTTTCTGTATCACCACCATGGGAAATGCTTGGTTTTATAGCTTAGCTAAAATAATTAATATACCACTTATTCCCCACCCATCACTAAAAACTATTCCAACTGTTTAAAACCCCACCCTCTGAGGGCACTGGTTTTCCCACCTCCTGTCATAGTTTTTTAGCTTGACCAAGAGATAATAGGATGACTCAAATTTCAAATAATATATAGTGAGCATATAGTAAGCATGAGATCATATCATAGCACTGGGATTTCTAAAATGCAGAGTGTCCCACAGTTGTCTCCGTGTGTTGAAGCAAAACTATGCTCATTGGTGCGGTCAATACCAGAAAAACATACAAGTGGAGACCTTACAGAAGTTTAGGAGAACCCAATAGATTTCCAAGAGCTCATTGGTCAGTATTTTGGGGTAGCAGGTGATAGCTTCCTTCCACTAAAATAGGAAGGATGACGAAAGAAGGATAAAGCTGGAGGGAACCAACAGGTCTTGCTGAGAGAAGTTTAGTAAAGAATAAACTGCAAGCAGGAGATCTCAGTTTGGTTCATAGTTTGCCACAGAGGCATGTAATAAAGTACTGGTGGACCCTAAGTTCTCTGTAGGAACACTGATCTTTTACTTTGCTGGCCCAGGTGAAGTATTCATAGGTAGATAGAGCTATTGGCAGCTCTTTGAAAAGGGGATCTCAAGAAGCAAGAATATTTTGGACGAGAGCGAGTTAGACTATATGTGATTCTTCCTCATTAATATCATTACAAATATAAAAACATAAACTACAAACCATTATGACAGGGTCACACAAGAGAGAGAGAGACAGACAGAGACAGACAGACAGACAGACAGAGATCTAGAGAGATGATGATGATGATGATGATGATGAAGATGATGATGGAGACACAAAGAGAATGGATAGATGAGCAACAGTTGTATGATAGATTAGATAGATAAGGCAGAGAGAGAGAGACAGAGAAAGAGAAAGAGACACACAGAGAGAGACGGAGAGAGACAGAGAAAGAGAGAGAAAGATTAGAGACAGAGATAGAGATGATAGAGATAGAAATAGACGGAGACAGATAGATGGAGAGATACAGAGATGGGCAGATATGGAAATGGAGATGAAAAGTTATAGAGAAGGAGAAAAGATATGAAGGAGGAGGAGTCAACCTTGAGCCGGTTAAGATCGAACTGTCAAACTGCTGGCAGTCGGCAATTAGCAGAATTAGCTGCACTACTGTATTCTAACCACTGTGACACCATGGCTCTCTTAACGATGGCAGCATTTGCTTAATGATCACCACATATGGTCATAAAATGGGGCTCGATTACATGGCAACCCACTTAATGGCTGCCATAACTTACAACAATAAATTCCGGGCTCAATTATGGTGGTAAGTCGAGGATTACCTGTACCAATTTCTCTGATGGAGGGAGTGTTTCTGAAATCTAGAATGAAAAAACTCCTGGGCTAATAGAGTCAAATGTATACAGAGAGGGACCGCAACAACCCTTAGGCACCAGTGTGCCTGCAGACATATCTCTGTCACCAGATTTTTTGGTTTCTGAGTCAGTTTTGACTCCTGGCTACTACATGAACAAGCCTGGGTGATGTCTATGGAGCTTCTCAGTCATCCAGGTCATAGTTGTCCAAAGATGCTTTTTCAAGAGGCAGCTGGACTTTCTGGTTTTTCTTTGAAGACGTGCTCTTGTTGTGTTGTTAGTTGTGCCTTCTTTATAAATTCTGTGACCTGTTCCAATGCTTCTGTTGATAGAAGAAGTGATTTCAGCTTTTGGAGTTTGTGTTCCACAAGGAGGAGTATAAATCCTTCCATTCCCCACCATCCAGTCAGAACTGAAGAAGCTTCTTGGATGAGAAGTGAAACGTCTTGAAAGAAAAAACCAGAAAGTCCAGTTGCCTCTTGAAAAAGCACCTCAAGTCTGAGTGATTTTCTTAGTAATTTTTTGGGAAGTGCTTGCCATGGCCGCCTTTTTCGTATTATGAGAGAATCTGACTGACCCGATGTCATTCAGTTGGCTTCACGTCTCAGGCAGGATTAGAACTCATAGCCTGTTATTTTATGTACACTGAGAACATATGCACCAAAACAAATTCCTTGTGTGTCCAATCACACTTGGCCAATAAAAATTCTATTCTATTCTATTCTGTTCTGTTCTGTTCTGTTCTGTTCTGTTCTGTTCTGTTCTGTTCTGTTCTGTTCTGTTCTATTCTATTCTATTCTATTCTATTCTATTCTATTCTATTCTATTCTACTCTACTCTACTCTACTCTACTCTACTCTATTCTATTTTATTCTATTCTATTCTTTATTTCTAACTTGCTTTGATCACAACCTGGCTTTCCCCTATTTTATTAGTCACTTGTTTTACTGTATTTATTTTCTTAATTTTATTTATACTTTCTTCTTCTTCTTTAAAATACATAAATGCTTATTAAGCAGTGTATTGTCTGGATCAATTTACTTATACAAAATTTTACTGTATTTATATGCCACCTGGTAGAATGTCTCTATTACCTGTAGTTAATTATTAAAAATGGGAAGTTGGTAGGCTGTGGAGCAAAGCACCAGCTTTTAGCACTAACTTTCTTAGAAATGACCCTATGTAGGCTTCGGACATTTTTCCAAAATAAAACACAAACAAATGTTGCCCAATCTTGTTTAGATGCCCAGAATGAGTAAGAGTAAGAGTAAGAGTAAGAATAAGAGTAAGAGAAAGAGAAAGAGAAAGAGAAAGAGAAAGAGAAAGAGAAAGAGAAAGAGAAAGAGAAAGAGAAAGAGAATGCTGGGATAAAAAGGAATCACCCAGAAACAAGCATAGGAATCTGCATTCTTGTAAATGAATATTCTGCACACCTTTACATTCATGATGGCAGCCATTTGTGAACAGGTGAACCTCCTCTGATGATGTCCATGTTGGGAAAGTGTCCAATGAAATGTTCACAATATTCCTACCAGATCACTGGCTCCAAAATGTTGTCTGACCAGTTTAAGTTTTTTGGTTTAAAAGCAAATTGTGGGTTAGGGATCTTTCAGAAACTCGAAGATAGTTGGAGTTGATAATGTTGCACAACTTAGTTTATCCTAATATAAGACGACATTCTGAATTCCCAAAATAATTGGGGGATGTTTATCTTAGACTCCTTTCTAGAGTCGTTTCGAGCCAGAAGAGGCCATCTAACAGATTGAAAAGCAACCAGGACCAATGATCTTATTCCGTACCTATACATTAATCTTATTTTGTACTGAAGTGGTGGAACTTTAACATACAAGCTGAGTAGGCCACTCGTTCGCATTTGGCAATCCCAGAAGAAACAAAGAAAAAAGCAAACACTGTAGTCACACTTGAAAGCGAGTGGGAAGACAAGAAAAAAATAATAATAGAAAGGATGAGATTCCCTAATAAGAATTATTATGTAGAGACACCCAACTAACCAGTTCCTTGGTGGTTCTGTGTTTAAAACAAATTATATATAAAGAAAAGATGGATTCTAATATCTATATATATCTATCATCTATCTATCTATCTATCTATCTATCTATCTATCTATCTATCCATCCATCCATCTCTCTCTATTATCTCTTATCTCTCTATCTTTTTACATAACTATCTCTATCATCCATCCATCTTTATCTCTATATCTATGTATCATCTATCTATCTATCTATCTATCTATCTATCTATCTATCTATCTATCTATCATCATTATCTATCATCTCTCTCTCTCTCTCTCTCATCATCTATCATATCTATCTATCTATCATCTATCTATCTATCATCTATCTATCTATCTATCTATCTATCTATCTATCTATCTATATCTCTATATCTCTCTATATATCATCTCTCTCTCTCTCTATCATCATCTATCTTCCTTCTCCCCTCCCCCTCCCCCCATCTGTGTGTAACAGACATGCTTTTTTCCTCTTTCAACTATTATGGGAATTGATTAGATCCCCATTATCATGGGAACTAGACTACTCTTTACGATCCTAGACTTCCAAAATGTTTCTTCAACTGTACTTCTGGAATTGTATCAACTACTTCCCATGTAGTTTCCATTAAGGCACCGGCCTTTGAAATTTGCTCCTTAAAGAATAAAAACCACAATTCTCAGGACAGCTGTATTTGGAAACCTAGAAAATCCTTTCTATTTTGGCCACACTTGAAAACAAATGTGTAATTGTATGGTGCTGGCATACGCAGCAATCTGCTTCTCAGCTGCCCACTTACAAGGAAATCCTGCCATTAACTTTGCTCTGCCATACAGGTGATGTGCCTCCCACTTACCTGTAGACGACTGCTTCAGTTTCTCGTTCTTCTTTTTCCTCCACTTCCATGGTTTGAAAATCCTGCCCAACGTGGCTAGCTTGCTATTCCTTCGGACAGGAGGAGTTCGGATCCCTGAGACCAGATATTCAGAACGCACTGCGGGGGATTGATCCATTTCCTCTGAGAAGTGGGGGGAGAGAAAACAATTTTAGTGGTGGAGGAAAGGAAAACATCTTGAAGAGACTGAAGTACAGTTAGGCTTGATGTTGTGAAGGATCGGTTGGTGTCAGGGTTTTTTTTTTTTTTTTGTCGTTTTGCAGAAAAATAATGCTTAATTGGATTTCAATGTTGGAACACACAAAGGAAAGGAAGAAGGAAAAAAAATGCTGAAGTTAACTCCCAATTCCATTTAACAAGTAAAAATAGCTCATTTGGCATTAATGGGAACATTTATTTTCCCCTGTCAATAGCAGACACACTCCTGCAATCTATCTCTGGTTCTCTACTAAAGTCCCAATTGGTCACCCTGTATGAAAAACCAACCCTGGACTTCCGGTTTGCTGCTTGTCCCCGCTGGACGCTCCTTCGGGATCGTCGAACCCACTGCCTGTAAAGAGCCGCCTTTTTCAGCGGAATGGCGGCTCGAAAAAACTCCGTTTCCATTAGGAAACGGAGATAGAGCCGGCTGGGGTGGGTAGAGTCCTCTGCCTAATCCCAAAAGTTTTTTATTTACTTTTGGGAGGGAGCGGAAGAGACTCCCCGTATCCCCAGCCGATGCTCCGGGCTCTGGGAAATCTCTGCTACACGCAGAGCTAGGGGGCAAAAGCAAGCCTGTAAATCTGTCAAATAAATTAATTAAAGAAGATATGAGTTGGACCTCTGATCCTGAAGCGCAAGTATTCTTTCTATTCTATTTTGCCTAAGAAGTGAAGTGAAGGGAAAAAAAGTTTTTTTTTTTTAAAATGGCGATTGCTGCTGCGGTTTGAAGAGAGGCTGAAAGGGAAACTCCTTCCGTTTTCAATTACAAAGTAGCGGAATGAATACTTTTGGCTGTAACTGAGGCAAAATCTCACTCTCACTTCTGTTTTTTTTTCTTTTTTTTCTTCTCTTTGAGGATCTGATATTGATCTTGGTTGGAAAAAAGTTTTTTTTTTTCTCTCTTTTCTAGTAAATTTTGTCTGAGTGGAAAAATGGCACTGAGACTTATAAAACTAGACAAACAGGCAGTGGGGGGGGATTCCCCCATTAATAAATTACATCAACAAGTTTTAACTCTCCAGTCTCAGAAATCTGACTTTAATATAATAGAATTTCTTCTTGAGGAGATTGTAAGAAGGGATGAGATTGTGAATCAGCAACTTGAAAAATTTAAGTTGGAAATCAAAGAAATTGGTGAATTGGTGAAATCTAAGTTTGGCTTTTTGGATCGAAAGATTTTAAAAGTAGCTAAAGGCTTAGCAGACTTTATGACTCAGTTGGAAGCAAATACTAACTCTAAAATGAAAGAAACTGAGGAGAATTTGGATGACAAGATCCAAAAAATTAAAAAGGATTTGGCAAACATTCAGGATAATAGTTCAGAAGACAAACTTAAAATGGAGGCTGATCAAAAGTCTGTTAATGAAGAAAATGTACAATGTACAAATGTACAACAGAGGATTGAAAGAGAAGTTTTAAGGATCCAATACAATTTTACAGAATATGCAATTAGACTGAGAGGTTTGCAGGAAGATGACAGAGATGATTTAAGGAAGATATCTTCTGAAATTCTGGCTGGGATTTTAAAGGTTCAACCTGATGAAGTGTTTTGCAGGATTGACAGAATTTATAGAATAAACTCCTGGTTGGCAAAACAAAGGCAATTGCCTAGAGATGTGGTGATTTATTTTACAGACAAAGAAATTAGAAATAATATTGTCCAGAATTCTTATGACTCTGTTTTGCAATTTCGTGGAAGAAAGATTTGGATTTTTAAGGAACTCCCGCCCAAGATGTTAATGGAGAGGAAGAAATTTGGTTTTCTAGTGAATGAGTTAAAAAAAAAGGAATATTCTATTTAGGTGGGACGTCCCAGTTGGTTTAATATTGAGACACCAAGGAGTAAGATACCAACTGGATACAGTCGAAAAAGCGGAAGAATTTTATCAAAAAATTTTAAAAATAAATTTAACATCTTTAGGCATAACACAGGACAAGCAAAAGGAGTTGGAAATAAAGGGAAAACATCAAATTACAGAGGCTGTGGTAGATAAACTGTCTTTGGACTCCTTGGATACCCCAGCTGGATTGTCTATAAATTTGAGAGCAGTGTCATCTGATTCTAATGTGATGAACTATCAACTTACAGACAAGTGCGCAAATCAATTAGTTGATATACAAGTGATGGAAAAGACATATGAGATAATAAAACAAAACCAACAAGATCAATTTACAAAGCAGAATGACAACCGAACAGCTGATACACAACTTGTAGGAAGGAAATCTGGATGGAAATGCAACCCGCAAAAGAAAAAGAAAAGAAACAGATCTCGTAGAAATAGTAGTTTCTAAACTAAGCAACAGTGAAGCCAGGGATTTTAAAAAAAATAAATGAATATGTGAAAAGATATTGGAGGCGAATTATCGTTTAATACTATCTTGAGGAAAGTGGCAGATCTCTGCAATGCCGTGATTTTGGGATGTGGAAAGAGCCTTACACTGTTGGATTTGAACTATCTATTTTGGATTTCTTTTACCGATAAATATATTATATCTATTTCGAGTTACAAGGCAAGAGAGTCATGCTGGGGCATGCAGAAGATCTGGTTGTTACCCACTAAGATGATGGGGATTTATAATCCTGATGAAAACCACAATTACAACTATATGGAATATAATTATAATGTCACTCGGGTGGTTGTTTTTACTTTTATATATACATGAGGATACTCATTATTGATGGGGGCAGAAGATGACTGAAGATTTTGAATAAACTGTTGCACCAGGATGCTATGTTACCCTATTATGGATGATGGATTTAACAATCTAGTGGAAAGACATCAAAGAAGATACTAAATGAATTATAAATTTAAAGTTATTGTCTTTTCTTTTTTTATAAAATGGAATGTATATATAGACATATGTATATTTTAGCAGAGTGGGCAGTGGATTATATTTAGAATTGTAGTGCATGGTAATCTTGCAGGAAACTGGGTTGAAATAGGTTAGTTTAGTGATTGATTAGTTTAAGAATAAGGATTTTTAAGTCATATATTTCGGGGAGTGGAAGAATTGGATAGAACTGAATAAATGTTAAATTTGGAGAAGGCTGCTTTGAAATGTTAAATTAATATATATAAAAGTAAAGGTTATGTTGTTGTAATAATAATAATATTTTATAAGTTTGGGGGAGGAGAAAAAGGGTAGATTGTGAAAAGCGGAGAAAAGCGGAGTTGTAAGAATACTATGCTAAGGGTCAGTATTTTGAGGAGTGAGTAAGGGCATGGTAAAATATTATGTAATTAATTATGAATTAGTTTATTGTTGTGAAGAAGAAGTCACAGGGGGGGATGGGTGGTGAGGGGGGGTTAGGGAAGAAGGGAGGAAAAGGGGGAAAAACTTGTATTTGAAAAACTTTTTCAATAAAAAACCAACCCTACTTCCCAGGGGACACCACATGATATGGAAGTATGAAAGGGGTTTGACCCAGAGGTGGGCTGCTGGGGGTCGCAGGGGTTTGGGAGAACCTCTAGCTAAGATTCTGTGCAGTTCGGAGAACCCCCAAATCCCACTCCTGGCTGGCCCATCCCACCCCACCCCTCCCCTCCCAGGAGTCCCCACACGGCCTGTTTTGGATGCAGGTAAGTGCAGGATGCACAAGGAGGCTCATGGAGGGTGAAAAACGGGCCTACTGGAAGTTCAGGAAAGCCAGAAACAGGCCCGTTTCCAGCCTCCAGAGGGCCTCCGGAGCCTCGGGAGGCCGTTTTCGCCCTCCCGGACGCTCAAGGAAAGCCTCTAGAGCCAGGGGAGGGCAGAAAAGCCCCTCCCGCACTGTGGTGCAGGAGGCTGACTAGGCCATGCCCACCATGGCCACGCCCACCCAGTAACTGGGCAGAGAACCCCTTGCTAAAATTTTTGAAGCCCACCCCTGGGTTTGACCCTTTCTTGGGCTTGATCCCCAGTATAATAGAATTCCATGTCAACATTTTATTTGGCATCTATCTGTCTGTCAAGTTTGGAAGGATGCCCAAATCCATAAAAAAAAATTCCAGGCAGGGTAGAAGAATATTAAATAAGGAAAAGCACAATGTACTGTACATCTGCAAGAGAAACATTTACACTAACATAAAATCTTATCAAAGGCTTGGGTAGAGGGTAAGGAAGATGATCTTGACAGAAACTGTTTCCTAGGGGAAAGGAGCTGAAGGATTTTTTTAAAGTACAGAACATTTGGGAATGTTATTTTCAGGCAGACACCTCCCTAATTTACTGAAGTATAAGAAGAGGACAAAGAAGAGTCAACCACACTTGCAATGTTTTATAATTATAGCCAGTGGTGGGATTCAGCCAGTTCGCACCTATTTGGGAGAACCGGTTGTTAACTTTCTAAGCAGTTCGGAGAACCGGTTGTTGGAAGAAATCTCCTTTTGTTTTTTTTCACTTTACAGGGCTAATCCTGTAAGGAAGGCAGGGAGGAAACATTCTGGTGTTTCTAGCCTAATCTTTATTGCCCTGCTTACAGAAACTGCCTCTCTGCTTCACCCTTATTACATTGTAACCAATAAGTCGAAGTGCCCATCGATGTGAGTGAAGTTGAGTTGGCCACGTCCACACAGTCACATGACTACCGATTCATGCCTACCCAGCTGGTCATTAGGGCAGAGAACCGGTTGTTAAATTATTTGAATCCCACCACTGATTATAGCCAATCTCAATAGAAGTAGTTTTAGCCATCCTGCAGTGTGGATTTTATGCTCTGTCCTACCTAATGGGATTGGCAGCTCAACACCCATCCTAAACCCAAGGCCTGGAGAAACAGCCAGGTTATAACACTGTCAGAGTAGAAGCACCTATAGATCTCTGGAGGAATCCTGTTCCAGAGGGCAGATGTTGTGACACAGAAGGTGCACTTCCCAAGTTCCTGACAGTGATATTGATGGATTGATGGGACCCGTATTATGCTCACTCTCTCCAATTATATAGGGCAAGCAGGACTTTTTGGAGGGATAACCCTCAGGACTCTATGCCATGACAGCTTTATGGGTGATAACCAGGGGTGGGCTCTGGAGGTTTGCAGGGGTTTGGGAGAACCTCTAGTTAAGATTATGTGCAGTTTGGAGAACCCCCAAATCTCACTCCTGGCTGGCCCTGCCCATCCCACCCTTCCCCTCCCAGGAGTCCCCACATGGCCCATTTTGGATGCATGTAAGTGCAGGGTGTGTGTGTGGAGGCTCGGGGAGGGCGAAAAACAGGCCTACTGGAAGTTCAGGAAGCCTCCAGAGCACAGGGAGGGCAAACCTCCCACCCCTGCCATGGTGCAGGAGGCTGACTAAGCCACACCCACCATGGCCACGCCCACCCAGCAACCGCGCAAAGAACCCCTTGCTAAGATTTTTGAAGCCCACCCCTGGTGATAACCAGCAACTTAGATCACACTTGGGAGTTAACTGGCAACCAAGGTGCAATGATGTTCCATGGGCATATTGAGACGTGCCCATTATTGTTCACAAGCTGCGTTCTGGACTGTTGTAGCTTCTAAGTCAAGGGTCTCGAACCTTGGCAACTTTACGGCTTGCTGGCTAAGGAATTCTGGGAGTTGAAGTCCCCAAGTCATAAAGCTGGCAAGATTGGAAATCTCTCTATTCTACGTGACCTTCAAGAGCCTCTCCCTATAGAGTGCATTGCAGTAGTTCAAACATAAGGTGATTGCAGCATGCATGACCCTCTGAATCAATGTTCAGGAATGACCATTTTCAGTCAATTTCCCTCAAAAGGTTGAAAAGGAATTTTCAAACAAGGAAATTCTGGGGGAGTGTTGTTAAAGAGAAGCAAAATATACTGATTGACTGATTGACTGACTGACTGATTGATTGATTGATTTTATTTGTATAGCCATTCATCTCACACATGTGACTCTAAGCAGTTTATAGTAAAAACTAGAAAAACTATATGAATTACATGCAATACAAAACCTAAAAACACAGCAGCTGAGCATCACATCTGACATAAAACCTACGTTTACCATAATTAAAATATAGGGAACAATATGTGCCTGTGTGTATGTCCTTCCTGTCACAGTACATCTTGTGGGTTTCCAAACTTTAATAAAATCCCAGCACATGGCATCAGAAGAAAGTTGCAATTACAGACATTTTTGTTTTGTTTTTTCTTTTCTCTTTTTGTGTTTTCTTCTTGTGTAATTTCTTTTTTTTTTTCCATTCTCTTTGGTGATTGATCATTTTTATGTTTGTTTGAAAATGGATTAATAAAACAGTGCATCATGGAAAAAAAGACAGAGAAAGCTTTTTTCATGAAGGGTTGTTTTTTTTTTCCAGATCAATAAACCAGGCAAGGTGGCCACAGGATAGAGATGCAGAACAGGAAAAACAAAAACACAGAACTGCATCTTGTATAATTTGGCAAGAGCAAAGGAAAAGGAAAAATACCAAAACATTTCAAACCAATCCAAAGCCTCTCTGATGTAACGTGGTAGAAAAACAGACGTCACTTTTGTAGGGTAGATAATTCAGTCCAAGATTAGCATAACTCTGATATATTAAGCTAAATTTCATACAAGTCTAGACACAACATTAGGATAGAAGCAGTGGTGGGTTTCAGCCAGTTCGCACCACTTCGGGAGAACCGGTTGTTAACTTTCGGAGCAGTTTGGCAAACTGATCATTGGAAGAAATCATTAGGGCAGAGAACCGGTTGTTAAATTACTTGAATCCCACCACTGGATAGAAACAGTGGTGGTATTCAGCCGGTTCTATCCGGTTCAGGCAAACCGGTAGTGGCTGCTGTGGGTGGCTCCGCCCACCCACCCAGATGTAATGTGTGGAAGGCCGCGCGCTCCCATTTGCAAACCAATAGTGAAGGTAAGTGAATACCACCCCTGGATAAAAGATATTTAAAAACGTGTAAAGATACACAAGTTCAAATGTAACATCTCCTTACAAATAAGTTGTTACAGCTTCAGCTAAACAAAATCTCCACCTAACAGCTACAGCCCTTTCAAAATTACCAGGGCTCTATGGGTCAAAAGTGATTCTTTTTTTAGAAAAGCATATTATAGTCAAGCAAGAAAAAGTTAGAGTTGTGACTAGGGAGGTGCAAAGACTTCTCTACAGGGTCACAAAGATGCTTTGTCAAGAGGCAGCTGGACTTTCTTTGTTTTTCCTGAAAAGACACTCTGTTCCTATCCAAGAAGCTTTTTCAAAGTCTGTAGAAGCTTCTTGGATGAGAAGCAAAACGTCTTAAAGGAAAAGCAAAGAAGTCTATGTATATTCTCAGTCATCCAGGTCATAGTTGTCCCAAAGGTCCTTTGTCAAGAGGCAATGGGACTTCCTTTGTTTTTCCTTGAAGATGTTTTGCTTCTCATCCAAGAAGCTTCTACAGACTTTGAAAAAGCTTCTTGGATGAGAAGTGAGTGTCTTTTCAGGAAAAACAAAGGAAGTCCCGTTCCCTCTTGACAAAGGATCTTTGGGACAACTAAGATCTGGATGACTGAGAATCTTCATAGACTTTTCTATAGGGTCATACCCAGGACATTATTAATTATTATTATTATTCAATTTATTTGCTGTCCATCTTGTGTTTTAGGTGGAATAAGTCACTCAGAGGTGAGATCTTCTTTGTGGCCCACTAACCAGTCATGGTATTCAGCCAGTTCTATCCAGTTCGGGCGAATTGGGTAGCAGCCGCAGCAGGAGGCTCCACCCACCCGCCCGGATGTAATCACTTCCTGGTTTTGATGCTCTGCGCATACGTGGAAGGCCCTGCGCAGAAGGTGCACGCGCTCATATTTGCGAACTGGTAGCAGAGGTAAGTGAATCAGGGGTGGGTTCTATTTACCTTTACTACCAGTTCGCATCACGCTCGCTCTTCTGCGCATGTGCAGATCACTTATGATGACGTCCGGGTCAGTGGGTGGAGCCTCCTGCCAGTTTTACTTCCGGTTCTTGCGAACCGGTCTGAACCAAGGGCAACCCACCACTGAAGTGAATACCACCATCTCCAACATAGAATGCCCCCATCTGGAACCTGGTCATTTGGCAGTTAGGTTTTCTGTCACAGAATTGAGGTCTGTATATCTAAATATATTCAAGGCAAGGAACAAACAAACAAACAAAATCAAAAGATATCTCTGAAGTCCTCCTGACTTTCTCTCTCAGCAGTAAGCCATGTTACTGGAGTCTGTGATGCTTCAGAAAAAGGCTTGGTGTGATGCTTAAGGCAAATTGTATTGTAGAATTATGGATTCCTGAATTTCAAAGATTAGCAACTTGCCAGGATGTCTTCAGAAATCAGCTTGGTAATTGGGCCTCCTCTCATTTGTGTGAAAACCTGTTAGGATAGGACACATTGTTCTCTGGCTTAAACTAAGGGAATGAATTGATGTTTGAAAAATGTTTGTTTTCTCTTCAGTAGAGCTCATGGAAGAAGGGGCCTCACTGCCTCCCTGGGCAATGAGACAGCTTGCTTTCTGGAGTTAATAAACCTATATGATCCCTGCTTTCCATTAAAGAATCACAATTGTTTTGATTGTCTGTGCTGCAATACAGATAGTCCTCAATTTACGACCACAATTGGGACCAAAATTTCTGTTGCTAAGCAAGGAAGCTGTTAAGTGAGTCACATCTGATTATATTTATTTATTTATTTATTACATGTATTTATATGCCGCCATTCTCCCAAAGGACTCAGGGCGGCGAACACAAGTTAAGAAACATGTACAATAAAATCCCATTTTAAACCAAATAACTAATTAATAATAAATAATAAAACCCGGAATCAGAGTCAGCCTATTTGCTTGAACAGCCAAGTCTTTAGGTCCCGACGGAAGGAGCGGAGATCAGGAGCTGTCCGGAGCTCGGTAGGTAATTCATTCCAGAGGGTGGGAGCACCCACAGAGAACGCCCTACCCCTGGGCCCAACAAGACGACATTGGCTCGCCGTCGGAACCCTGAGGAGAGCGGCCCTATGTGAGCGAACAGGATGGTGAGAGGCAGGCAGGAGAAGGTCCTGCAAATATCCCGGACCTAAGTCATATAGGGCCTTATAAGTGAGAACCAGCACCTTGAAGTGGACCCGGAGAACCACTGGTAACCAGTGCAGCTCACGCAGGAGGGGTGTTATATGGGAATAACGAGGGGCTCCCGTAGCAACCCGTGCGGCTGCATTCTGGATCAGCTGGAGTCTCCGGGTGCATCTCAGGGGCAGGCCCATGTAGAGGGAATTGCAGTAATCCAAGCGGGAAGTAACCAGGGCATGAGTGACTGTGCGAAGGTCATCTCGGTCCAAGAAAGGGCGCAACTGGTGTACCAGGCGAACCTGTGCGAAGGCCCCCCTGGTCAAAAATATCACCTTTTTGCCATCGTTGTTAAGCAAATCATGGAGTTAAGTGAATCCAGCTTCACCCATTATTATTCAATTTATTTGCTGTCTATCTTGTGTTCTAGGTAGGATAAGTCAGTCAGAGATGGGATATTCTTGGAATACATTTTTTTCTTAAGAGTTTTTCCCACAAGTGCAAGGACTACTTTTTTAGTTCAAATTAGTGTTAATCTATTGGTTGTGTCAGGAATTGATTGTCTTATTGTCCAAGTCTCATGGACATCATGGGCTGAGAGAGAGGGACTGGCCCAACTTTCATGCCTTGTATCAGGGGTGCCTGTGGCAGCCCGAGTGCTCTGCCAGCAAAAACAGGCTCCTGAGCTCTGTTTTCGGCTGCAACAGCCTCCTGCAACCCTCTGCCAGTGAAAACAGAGCTTGTGAGGGCCGCATGTGGCCCTCCGAAGCTCCATTTTCACTGGCAGAGGCACCACGGCCAGTCCTTTCCCTTTTCCAGGGCCTAATCTGGGCCCCAGGCCTTGAGTTTGACACCCCTGAATTAGGTCAAACTGACTGGTTTGCTGCCTGTGAGTTTCTGGCATGGTCACTCAAAGGCACGGTATATTTTTTTTCCATGGTTAGTTAATCTTCTTAAAAAGGAAAAGGATGGAAGGCATCAGTGGTGGGTTTCAAATTTTTTTACTACCGGCTCTGTGAGTGTGGCTTGGTGGGTGTGGCATGGCATGGCTTGGTGTGCGTGGTTTGGTTGGTGTGGCAGGGGAAGGATACTGTAAAATCTCCATTCCGACCCCACTCCAGGGAAAGGTTACTGCAAAATCCCCATTTCTTCCCAATCAGCTGGGACTCGGGAGGCAGAGAACAGATGGGGACGGGGCCAGTCAGAGGTGGTATTCACCGGTTCTCCGAACTATTCCAAATTTCCGCTACCAGTTCTCCAGAACTGGTCAGAACCTGCTGAAACCCATCTCTGGAAGGCATGATGGCTAAACACTGGAAGCTTACAAATAGATGATAATATCTGAAGGTTCTGTGAAGCACTATGAATGAGGCAGAATGATGATATGATAAAGGCCTCATATTGAAGAAGAAGAAACAGGACATGACCTTTTTATATACACCAATTACCTTGCAGATGGATGGATAGATGCATGGATGCGGGGGTGGTATCTACAATTTCTTAGAATGCTGCCTCCTACATTAGCCTCTGCATAACCAGTCTTTGCTTCCTGACTAATAACTTCATGATGCAACAGAGAAATTAACTGGTGTTATACAAGTGCAAATACAATTTCCTGAATAATGAACCTGTCAAAATCATGAGCCGAAGGAGATGTGACCCCATTAAATTTAAAAGAAAAACAGAGAGCAGTTTGATTTGAGGACAGCAGGTTGCAAGCTTTGTCTCCATGACACTTTCAAGAAAAAAAATTAGATGTTGAGTCTTCCAAAAGTATGACTCAGTCAAAAATAATTCAAAAAGAGGGCTCAGCTGACTGCTCTAAGCTTTCACCCTCTATTCTGGGCAACTCAATCAAAAGAGATTAACAGATTTGATAGACAGATGACAATAGAAGATGATAGATAGATAGATAGATAGATAGATAGATAGATAGATAGATAGACAGACAGACAGACAGACAGACAGACAGACAGACAGACAGACAGACAGATGGATGAATGGATGGATGATTGATTGATCAATAGATAGATAGATAGATAGATAGATAGATAGATAGATAGATAGATGATGGATGGACAGATGATAGATAGATAAATAGGAGCCTGAGTGGCGCAGCAGACTAATGCTACTGTTAAAGGTAGTATTTAGCTTCCAGCTGCCTGCAATTACTGCGAGTTCAATTCTCACCAGGCTCAAGGTTGATTCAGCCTTCCATCCTTTCTAAGGTAGGTAAAATGAGGATCCGGTTTGTGGGGGCAATAAGCTGACTTTGTATAAAATATACAAAAGTATGAAGGCTATTGCTTAACATATTGTAAGCCGCCCTGAGTCTCCAGAGAAGGCTGGCATATAAATCAATTTTTTTTAAAAAAAAATAGATAGATAGATAGATAGATAGATAGATAGATAGATAGACAGACGATGATGGATGGTGGATGGTAGAAGAGAGAGAGAGAGAGAGAGAGAGAGAGAGAGAGAGAGAGAGAGAGAGAGAGAGAGAGAGAGAGAGAGTTATAGATATACATTTTTTATGGACATACATTTTTTCCTGTTACCGTCTAGGATTTTTTTTTACTTCTAGTTTTATAGCCTGTTTTCTGTTCAAGGTTTCCCAAATTGATCAATATGGACCCGTAAAAGTCAATGACAGTATTCGAGGAGTTTATATTGTTGTTATTATTTTTATACAAGGAGGTAGGCTAATGTCTCTGCATCCCGGAACACGTCTCCTTGGAAGGCCCAAAAACAAACAAACAAACAAATTTGTAGTGCCCAGCTAAGAAATGATCGCCTTTCCTTGCAGTAAGGAGGAATTGGAAGCACTAACATCCCTGTTTCTCTCTCCCTCGCACTGCAAGAATTCAATCAAGATAAGCCATCAATTACTTCTCATTATTTATTTTTTTAAAATTCAATCTGTTGCCTTGCCTACTCGATTCACCCTCTTGTTTGCTAGTTTTCTCTGGCAAATTTATGAGTTGGGAAAATAGTTTCAATCACTCACTTCTGTAGTCCCAGGAAAAATTCTAGTGCCTCTCATGCAGTGGCGAAATCCAAATTTTTTTTCTACCGGTTCTGTGGGCATGATGTGGCTTGGTAGGCGTGGCAGGGGAAGGATACTGTAAAATCTCCACAGCCTTGAACAAAGCCATGAAAATGGAGCCATTCCTTACCTCACCAGAAAACTTTTATATACATATTGTATCATATATTGTATTTGTATTTGTATTTATTGAATTTGTATACCGCCCTACTCCCGAAGGACTCAGGGCGGTGAACAGCCATAAAAATAAAACATGGAAATACAAAATTTAAAATAGAGATAAAACAAATTAAATAAATTTGGCTGAACCATATTTAAAACCCCAATAATTTAAAACCAAATTTAAAATTCCCATTTAAAAGCGGAGAAGTTTAGGTCAGGCCGGCTTGCTGGAATAGGAACGTCTTAAGCGTGCGACGGAAGGTACGCAGATCCGGAATCCTCCGTATCTCGGGGGGGAGCTCGTTCCAGATAGTAGGTGCCCCCACAGAGAAGGCTCTCCCCCTGGGGGCCGCCAGTCGACATTGTTTGGCCGACGGCACCCGGAGGAGCCCCTCTCTATGGGAGCGTACTGGTCGGTGGGAGGCTATTGGTGGTAGCAGGCGGTCCCGTAGATAACCAGGTCCTAAGCCATGGAGCGCTCTAAAGGTGATAACCAAAACCTTGAAGCGCACTCGGAAGACCACCGGGAGCCAGTGCAGCTCGCGCAGGAGGGGCGTTACATGGGAGCGCCACGTCGCTCCCATCACCACCCGCGCAGCTGCACTCTGCGCCAGTTGGAGCCTCCGAGTGCTCCTCAAGGGGAGCCCCATGTAGAGAGCGTTACAGTAGTCCAGACGGGAGGTGACGAGGGCATGAGTGACCGTGCGTAACGAGTCCCGATCCAGAAAGGGACGCAACTGGCGGATCAGGCGAACCTGATGAAAAATCCTCCCGGTCACGGCCGTCAAGTGCTCTTCTAAAGACAGCCGTGAATCCAGGAGGACACCCAAGTTGCGAGCCCTCTCCGTGGGGGCCAATGCTTCGCCCCCAATAGTCAGCGATGGCACCAGCTGACTATATCGGGACGTCGGAAACCACAGCCACTCGGTCTTGGATGGGTTGAGTCTGAGCCTGTTTCTCCCCATCCAGATCCGTACGGCCTCCAGGCACCGGGACATCACTTCAAGGGCATCGTTGGGGTGGTCTGGGGTGGAGATGTACAGCTGGGTGTCGTCAGCGTACTGATGGTACTCCACCCCGAAACCATGGATGATCTCGCCCAGCGGCTTCACATAAATGTTGAACAAAAGGGGCGAGAGGACCGATCCTTGTGGCACCCCACATATAAGGGGCCTCGGGGTCGACCTCTGCCCCCCTGTCAACACAGACTGCGACCGGTCAGAGAGAAAGGAGGAGAACCACCGTAGTACGGTGCCTCCCACCCCCAACCCTTCCAACCGGTGCAGCATGATACCATGGTCGATGGTATCAAAAGCCGCTGAGAGATCTAATAGGACCAGGACAGAGGAACAACCTCTGTCCCGAGCCCTCCAGAGATCATCCACCAACGCGACCAATGCCGTTTCCGTGCTGTACCCAGGCCTGAAGCCCGATTGGAACGGATCTAGATACGTCGTTTCATCCAGGTACCGGGGAAACTGTCGTGCCACCACACTCTCGACAACCTTCGCAACAAAGCGAAGGTTGGAGACTGGACGATAATTAGCCAATATTGCCGGATCCAGGGAAGGCTTCTTGAGGAGAGGTCTCACCACCGCCTCTTTCAAGGCGGCGGGAAAGACACCCTCACTCAATGAAGCATTTATAATCCCCTGGAGCCAGCCTCGCGTCACCTCCCGGGAAGCCAGCACTAACCAGGAGGGGCACGGGTCCAACAAACATGTGGTCGCATTCAGTCTACCCAGAATCCTGTCCACGTCCTCAGGGGTCACAGAGTCAAACTCATCCCAGATAACATTCTCAGGACCTGCCTCCGTCACCCCCACTGGATCTACCCAGTCGGAGTCCAGATCTTCCCGAATCTGAGTGATTTTGTCATACAGATACTGAACAAAGTCCTCGGCTCTTCCCTCCAAGGGGTCCTCCCTCGCTTCCTGGTGGAGCAGGGAGCGGGTCACCCTAAACAGGGCAGCCGGGCGGTTATCTGATGACGCAATAAGAGCAGCAAGATGAGTACGTTTCGCTGCTTTTATCGCCACTAGGTAATTCTTAATATGAGATCTTACCAGTGTCCGGTCAGATTCAGTGCGACTGGCCCTCCAACTACTCTCTAGGCGTCTTTTCCGGCGCTTCATCTCCCTCAGCTCCTCGGTAAACCAAGGAGCCAGGTGAGATCGGCGCCGGGTCAGAGGCCGCAAAGGCACGACTCGATCCAGAGCTCCAGCGGCCGCCCTATCCCAGGCGGCCACTAAGTCTCCAGTCGAGGCGTGAGCCAGGACCTCAGGCATTGGCCCAAGCTCCGTCTGGAACCTATCAGGTTCCATCAGGCGCCTGGGGCGGTACCATCTTATCGGTTCCGCCTCCCTGCGGCGGGGAGCAGCGGTTCGAAGATCAAGGCGAAGGAGAGAGTGATCCGACCATGACAAGGGCTCGATGGCTATGTCCCCTATCTCGAGATCACTCAGCCACTGTCCAGAGACAAAAATCAAGTCCAGTGTGTTTCCCCCCATGTGCGTAGGGCCATGAATTAGCTGGGTCAGATCCATAGCCATCATGGAAGCCATGAACTCCCGAGCCACCTCAGACGTCTCACCCACGGACGGCAGTGGGATATATCAGTGATGGCTAACCTTTTTGCCGTTGTGTACCAAAAGCTAGGGAAGTGCAGTGGGGGTCGCGCACGTGCCCACACCCATAATTCAATGAGCCCTGATCCCCCTGCGCATGCATGTGACCCACCCCCCCGCGCTTCCCCCGCTTTTGGCGATGGCCCAGTGGGCCCGGTGGGCCCGTTTTTCACCCTTCCCACGCTCCAGAGCCCTATTAAAAGCCTGGGGAGGGTGAAAACGGCCTTCCCCACATACCCCAAATGGCAAATGGGCCATTTTCGGCCTCCAGAGGGCCTCCAGGGTGGTGGGGAAGGCCGTTTTCACCTTCCCCAGGCTCCTAGAAAGCCTCTGGAGACTGAAGAAATAAAAAAATGGACCTTTCCCAACCCCCCCGGAGGCCCTTCGGAGGCCGGAAACAGCCTGTTTCCTGGCTTCCGGTGGGCCCGGAAGGCCCGAAAATCAGCTGGCCAGCACGCACATGTGCGCCAGAGCTCAGCTAGGGCAATGCTCGCATGTCCACTGATATGGCTCCGCGTGCCACAAGTGGCACGCATGCCATAGGTTCACCATCGCAGTCATATATCATATCATACCCCAGATACTCTGTGTGAATGTGGAGAACAATCCATCTCACACATTCTATGGTGCATATGATATCCTTCAACATGTACAGAGAAAGACCTCATGGCTGGCATGAGAAAATGTTGTCGACATGGCCCAATATTGAGTGAATGTCATTTAATTTTAAGCCTATTTATTCCACATATATTTACATGTGCTATATTTCTATGACCTGTTTTATATCTACTTTATTTGCTCAGTGTTGAATGTTATATGTATATAATTTGTAGGTGCTCCTGACACAAACAAAGAAAAATCATATCACATGAATCTCAATTTAATAAAGAAATAGAATCCAGGCTGTTATTAAGACTTGTCTCCAGACTCCTAAACCCTGGTATGACTCCAAAGCATCCCTTCTTGATTTAAATCAGGCTTTCCCAAATTGGTCAATATGGACCCATAAAGGGCTATGAGTATATCCTAGGAGTGTATGTTGTTGTTGTAGTAGTAGTAATTGTAGTAGTAGTACTGCATCAGACAAATTCCTTGTGTGTCTAATCACAGTTGACCAAATAAAGTACTCTACTCTACTCTACTCTACTCTATTCTACTCTACTCTACTCTACTCTACTCTACTCTACTCTACAATACTCTACTCTACTCTACTCTACAATACTCTACTCTTAGCTAAAGTATTTATTATTTTCATTTAATAAATATTTGGGGGGATGTCAGTGAACAATGTCAAACTTCATGAAGGGTTAGATAAGCTGAAAGGTTTGGGGACCCCTGGATTAAATGCACAGAAGAGACTAGACTAGAAAAGATGGTCCTTTAAATATTGATGACCTGAGCCCTGAATGGCTTTGAAGGTTATTTTGAGTTCTATTAAGCACTTCAAATTATTCTTGGAAATCCCCTGGCAGCAAGTGCCATGACCCAACTTGATTGTTAATGTGCTGTAACAGCTCTCTGGCGAACAAGCAAGTATCACTATTTAAAACTAAGTGGTCATCAAGGGCAGCACCAATTAGAATGTGTTACAGTAATCCAGATTCATTAGTAATGAAGGCAGAAGTCTCTATTGTCCAGGCATGTCATTCTGAAAAGGGCCACAGCTGCTATTCCAGTGTGGCTGTGTAAAGGATCCCCTGGCCATAACCTCTAATATCTGATCAAGCAGACTTTCAGGAAAGAAATGGCAGACCAAAGACAACTCCATGAAAAGTGGAACCAACAACTGAAATGGAATGCAGAGCTGGTGAATAGACCAGCTCTTTAATAATTCCTCCCTGGACAAAGAGAGAACTTGAGATCACCCACAAGTACTCCAACAGTGACTCCTCACAAAGAGATCACAAGATAAGAGTTATCTGGAGGTTGCTATCTGGAGGTCCCCTTGTGAGGAGCAACTGTGGGAGAGAAGGGGAATAGCTACCTTACTCAAAAGAAATGAACAAAATAATAATAATGTGATTTGAGGTGTATTTATGTTTCCTTCTGGTGTTCTACATGTTTCTGTAGAATGTCTCTCCTGAGAATATAGAGAGGGTCAAAAGAATACAGTTCTATCCCCTGGAATGCCCAGATTCTGAAAGCCAAATCTAATGTGCAAGGGGGCAAGGAGTGGTGGTGATGAATCACTGAGCTCTTAGGAATGTAATTAACTGAGAATCCAATGCTAGAATGAATATAACTCAAGGCAGTGAACATAACTAATACTCCTGCCTCCTATTTTTTCCACTCTATGGCAATGGGAGAATGACTGACCCAAAGTCATTCAGCCAGATTTCATGCCTATGTAGGAGATGATCAGGATGAGCCAGGGTGAGAGGAGTCAAATGTGTCATCAGTCATAAGTCCCTTCATACCCAAGAGACCTAAGTCCAACCCACTTTGAATTCTTGTAACTCTTTATCTACTACCAAATTTCTTGGACTGTTAGTAAATCAGATTCTTGTGGAGAGCTTAAGCTTGCAAATAAATCTTCATATCCATTTGAACTGCCTGGATCTTCCGATTTCTCTGGCATTTAACAGCCTAGAATTCACAATCTCCTGGTTTCTAGGCCAGCACCTTAGCTATTTCACTAAAATGGCTCCTAATAATTACTCCTGATTAGCTCTTTTTGTCTGTCTTCCCTTGTTCTTCTGTACCATTTCTAGTCTGCAAAACTCCAAACTACCAATAGAGAACAGCAAAGAGACAGAAAATTCTGGGTTTCTACTGACAAGACATGGTATATGTCTACCATTGAATAGAAGCTCCGGCAACCTTAAACACTCAAAGAGCCACAAAGGTCCTAACCGGAAGCCTCCCATTCAATTCTGGAGCCGACCAGAAGTCCAGTTCCCCCACCATAGAGTCTCCTCCAAGCATGACATCCTTTTTCTTCTGCCAACCACAAGTCCAGTTCCCCCACCATAGATCTCCTCCTAGCACAGCGTCCTTTTTCCTCTACCTGTCCTAACCGAAAGTCCTATCAATTGTGGAGCCGACTGGTGACAGGGAGCCACAGCAGAGGGATGAAAGAGCCACATGCAGCTCCAGAGCCGTGGGTTGCTGACCCCTGCTCTAGAGGCAAAGACAACAAAGTTTTCACTTAAGAGCAGACCAATGTGCCTCTGTATTATAGCGATAGTGTCCTCAACCTTGGCAATTTTAAGACTTCAACTCCGGACTTCCGGTTTGCGAGCTTCGGCGACGACGGTGATTTTCTGAAGACCGCCAGCCCCGCCGCCTGTAGAGCCGCCCCGCGAACGAGGAGCGGCTCGAAAACTCCGAAATCTTGAAGATTGCAGGAGCAGAGACAGCAGGGTACAGGTTGAGCCCCTGTAACCCCCCCAGGGAATCGCTTCTGGGGGTGAAAACAGGAGCGGCTCCCTTCCAACCTGCGGAGACTCCGGGCGGCGTGGGACGATTCTGCCTTCAGCAGAACAAGCCGATAGCAGCAAACTTTTAAAGTGAGAGGAACTAATTCTAACAAATAGCGGAAATATCAACTTGAATCCAGAAACCTGAAAATTGCAAGTATTAGTGCTTTATTGACTTTTTAAATCAAAGAGAAAGTGAGCGAGTGAAAGTGATTTGAAAAAATATGGCGTCCAGCACTTGAGTTAACGAGCTAGTGAAAGTGATTTGCGAAGCCTCTCTGCTTTGCTACAAAGTTGAAAAGTTGCTACAAAGTTGTTCTACCTAAAGGAAAAAATTTTTCTTGCTAAAATTTGACTTTGCTTTACTTCAGTTTTACTTGATTAAATCTGGGGGACTTTTTTAGAAGCTTCTGTGGAAGAGGGAAAGGAAAAAGAACTTCCCTCTTTAGAAAAACTAGCTTACGTGGCATGATGGCTTCAAAGAAGCAGGAAGGGAAGGCATCAGGGGGGGGATCCCCCACACACAAACATCAAACGCAACTTCCCCCTGCTCAACAGCTACAAACTCAGAAAAAAGAACTTGATGTGGGAGATTTAAAAGAATTTATTTCTAAAACTTTGGATGAAAAATTTCAAGAATCTCAACAGGAAATAGATCATAAACTTCAAAAATCACATGAGGAATTTTTGCAGGAAATTAATGAAGTTAAAGATATGGTGAAACAGAATCAAAATATGGTGACCAAAAAAATATCAGAAGTGGCGTCTGGCCTGGCAAATTTTATTGGGAAAGTTGATTTTAAAGTTGAAGAACTCAAATTAGAAGTTAATGTTAGGATGAAAGATAATGACTATAAAATTGAAGAAGCTGACAATAAAATGCAGAGAATTGAAGATGAGATTGTCATGATACAATTCCGGGCGATGGAATTTGCCATACGGCTTCGGGGAATTCGAGAGGAGGAGAGACAGGACTTGAGACAAGTTTGCTCTGAAGCCCTGGCTAAGATTTTACAAGTTAATCCTGATTTGGTATTTCATAAAATAGATAAAATTTACAGAGTGAACTCTTGGGTAGCCAGACAAAGACAATTGCCTAGAGATGTGGTCATATACTTTACTGAGAGAGAAATTAGAAATGAAATCCTCCAAAAATCTTTTCACACCTCTGTACAAGTGGGGGGCTCACGACTTGTAATTTTTAAAGAATTACCTCCTAAAATGCTGAAAGCTAGAAAAGAATTTGGTTTTCTTGTTAAGGAATTGAAAGATTTACAGGTACCCTTCCGGTGGGATGCACCAGCTGGGATAATTTTTAGATATAAGGGAGAAGGATATCGATTGAATACCGTGGAGAAGGCACAACATTTTTATAGTACTATTCTTAAGGAAAGAACACCATCTCCACGTACATCTACAGTTTTGGAGATTAAGGAGAGTGAAGAGAGGCAATTGGAAGAACAGTCTAAGCAGGAATTAGAAAATGTGCAAGGTGCAGAAGGAGGTTTTCTGAGTGAGCCCTTGCTGGATTCTTCTCCAATTTTGGATTTGATTCAGTTGACTGAAGTTAAAGATCAACGTATAACTAGAGCTCAATCCAAGCTACTTAAACAAAAGCAACAACAACAACAGGAAAGACAAGACAAGAAGGCAGCTAAGAGTACCCCACAAGAGAGTGGAGCTATGGGAGGAGCAAGATCGAAGCTCTTGGATGAACTTCAAATATTTTGCTCTGCGCTCCAGAAACAGGCTGATGACCCTTAAGTGTCTATCTTGGAATGTTAATGGGTTGAATTCAGCACAGAAAAGGAAGAAACTATTTACATATTTGAAACAATTTAATAATGATATAATATGTTTACAAGAAACGCATATTACAACTCAAGATCAGAAATATTTGATAAATTCAAAATTAGGAGTACATTATATATCTTCAACTTCGCAGAAAAAGAATGGTGTGGTTATTTATGTAAATAAAAAATTAACAGCAAAAGTTATAGAAGTAGATCAAGATGGTAGGTTTGTAGCAATTGAATTGCTCACAGCAAATGGTCAAATTCTTTTGATTGGAATTTATGCTCCCAACCAACAACAGGATTATTTTTACAAGATGTTACATACTAAAATATTGCAATGGGACTATAGATCTATTTTATTTATGGGAGATTGGAATGGAGTAATTGATTCTAAATTAGACAAAAAGAGCTTGGCAAAGTCTAGAATTAGACTACCGCAGACCTTTTTTGATATGAAAGAAGATATGGAACTAAAAGATGTTTGGAGAATACATAATCCAAATGAATTGGATTACACTTTCTTTTCCGATAGACATAGATCTTTTTCTAGGATTGATTTTATCCTGTTGTCAAATGATCTACTTGTTAAGACAAAAAGAACAAAGATTTTTCCAAGAACTTTGACTGACCATAGCCCTGTATGGATAGAAATTGAGATGGATAAGGTTGAGAGACGTTCTTGGAGATTAAATGAGAACTTGTTTAGATATGAAAAAAATACAATAGAACTTAAAAAGCATTTGAAAGAATTTTTTGAAATAAATTTGAATAAAGGTACCCCAATTGAAATTGTTTGGGACGCTAGTAAAGCTTATATGAGAGGGGTACTTATCTACATGAATTCTAAACATAGACTGTTCTGACAAAAGAAAAGATTTGAGTTGGAAATGGAAATAAAGAATAAAGAACAGTTACTTATTAAAAACCCAACAGATGAAAGAATACGAAGTGCTATAAAACTTTTGAAAGACCAATTTCAAATGCTTATGGCGGAACAAGTTGCAACAAGTTTACAATACGCGAAGCATAATACATTTTGCAATGCTAATAAACCGGGCAGATGGTTGGCTTACACACTGAGGAAAAAACAAAGTATACGGACTATTGATAGTATTGACATTGGAGGGAAAGAAATTTTTCAACAAAAATTAATTAAAGAAGCTTTTGTGGATTATTATACTAAATTATATGCCAAAGAAGAGGTGCAGAATGGACTTATAGAAAAATATTTAAAGGATAAGAGAGTTACAAAAATTACTGATCAACAAAAAGAAAGAATGAACTATCCTATAACAGAGGAGGAGATAATAGCAGCAATTAAGCAGCTAAAAACAGCCAAAGCTCCTGGCACGGATGGTTTGACTGCAGTGTATTACAAAACTTTACAAGCTGAAATGGTGGGACAACTTAGAGATTTATTTTGTAATATTCAACAAGGGGGTAAAATACCCCCATCTTGGACAACTGCTTATATATCTTTGATACCAAAGGAACAAGTTGGTCCTAAAAAACCAGAGAACTACAGACCAATATCTCTTTTGAACACAGATTATAAAATTTATGCGAAGGTATTAGCCAACAGGTTGATGCCAGTAATCCAAAAAGTGATTCATGAGGACCAAGCGGGATTTATTGAGGGCAGATACATGAAGGATAATGTAAGGCAAGTAATAGACTTATTGGAATATCTTGATAAGAATAAACAGATTTCTGCAGTGCTGGTTTTTTTGGATGCGGAGAAGGCCTTTGATAGAGTGGATTGGAACTTTCTACTAAAGACTTTAAAAAAGATGGGCTTTGGGGACCAATTTATACAGGCGATTTCAGCAATTTATCAAGAGCAAAAAGCACAGATTATTATTAATGGAAGTTTGACGACAGAGTTTAAAATTGAAAAAGGAACAAGACAGGGATGTCCGTTGTCCCCACTTTTATTTATTTTAACATTGGAAGTCTTGCTAAATACAATACGGGACTCAAAAATTTTGAAAGGTATAGTGATAAGGCAAGAGGATTATAGAATAAAGGCATTTGCAGATGATCTGGTTGTTACCCTATCACAACCAATGGAATCAACAATCCTGATGAACGACATTATACAAGACTATGGTAGAGTTTCAGGTTTTAAACTGAACTCAAAAAAGACTAAAATGATAGTTAAGAATATGACACAAGATCGTAAACATGAGCTTGAAAGGAGGGCAGGTTTTGAAATTGTACCTAAGGTAAAATATCTTGGAGTTCAGGTTGCAGAATCAAATATGAAATTGTTTCAAAATAATTATGAGGTGTTGTGGCGAGAGGTTCAGAAAGACATGGAGACTTGGAAAAAGCTGCAACTGTCTTTACTTGGAAGAATAGCAGCAGTTAAGATGAATATTTTGCCAAGATTTCTGTTTTTGTTTCAAATGATTCCGGTGCTTAAAAGTGATAAACAACTGAAAGTCTGGCAGTCTGGTGTGAATAAGTTTGTCTGGAACGAGAAAAAGCCGAGAGTGAAATTGAAAATTATGCAAGATGTTCCGGAAAGAGGAGGCCTTAAACTCCCAAACCTACAGTTATATTATGATGCAGCAGCTTTAACTTTAACAAGTGATTGGTTTGGAAATAAAAAGGCTGGAATATTGAATGCAGAAAGTTTTGATCTTGAATTTGGATGGCATGCTTACTTATTTTATGATGATAAAGTTGATAAAGTATTTAAAAGTCATATACTCAGAGATTCTTTGATGAGAGTTTGGAAGAAGCACCGACTCAAATGGGATTATAAAATACCGCTATGGCTGGATCTTGGTCATACCTTGTGGAATACAAATATAATGTCACTCGGGGGGTTTTTATACAAAGAGGTTCTTTTTACAGATGCGGGCAGATGGCAGCTGAAGACATTGCAGACACTGTTGGACGAAGGGATTAATTTAACCTGGTTACAATATAATCAATTACAAATGAGATGGAAAGAGGACCAAAAAACTGGTATTATACTGCATGAGGAAGAATTAGTTAGACATATAAGAGAGAAAGGTCCAATGCATATTAAAAGGCTTTATAATGTTTTGTTAGAAAGGGACTCAGAAACTGAATTAGTTAAAGATTGTATGATTAAGTGGGCACAAAATTTTGAAGAACCAGTGATGTTGGAAACATGGGAAAAAATTTGGGTTCAGAATGTTAAGTTCACACAGTCGCAGAATTTGAGGGAAAATTTTTATAAAATGTTTTATAGATGGCATTTGGATCCTAAAAAGTTGTCATGTATGTACCCTAATGTTCAGCCAAAATGTTGGAGATGCGAATGTTTGGATGCTACGTATTATCATGTATGGTGGACCTGTAGGAAAGTTAAGGCTTTTTGGATAAAAATTTGGTGGGTCATGCAGAATGTTTTGAAGAAAAAAATTCAATTTTCTCCACAATTGTTTTTATTGGGTATAGTTAAGGGTTTTACACGGGGTGAAATAAAACTAATATTGTATATGATAACAGCAGCAAGATTGTTGATAGGTAAATATTGGAAGAATGAAGCTTTGCCTACTATCGAGGAATGGACTTTGAAGATGGCCAGTTTTGCAGAGATGGCGAAGATTTCAGCGTATTTAAAAGATTGTTCACAAGAGACTTATGAATGGGAATGGAAAAGGTGGATAGAATATGTTCAGAACAAATACCAAACTAGAAAGTATCAAATAGCTTTTATTTGAAAATAATGTATTAGAAATATTTTAATGTAAAGAGACAAAGAGGAAAAATTATATAGGGGGAGGGATGGGTTCAGGTTTATATATTAGTGTTATTAGTTATGAGTATGTAATAGGGAAGTCTGGGGGGGGAGGGTTAGGGAGGGTTAGGGAGGATGGGAAGTTTGGGGAGGGAGGTGGGGGGGTGAAAAAAGGGGTGAAAATGTAATTGTAAAACTTTTGCAATAAAAAAAAAAAAAAAGACTTCAACTCCCAGAATTCCCCAGCCAGCATGCCAAGCTGGAGAAACACTGCTTAAGATATGAGATCATAAGATTATTCACATTGTTGAATAATCAACAATTATTCAAATGATGACTTGGCCACAAATTAGAGAGTAACATTGAGAGATCTGTGCCATACCAAACAGTCAACTAGAAAGAGGCACAGAGCCAAAATTATTTTGGTGTCTACTTTTTCAGAAACAAACTCATCTCACTAAGCCCATCTGTTTTGTGCTGTCTCTCTCATTCATGCCAGCAGGAATCCTTGCCTGCCAGATTTATGGGCAATAGTTATTTTCGTGCTCGGTGACAAAAAGGAGACACGGGCACCTTGATGACAAGGTGAGCTTTCTGAACAACTCTGGGATTATTTCAGATGAATCGAATTCCCAACTTGAATGCAGCTCTTAGACCACAAAAGACACTAACTTTTCTGCTGCAGAAACATACGCCTGTTGCTGCAAAGATTATCTGACCTGAGAAAGCCAGTTATTAGTTTAGATTGATGGATCCAGATCTTCCTGTTCACGCTTGTTTTTCTGTCAATTTGGAGTCAATTTTTCCATCAATCAAATTGTCAAGAAGCACTGGATTTCAAAGTAAGAATTTCTGTCTTATAAAAATGTATGTCCAAGTAATTATATACACACAGAGAGAAAAACTACACACACACACACACACACACACAAATACACACAATCCCTGTCCAAGAAGACTCCTGGAAGTTCATAGAATCCAGTATCAATAAAAAAAAATTAAAAAGCCATACTAGGATTGTTTCCAGTACTTATTGTACTGTATGACTGTCACTGGGTGTTGTGCCTTGTGAGTCTTGACAAGTGTATCTTGTCTTTTTATGTACACTGAGAGCATATGCACTAAAGACAAATTCCTTGTGTGTCCAATCACACTTGGCCGATAAAAAATTCTATTCTATTCTATTCTATTCTATTCTATTCTATTCTATTCTATTCTATTCTATTCTATTCTATTCTATTCTATTCTATTATCAGTCTTACATAACTAAACTAAACCAACAATTCTTACACATTAAAAGCTCTGTGGAACAGGTCCATCTTAACTTTCTACATAGATGTTGGCTGGAAGGCTACCATCCAAAAGTCTGGGGAAAGGCTATTTCAAAAGATAACAATGGAAAAATATCTTCTCAACTAAGTTTAAGAACATAAGAACATAAGCTATGCCCTGATGGACTGGATCCCTGGTCCAACAGCCTGGCAGCCTTTTCTCCTTTAAGCCAACCGATTGCATGAGGAAACTCAGTAGACTCCCAGCAGATGGCCTTCAGAAGCACTCACACTGTCATCAAAGCTGATAGCCACTGATGCTCATGACTTCCATGAATGGTCCAAACTCTTCTTGAAGCCAGTCAAGCTGGGAGCCAACACCACCATAAGAAGAGCCCTTCTGAATCAGGCCCATCTGGTCCAGCAATCTGTTCTCATGGTGGCCAACCAAAGCCAAGGAGGATTAATCCCCTAACAGATGGCCTTTAGAGATTATCACATGGCCATCAAGGCTGATAGCCACTATATGTTTTATATGTTTTTCCCTCTTCAAACCTCTTCCCAACTCTCTACCTATAGATCAGTCATTTGTCCTACAGCTATGACAGCATGGAGAGTGGATTTCCAGGGCCAAGAACCCAAAGATATTACATATCTACAGACTGAAGAGTTCAGAAGAGGTGAGACCAAAGTCAGCAAACAACACTTGCCAGAGCTAGAATATAAACCCTGGTGATGCATAATGTAGTAGGACTTCTGAGTGTGATGTTATGATGTTAAAAGCCAACCCCACTAAAACTGTCAAATTCTGCCATGAAAAGGTTTCATTATTTCTAAGAATACCCCGTACACAAGCAGTCTGTTACTTAAATTCCATGTTTATTTTTAAGAAACAGCATCCTCCCTTATCTCTGAGAAACAAATAGAGGAAGAACACTTGTCTAAAAATAGACATCACCCAGTAGACAACTATCCCAAGTCAAGGGAATCAACAGTGCTTATTATCTCCAGCTACATATTAGGCAAAATGTCATATATGAACAAAGGCGCTCTTTTAAAAAAAAGCTACATTTCTCATTAGGATTGAACTCAAAGGAAAAGACCAGTGAAATGGAAACCTGAAGTTTTTATTTTGGGAATGGCAGATAAACAGGTGGGAAGAAAACATGGGACTTCGTTTTTATATATGAAATCTACTGCAAGATTGATGTATGCCCAAAGATGGAAAGAGGGATATACAGTATACCCACAATAGAAAAATGGACATCGAAACCAAAAGACCTGGCTGAGATGGTCAAATTGACTGCTTTGCTTAGAGACAATAATTTGACTAGATTTCTTGTGACTTGGAGACCAAATTCCAAAAATTCCATTGATTTCTTACAAGACAAGGAGAAAAATAATCTTTTGACTTTGGAATTCAAGGACTAGTTCTGAATTGACGGGAGAAATATTATGGCTTTTGCAAATATATAGCAATTCATACTTGGCAATTTATTATGTGTTAGATTAAAATTAAGGGAACAATGTATTATAATTTTTTCCTCAGGTTTTTTTAGACTGTAGATTATTAATTGGATCATAAGAAAGGCTGAGCGCCAAAGAATTGAGGCCTTTGTACTATGGTGCTGGAGAAGACTCCTGTGAGTCCCTTGGACTGCAAGGCGATCAAACCGGTCAGTCCTAGAGGAGATCAACCTTGACTGCTCTTTAGAAGGCCAGATCCTGAAGATGAAACTCAAACACTTTGGCCGCCTAATGAGAAGGAAGGACTCACTGGAGAAGAGTCTAATGCTGGGAAAGATTGAGGGAAAAAGAAGAAGGGGACGACAGAGAATGAGGTGGCTGGATGGAGTCACTGAAGCAGTCAGCGTGAACTTAAATGGACTCCAGAGGATGGTAGAGGACAGGAAGGCCTGGAGGAATATTGTCCATGGGATCATGATGGGTCGGACATGACTTTGCAACTAACAACAACAAAGATTATTAATATTTTAAGGCATTTAAAGTATTGATTATTTATTTAGACCTGGAGGAGGTTGTATCCTTATTATGATCTCTGTGCTGAAAAAAGTTGGAGTTCACCTTTGTTATATATTTGTTTGATGTATTTTTGGTCTCTTTTTAATTTGCCTGATATTCCCTTTTTTCTTTTTTATATTAGCATTTTAATGTTTGTTTTTGAAATTTAGAAAGATATTTTTTTAAAAAAAAGGAAATGAAAACCAGGCACAGACATAAAATCTGTTTATGGTTTGTGTTTTTCCACCACTCTGAGGAACACGGTTTCCACCACTCTGAGGAACACGGTTTCAATGGCTATCCTCGCCTTACAGCAGTGTTTCTCAACCTTAGAAGCTTGGAGATGGGTGGACTTCAACTCCCAGAATCCCCCAGCCAGCTCTGGGAGTTGAAATCCACCCATCTCCAAGTTTCCAAGGTTGAGAAACACTGCCTTACAGGCTGTTAACCAATCACAAATCAGTGATCTGATATCTCAGAGGCTACCACAAACAAAATGGAGTCAAGCTATTCGCCAAAGCACCTGAAGGCAGAACAAGAAGCAATGGATGGAAACTAATCAAGGAGAGAAGCAACCTAGAACTAAGAAGAAATTTCCAGACTATTAACACAATTAGTCAGTGAAACAACTTCCTTCCTGAAGTTGTGAAGTTGTTCCAACACTGGAAGTTTTTAAGAAGATATTGGATAACTATTTGTCTGAAATGGTATAGGGTTTGGACTAGAAGACCTCTAAGATCCTTAGAATAAAATAACTCTGTTATTTTATTCTAAACTAGAAACAGAACCAAAACAACCAAGCCTAGGGGACACCAAGGACCTCGCAGAACCTAAACAATAAGATAAATATCATCCTTGGCCCTTCTGAAAGGATTTTAACCATGCCACTGCTAACCATCCCAAGTGAACCAAAAAAATGACATGGAGAAGAAGACAATGCTTATTCTCTGTCTGTATATGACTCTGCTGTCATATACCCAGCAGCTCTACAATGAAGCCTTGGGTTGCCAAAGGAAAAAACAGCAACCTTCTATTGCCATTATTTTCCCTGTTACCTGCCAACCAAGTCCGGGCAGCTGCTGCCAGAGCAGCAGGCTATGAAAGACACACAGTTTCTCCTCTAACTTGATCCCTTTTCCATTTTGTAACTGTATATATTGACGGTAGAGCTGCCGAAGGTGGCTGAAGCTAAGAAAGATATTGCTACTCCAAAGGCTGGTTTCGGCCTTTAGTGCACCCAGGTCCCTTTTCCTTCTTTTCATTTTTTTTAATGACGCTCATGAATTTTCAAGCCCGCAAATGTGGACTATTTGATCTTGCAATTTCTCCACAGGGCTTAGAATATGTTAGGGGTTTTCTTTCATAACTGAACAATAAGTTAAATTTAGCTATGGAGCCACACACAGCAGGAAAAAGAGTATCTATTAAACCCGATACGATTGGAGAGTAGGCGACAGGGGGCCAATGGTTTATTAGGAGTATATGTCAGCTTTTGGGGCCAAACAGCTTTCAATACGTCTTTAACAAAACGCTGTAAAAATCGCCATCCACCCTGAGCCAGCTTACGAAAATAAGGGAGAAAAGCAGCCCGCTAACTAATTCAGCGACCGCAGTAAATGATCTACAGACAAACTGCAGACAAGCAAACTGAAATAAACCAAATGAGGCAACAAATTAAATTGGTCCCCTAGGAAATTGGGGGAGGGCGGGGAAGAGCCAACAATATTTATGATGCTTCCTTTTGTAAGGCTGTTCTTTTAAAATGCAATCTTCTCGACATGTATTTAGGAAAAAAGGGAAAAAAACAAAATTCGATGTATATATCTCCCAAGGACTGGAGCAGTGCATTATTCATTCTTATTCCTTACAGACCTATGTCAGACACTAAGCGTAACAACAATCTCAAGCATTATAGCTAGGAAAAACTGGAACTGGAGTTCATAACCCTTCAATCAATGAACCAAGTAATTAAACACTAGACACCAGTGATGAAGCTCCCACAACTTCTGAAGGCAAGTCGTTCCACTGGTTAATTGTCCTCAGTGTTAGGAAGTTTATCCTTAATTCCAGGTTGCTTCTCTCCTTGATTTAGTTTCCAGTTTTGGTCACCACATTACAAAAAAGATGTTGAGACTTTGGGAAAAGTGCAAAGAAGAGCAACTAAGGTGATTAAAGGCCTAGATATGAAGAACGGTTGCAGGATTTGGGTTTGGCTAGTGTAGAAAAAAGAAGGACTAGGGGGGATATGATAGCAGTATTCTACTATTTGAGAGGTTGCCACAAAGAGAAGGGAGTCAATTTATTTTCCAAAACACCAGAGGGCAGGACATGAAAAAATGGATGGAAACTAATCAAGGAGAGAATCAATCTGGAATTAAGGAGAAACTTCATAACAGTGAGGACAATTAACCAGTGGAACAGCTGGCCTTCAGAAGTTGTGGATGCTTCATCACTGGAAGCTTTTGAGAAGACTGGACAGCCATTTGTTTGGAATTATGTAGGGTCTCCTGCTTGAGCAGGAGTTTGGACTAGAAGACTGCCAAGGTCCCTTTCTACTATTCTGTTATTCTTTTAGACAATATATCAAAGATCTGGAAACCCAACAGGATCAGCCTTTTCTACTTAAGAACATTTTTTTGAACAGTAATGCCCCGTTTTACAAACTGAGATACTTATACTACATAAGTATTTCCAAATTCTGAAGAGCACTGATTTTAGCATACTTCAACACTCCCCCACAGCTGTTTTGGAAGGGTGATACAAAAAATGCATATAAACTGAGACTGTGTCCCGGGGGGGGGGGGGGTCACATTGCTGTAGAAACTACAGTTCATGTCCTGCTAAATTACAACTTCTATAAGGACTGAAGGACCCACCGCATAATTCCTTATCTGGTAAAACATTCAGGAAATTCTGGTCTTTTTTATGTAGAGTGGTTAACAGATCACTATAATTCAGTCTCCTTCAATGTAGCTAAATTTTGTTATTCTGGCTGTAAAATTAAACCTTTATTATCCACTGACAAGCTTACCACCAATGATACTTTATCTTGTTTTGTTTTTATTTCAGTTTTATTTCTAATGTGTTTTTGTTTGCAACTCTGGTCAGTGACCATAATAAAATATTCATTTATTTAAGTCCTACATTTATTCTTCTGTTGCTTTCCAAACCTCTGAAATCATGCTAATACAATAGCTAATGTTGTAGCAAGATATATGTAATGATCTTTAACTTTGAAACTTAAACTTCATAATTGGAAGTCATATCTCCAAATAATGGAGGCCACATTTTATTTGCTCCCCACAAGACCTAAATTAAGAGTCATTTAGGCGAGATGGGTGCTGTAGAAAAGTGACAAATAAATAAATATTTTTGTCCATGTAAAAGCTGGGTATTAGTATATAAGTGGAGTGCCGCCTTCAAGCCCTAAAGAATCAAAGCTCTTGAGCTAGAGCCAAGTTCTCAATAGATTGAAGGCAATCACTTTTATGGTAAAGTTCAGAAGACTGATGGATAGAAGAATAACGAGAAAGAGGAAAAAAATCCATATACCGGTGAAGATGGCAAAATGCTAAGACGTGAAAAGGAAAATTTTGCTTGGTCTTCACAGAAAAGGACACGTGTGCTCCACCAAGCAATTGTGAAGAACAATATTATAAATGAAGTCTAATAGAAATATGTGCTGCTAATCTCTATTTACTCTGAAAGAATTTGAAATACCAAAGCCAATGAATTGCATCCTAGCATCCTGAAGGATTGCAATGTATGGTTGTGCAAGTTGGACCATAGGAAAGGCTGAGCGCCAAAGAATTGGGGCCTTTGAACTATGGTGCTGGAGAAGACTCCTGTGAGTCCCTTGGACTGCAAGGTGATCAAACCGGTCAGTCCTAGAGGAGATCATCCCTGACTGCTCTTTAGAAGGCCAGTTTCTGAGGATGAAACTCAAATACTTCGGCTGCCTAATGAGAAGGAAAGACTCACTGGAGAAGAGCCTAATTCTGGGAATGATTGAGGGGATGACCAAGAATAAGGTGGCTGGATGGAGTTACTAAAGCAGTAGGCGTGAGCTTAAATGGACTCCAGAGGATGGTAGAGGACAGGAAGGCCTGGAGGAACATTGTCAATGGGGTCGCGATGGGTTGAACACAACTCGGCAACTAACAACATCAATCCTGAAGGAATTGTGCTATTCTTAATGAACCTTTATGTATTATCTTAATCCTGAAGAATGGATGGATAGGCAGATGAGGACAAGAATGGTTGGGAAAATGGGAGATGTAGGAAATTACAGGCCAGTCAGCTGCATGCTGATACCTGAGAAGATTCTATGGGAGATAATCACAAATTCAATCTATAAAGAGTTTGAAAACAAAGCAGTAATTACTAGAAGTCAGCAGGGGTTTTTCAGGAACAAACTTTGCCACTATCTCCTTTTTGATCAGGCATAATTTCTTAGTAGATAATGGAAAAGCTGTAGATGAAGTATTTGGATTTCAGGAAAACCTTTAACGAAGTATCCTGTGATATTGCAATTAGGAAGTTAATTTGCTGTGGGCTGGATTGCATGACAACATCAGTGCTCATCAATGGTTCCTCATCAAACTGAAGTGAGATGAGATACCACAAAATTCAGTTCTGGGCCATGAATTTGGTCTCTTTTCTCTTTTCTTTTTGGGAAAGAGATGAACTGAGTTTGACCCAGGGCATGTTTTTTTTCCTTCTGAGGCATTAAAATTTCCAATCTGGAAGTTTGGGGGGCTCTGGGAGCTGCATTTTAGCTTTTGAGGGTTGACACGCAACTGTGGGACCAAGCTCTGCATCTGATATATAGCCTGAACCCCATTTTACACTAATGAATAATGCAAAAAAATACCTTGTACATTTGGTTTCAAAACTAGCATACAAGAATCACATTTCTGGGACTTTTTATTGCCTGGATCAACTAAAAACAAATGTCGGATGTTCCCATATTTTTTCCTCTCCATTGAATATATTTAGCCTCTCCATCCCATTTGAGAGGACAAGAAGAGCAGACAATAATAATCCATTTTGACAAGAACAGTGAAGGGAGAGAAGATAAGGGTTGCAATAAATCAGAATCACCTTTCAATGGAAAGGCAAGGAATAAACAATACACTCTAATTCCTGCTAAAGTAAGGACTGGTGGCCCAGAGACCTAGCAGAAGCTGCTCCCCTGCATATATATATATTCTGATTTTCTGCACGGGCTGCTGGATCTCTTAGCTCAGGGATAAATAGCTGAATGAGGAATAGGCAGCATAGAGATCCATGGGGAGGAGAAAAAAGCAATATGGCCACTGACACTATGCAATCAAGCGGGCATGACTTCACATGACTGCAACTGCCCTCTCGACTTTTTTGACCTCCTCAAATTTTGACCTCCTCGGGATTTTCCTGATCAGCAGTGTTTAGGAAGTGAGGGAGGCATGTCAAAAACCAGCAAAATAGAGATCCCAAGACTCCGTAATCCAAAAAGAAAAAAAGCTTAGTTTAGTTTTCTTCATTGATTAGCCCATGGGCCATATCAAAGTGCAGAGTTCCAAACACAAATTATTACTAAAATCCAATTAAAAAAACAATTTAAACAATTTACTCCACAGTTGTTTTTATTGGGTATAACTGTAGACTGTACAGTTATAGAGACTAATCTGATTTTGAATTTAACAACTGCAGCCAGACTTTTGGTGGTGCAATATTGGAAGAAGGAAGAACTACCTACTATTGAAGAATGGACATTAAAAGTAGCTAATTTGGCGGAGATGGCTAAAATCTCTGCATATTTGAAGGATCGTTCGAATGAAAAATATGTACTGAAAGATATGAATGGAGAAGATGGATTGACTATATACAAAACAAATATGGGAGTAAAAAGTTGCAAATAGCTTATGAATGAAATATTTAGATGATTTTTCATTTTACTCTGACATTTTGGTACCTATGGGGGAGTTAAAGAGTAAGGGGGAGTTAAGAGCTTATAGTTAGTTTGTTTATGTTAGATTATGTTTGCTAAATGCAATACCCTGTATTTTGCTCTGGGAAGTCGGGGGGGGGGAGGGAGAAGGGAATGGGTGGGGGGAGGGCGGAAAAATTTGTTTGTAAAACATTTTAAAACTTTTCAATAAAAAAAACAATTTAAAATGGAATTGGAATAAATATACAATTTAAAATGAGATTGGAATAAACTACAATAATTTAATATATGGATACATAAAATATGATAAAATTATATTTCAGTGTCACTCCTACAATCTACCCCAATCAGTCCCACATATGCCGATTTCAACTGAACAATTTGGCTCAAGTACTGTGCTGTATTAAAGCTGACTTTGTATAAAGTAAAAAGTATGAAGGCTATTGCTTAACGCATTGTAAGCCGCCCTGAGTCTTCGGAGAAGGGCGGCATATAAATCAAATTAAAAATAAAGTTGTTTTCAAATTCTGGCTGCACATAAGTTGTTTTGATATGGGGGCAGTGGTGGGTTGCCCCTGGTTCGCACCGGTTCTATAGAACCGGTAGTAAAACTGGTGGAAGGCTCCGCCCATCGATCCTGACATCATCAAAACGCTTCTGCGCTTGCGCAGAAGAGCATGTGCGCGGGCGAGCGAAGCGAGTGCACACACGTGGCCCCACTGCGAACCAGTAGTAAAGGTAAGTAGAACTCACCCCTGTATGGGAAGTTCCCAATGGATCATTCATTTAGCATATAGACCGAGGTACCTGTCTCTCACCCTCTTATACAGGCAACAATCAAGTAGGATGTTAGCCAAAAAGAAAAAAGAAAATGGGTATAATATGCAACAACAGGCCGATAGCGGTATAGAGAAGGTCCCCAGGGCTAAAGAGATATACATAGTTTTGTGGAATAGATTGAGCTACATAAATTCTCCTTTACAGCAATAGCAATAGCACTTAGACTTTTTTTTTTAATGACCCTGAAATCCCTTGCTTCGCGGTGACGTCGGGGTAACTGATTGGAGCTGAGCATTTACTTGCCAGAGGCCCTTCCTGATGTCTACATGGAGTTCACAGCAGATATTTTCTCTTTGCGCCCTGAGAGATAAACATCTGTCTCTGCCTGGAATCTCAACTTTCCAAGTGGGAGGCAAGCATCCTCCTCTCTAGGCCACCGCTCTGCTGAGCACCTAGATGTATATACCACTCCATAATGCTTTATAGCACTCTCTGGGCAGTTTACAAGTTCATCATATTGCCCCTGACAATCTGGGTCCTCATTTTATCGACTTCAGTAGGATGGAAGGTTGAGTCAACCTTGAGCCTATCAGGATCGAACTCCACACTATGGACAGAGTTTGCCTGAAATGCTGAATTCTAACCACTGTGCCACCATGGCTCCCTACAGTGGCACAGACAGGCAAACACGGAATCTGAGAATGATCTGACTGTGACATCTATCACCCCTTTGATTGGCAGAGTTTATGTCAACTCTGAATCAAACCTGGCTGAAGCCATCTTTCATAGTTGCCACACACTATGAGAGGGAGGATGAGGGGGAAATAGCTAGACCGTCACGTAGACAAAATGAAGAGCTCTGCCATGGGAACCAAGGTCATCCCAACAGGTGGCAGTAGGAGGAGGAGCAGAAGTGGTTGAGGGTGCCCGCCAACTGCGATTGGACAATGTGACCTGTGATACCTGGGGAGGGGAACTTTTGCTCTTTTAATTACATGGAAACCGCAGGAAATTTTTAGAGTTACTTTTCACTGGCTGTGCTGATATGATGTTCTCTGAGGAATGTTCCTGCCTTGGAGTTCTGATTTCTTTCGATGTGTTACTTGGAACGCTGACAGTTTTAATTCAGCTGATTTAGCTGACTATGTAGGTGTCCTCTTCATCTCTCACTGCTACATGTGTGTTCCTCCTGAACCTGCATGCATGATGGAAGGGGACAACCATCCTAGATAGGTATGTACTGATCTTCAGTCAAGGCTATACAATGCAAACATAGGAGGAGGGGAATACCATATCAATTCTGATTGGTCTTTGTCCCCATCTGAAATACTGTGTTTCCCCCAAAATAAGACCCTGTCTTATATTTTTTGAACCCCGAAATAAGCGCTTGGCCTTATTTTTGGGGAGGTCTTATTATTTTGGGGTGTGTGGAGCAAGACGGGGCTTTTCTTGCCATCTTACCTGATTTCCAGCTCTGTCTCCCTAACCCTAACCAGAGGAAATAGCAGGGACCGGCTGCACATGCATTTAAATATTTTCAGGGAGGGCTTATTTTAGCACATGCACTCAAAAGCCTGATTGGGCTTATTATCAGGGGATGTCTTATTTTCGGGGAAACAGGGTAGACCAATGGCAGCCTCTTTCTGTGTAGTCTTTATAGGCCCCACCATTCTCCAATTCCTCAACAAATCATTATGAGAATTCCATCAACTGCACAGGGTCCCCCATACAGCAAGCTGGGGATAAATAGGGAGATAATGGGGCCATGCAATTTTTCCTCATCAAAATCAGTGCGGAGACAGTGGAAAACAAACAAGGAAAGCAATCACCATCCTCCCCTATCAGAGCTCACAAAGACAAAGAAGTGCTGATGTTTCCCATTCAATGAAGCCTGACTCTGTGCGGGGTCTTTTGTACAGCTGGCCATTCCTTGCAGCAATTTGAATAGTGTAAAACTGTACAATTACAGTTCTAAATTACAACCACAGCAAAACAATTACACCACGCACGAGAAAAACGCTGGTACAGTCAAGCTCCGTTGGAAGGGGTGTGTACAAAATGGTTTGGGGGGGGAGGGGGAATGGGATGGGAAGGACTTGTTGTTCCAGCTCAGGAGAAAACAGACACAATTACTTTAAAATGTTCTGCTGGAAGGTTTTGAGTGGGCTATGTTTTAACACGACTAATCTTGCAGGATTTCAAGCATTGTAACATTTGGAATGGGGTGGGGGTGCAGTCAATTAAGTAATAGTATGCTGAGTACTCAGCATCTCCCACCATTCCTCATAGGTTTTCTCCCTCTTTCTTTCCAGGGCCATCTGCTGCCCCACTCCCCTCCCCCCCCACACACACACATGGCAAGAGTTCTGCAGGTGTTAATTCCCCCCAAACAGATCCTCAGAAAGCACCCCCGTTGCACAGGTCTGAATTCCAAGCTCAGTACGGCAAGAGGCACTGAGTAACTGAGTCCAACAGGCATACATGAAGTCCAGGAAAGCAGTCCACAATTTGAATGGTCAGGGTACACAGCATGAGCACACAAGGCATGGAACTGGGCACGTTGCTCCAGCAACGCTCAAGTCTTCAGGGCAGATTAAGTAGCCAATGCCAGCACAGCCCTTCATGAGAAACAAGGTTGCCTCCTCATGAGTAGTTTAGCTGACCAGCATTGTGCCTGTCTTCTCTCTGTTCTACGTGTCTTTGGCTCAGGAGGAGGTGTGGACTCCACCTTCTCCTCATTGCTAACCAATGGCAGCTGCTCCTGGTCTTTGCCTGGAGCCTCCTGGCCAACTTGTTGTAGCTATGGCTTGCCTCACTCAGCCTGTTGTTCATCCGATCTACCCAGCTGAGGCTGCTGAGGCTCCCTGAGCCCCAGTCCTGACCAACACCTGATTCGGCTCTTTTCTCTGCCAACTCAAACTCACCCTCCTCCTCTGAACTCACGTCTGGAGAAGGGTCCAGGGGCAGATCCATGACAGGCCATTATCATGTTTGCTGCTTTCTTCTGGATATTTACCTGTCTGTCAGTATTTTTCTGGATGTGGCATCCAGAATGGGATGCAATATTCCAGGTATAGTCTGAACAATGCATAAGCAATTGTTTCTCATGATCTTAACACTGTATTTCTGCTAATGCAACCCAGGACTGCATTTGGTTCTTTGACTGTTGTATCACACTTAGTCATGCTTAGTTTGTGATCCACCAAGAACCCCTAGAGAAGGGGTGTCAAACTGGCAGCCTGCAGGCCATATGCGTCACACGCAGGCCACTCCCACCCCAGCTTCGCAAAGGGGAAAAATGTTGTGAAATGTCACATGACAGCAACGTGATGCTGTGAGTTTGACACCCGTGCCCTAGAGTTTTCTTTTTAATTAATTACTACAATCCCTTCTTTCATCCAATAGCCATGTCTTCATTTTTTTCCTACTCAGATGCAGGATTTCGCACCTGTTCCAGGGGTGGGTTCTACTTATCTTTACTACCGGTTCACATTGCGCCCACGTGCTCTTCTGCGCATGCACAGAAGCTTCTGCGCATGTCCAGATCACCTATGATGACATCCGGGTCAGTGGGCGGAGCCTTCCGCCAGTTTTACTACCGGTTCTTGTGAAGCGGTCAAAACTGGGGTCATCCCACCACTGACCTGTTCCCTGTTGAAAGTCATCAGGCTGATTTTTGCCTATCATACCAGCTGGCTAAGATCCTCCTGAATCTTACCGTCTTTCCACAAAATTAAGACCCTGTCTTATACTTTTTTGGACCCTGAAATAAGCGCTTGACCTTATTTTCGGGGAGGTCTTATTATTTTGGGGCACGTGGAGCAAGATGGGGCTCCTCTTGCCGTCTGATTTCCAGCTCTGCCTTTAAAGAGCCTTGGTGGCGCAGCAGACTAAAGTGATGTTAAATAGCACCAGCTGCTTGCAATTACTGCAAGTTCAAATCTCACCAGGCTCAAGGTTGACTCAGCCTTCCATCCTTTCAAGGTAGGTAAAATGAGGAGCCGGTTTATGGGGGCAATAAGCTGACTTTGTATAAAAAAGAACACCGCTTGGGGGGGCCCAAAAGCCCTACTAAGCAGGTATATACAAAAGTATGAAGGCTATTGCTTAACACATTGTAAGCCGCCCTGAGTCTCCGGAGAAGGGCGGCATATAAATTGAACCAATAAATAAATAAATAAATAAATGAATGAATAAATAAATAAATAAATAAATAAATAAATATTTTTGGGGAGGGCTTATTTTTGGGGGAGACTTATTTTAGCGCATGCGCTCAAAAGCCCAATTAGGCTTATTTTTGGGGAAACAGGGTAGAACTGAAGAAGCTTCTTGGATGAGAAGCAAAATGTCTTCAAGCAAAAACACAGAAAGTCCAGTTGCGTTTTGAAAGTCGCCTTTTGAAAAACCACCTTTGGGATAACCATGACCTGGATGACTGAGAATCTCCATAGATCTTCACTCAATGCTTTCAAAAGGCTCTGACGATTCTAGCTGAGTTGCCTGATCGGCAGAGACTTTTTTTCTTTTAAATGCCTCTGATGATCAGGCAACTCAGCTTGGATCGTCAAAGGCATTTAAAAGAAAAAAAACCCTTTTTTTCTTTTAAATGCCTTTGAGGATCCCAGCTGAGCTGTGCAATCATCAGAGGCTTTTTTAAAAAACTTTTAAAAGCATTTTTTTCAGCCGAAGAGGTTGTAGAAAAAATGATTTTAAAAGTAAAAAAAAAGCCTCTGATGATTGTGCGGCTCAGCTGGGCATGGGGGGGGCCAGGGATTTTTGCTACCAGTTTTCCGAACCACCCGCTTCCATCGCTACCGGATCGGGCGATCCAGTCCGAACCGGGAGCATTTCACCCCTGACTTCACAGTGCTTTACAGCCCTCTCTAAGCGGGTTACAGAATCAGTATATTGCTCCCAACAATCTGGGTCCTCATTTTACCCACCTCGGAAGGATGGAAGGCTAAGTCAACCTTGAGCCTGGTGAGAATCAAACTGCCAAACTGCAGGCAGCCATCAATAGCATTAAAATCCACATTGATTCAAACCTAACCAGTCTGTTGGCCGAAAAACTTTCCTTAATGCAGTTCTTATAAGAAGCACAGTCAACCACCTTTTCATCCCCCTATCCATGTGTTGTTAGCTGAAGACAAAAGTCAAGAGATCCTACAATAGGAGCAAGGCTTGATAGCAGTGAAGATGATTTTAAAGACTGGAAAAACTAGTTTATGTAAATTGGGCACCAAGCCAAAAAGGCAGGCTGCTGGGGAGGGGAGAGGGTGGGCAGGCCTTTATTAATTTATGAATCTGGTGCTAGAAAGCGTTGCATCTGGCTTCAATTTTTTAAAACCTTTTCATTCAAGTGTGCATATGCTCATGAAAATTGCATGGGGCTTGATAGCTTTGTGTTCTTGAATTCACCATTTTCCCAGCCTGCTTAGCTGCCCTTGACAGAAGCCTCTCTGATGGGGGAGCGGCTCTCTGATGAGCCATTGCAGACTGGATGGTCTGCCAGTGTCTATAATTTACATTAGAGTATAAAAATTTCCCTTTGTTCTTCATTATTACTGTCTTTTTTTTTTAATGTGGGGAAGGACAGAACAAATTTGTCACAGATTCATAGTGGCTACCCCTAACTAATTTTAGCTCATCTTTTAAAAACGATGCAAGGTTGGATTTGATTAAAACTTGGAGGCCACCAAGAAGTTTCAAGGTTTTAAGCTATATGGAGAAGTTGGAAAAATATCTGGAAAGAAGGCAATGGCAAGCCACTTCTGTATTATGGCTAGGAAAATTAGGTGGGTTTACTGGGTAGTCCTCAACATTCATTACAATGTGTTGCAATTAAGCCCACAATTTCAGTCGTTAAGTCATGACGGTTGTAAAGCAGGTCATCACAGGACTGCACCCAATTTTACAACCATTGTTGTGGCAGTCATCAAGCCAATGCCACAGTCATTAAGCAAATGCTATAGTCATTAAGCAAACCCATTGATTGCTATGGGGTGTTTTTCCCCCCCTAGAAACCAGAAGTAAATAGTTTCCAGAAAAAAATATTGGAAATTGCGGTTATTTAAGCGTGGGATGCTGCAAGCAGTTGTAAATGTGGGACAGTTGCCAAATGCCCAACATGCAGAGACATGACCATGGGATAGAACAAACGTCGGAACTTCAAATTTGGATTATAAGTAGCTTTTTCCAGATCTGTCATAACTTCAAATTGTCACTAAGCAACCCATCTTAACTCAAAAACTAACATTATCTTACAGCCTTTGATTGATCAAAAAAGCATCATTGATTAGCATGACAAACATGATTGGAGACCCTAAAATCTCCTAGTAGACAAGATGGATAAGTTGAAAAAAAGATCCCAGAAGAAGTCAGTGATGGACATTATTTTTAGAAACAACCTATATTATTTTTTGCAGACAACACAAGGTGATGAACATATCCAAACAAACCTTCCTCCTCCTATTTTCCCCACAATAACAACCCTGTGAGGTGGGTTGGGTTTACAGAGAATGACTGACCCAAAGTCACCTGGCCACTAGAACTCTAGGTCATCCTGCTGATTGGCCCTAAGTCACCCAATCAGCTTTCATGGCTAAGGTGCCACTAGAACTCTCAGTCATCCTGCTAATTGGCCCTAAGTCACCCAATCAGCTTTCATGGCTAAGGTGCCACTAGAACTCTCAGTCATCCTGCTGATTGGCCCTAAGTCACCCAATCAGCTTTCATGGCTAAGGTGACACTAGAACTTTCAGTCTTCTGCTTTCTAGTCTGGTGCCTTAACCAGTAGACCAAACTGGTTCTCCACTCAAGGTAGACTCAGTGAGTGAGAAGCAGGAATAGAGGGAGGATGGTTTTCGGAAGGGTCTTTTTTGCTCTTTTTTCCAAATTCAACCGCATCTTTCCTGAATCTTATATAGATTTGTAAGATTCACATTTTATTTTTACGTGTTGGCTTTTCCAAAATAAAATATCTCCCCAATCCTTATAAGGAGATATGTATGTATGTATGTATGTATGTATGTGTGTGTGTATATATATATATATATAAAAGACCTGTCCAGCGTCCAGTGCTTCTGTGTCACTTTTGAGTCTGGGTCAATCTAATTGAGTATGATTTTTAAAAAAGAACCCATGACTATGATAGAATTCTTTTTAATTGGTGATTTTATTTTCAGTCTCTGTTCAAGTAATTCCAAACATGGAAAACACCTACTGTACTTTTCGGCATATAAGACACACTTCCCTATCCCCCCCCCAAAAGTGGGTGGAAATGTTGGTGCATTTTATACACCGAATACAGCTATTTCTGGCCTCCTGAAGCCCCACCCTGCGCGTCCCATTTTCACCAAAAAGAGGCCCGTTTTTCGCAAAAAACAGGACGGGCAGAGGGTTTGGGAGGCCTGCAGAGTGCTCTTGGGGGCTGGGGAGGGCAAAAACGCAATGCCTGGGGGCTTTTTTCCCAAGCACGCATTGTATTTTTGCCCTCCCCAGCCCCCAGGAGCACTCTGCAAGCCTCCCAAATCCTCTGCACGCCCTGTTTTTCACAAAAACAAGACACACAGAGGGTTTGGGAGGCCTGCAGAGTGCTCCTGGGGGCCGGGGAGGGCAAAAACCGGACACGCGGAGGCCAAAAACTATTTTTTTCTTGTTTTCCTCTTCAAAATCTTGGTGCATCTTATACTCCAGTGTGTCTTATAGTCCGAAAAATACAGTACTTCACACCTGCTCCATGCTGAGTCAATGGTTTTAAACAAACCATACACCCAAATCTCAAAATCGCAATCTTTTCTAATCAGTCCATTCGCTCATCCAGACTGATTGGTGTGTCAAGTGTAAATATTGAATTCATTAAAAAAAAATATTTTAGTTGCACTTTAATTCTAATTGTCTAGTTTGCTCTTCATAGAATAGTCTTTAAGTAGAGATGAGGGAGAAAAATATCTCAGCAGCAAAAGACTCCATTCCCCCTCAGCTGCTGCTAGCTCTCATTAGACACTTTTCCCCTTCGTATAAGATCATTTAACTGAAGTGCGAAACATGCATCTTGACATATGAAGAAAAATCTTGTTCTGAGGCCATGTTGTGCTATTCACAAACCACTGTTCTAAGCAGAAGGCTATCCAAGTTTTGTTTAGGATTTATTCAGCCATTTTGGCAACTGAGATAACTGTTTTTGTGGGCTGGTTAAACTTTTTCAGACTACATGGTGTCTTTTTTTTTTTTTTTTCAAAAAAAGGGAGAACACTAGCTATTGCTTTGACTTACAACTATTCACCAACCTTGGAAGGATGGAAAACTGAATCAACCTCGAGCCAATCAGGATCAAACTTCAGACTGTTGGCAGAGTTTGCCTGCAGTACTGCATTCTAACCACTGTGCCACCATGGCTCCTATGGGCTGCAAGGGGCCCATAGACTATAGATTATGCACTCCTGGATTACCTTCTCAGGTGATACATCTTCCAATTGTCAGAATGCTGAACCTTGCACATTTATTATAGTTTGCAAGTGCAATTGCACATAGATTCAGAAAGACAATTCAAATATATCACCTCCATAATGGAGGCACTAGATTTTTTCCAAAATGATAAAACATTAATGGGTAGGTGGATAGAACATACAACGCAGAATAATGGATGGATGGACGGATGGATGGATGGATGGATGGATGGATGGGGATGAGGATGAGAAGAAGGAAGCAGAAGAGGATGACTTGCAAATAGATTTCCATGTTGTAGTAACTTTTTTCTAAATCCAGTAAAATGTGTAAATATCACATGAATGTCCAAAAATATATTTATACTTTCCAATATTCATAGAGATAGGGTTGCAAGATCAAGGGATTAATGAAAGAAAATCTCCATTTCCTTCCATCATGAATGCTTTCTGATTTACAAAATAGGAGGTTAGGAGGTCCTTCCTAATAAGTGCAGTAAAAAGATTTCCATTAAATACATCAAATATTTGAAAGTGCTGAAGGAAATATTCATTGGTCCACTTACATAGTTATGAGTGCTGAATGCTAAGCGCAAACTCGCAGGAATACTTGGTTATTTAATTAATTTATTTTCTTGAAATATACCAAATCATTATCTAACAAAACAATATGGGCTCATGCCCTAGGCTAAATAAAAACAATTAAAAAAATTAGTTAAAACTAACCAATCTTAACATATTGTACCAATACAGACAGTGTATTGGCTTTTAGTTTTAGTAACCAAGCTAACCTGTTGAATGAATCAAACCTTTATGTTAATTTGGATCTTCTCAGGTAAAGGTAAAGGTTCCCCTCACATATATGTGCTAGTCATTCCTGACTCTAGGGGGCAGTGCTCATCTCTGTTTCAAAGACAAAGAGCCAGCCCTGTCCGAAGACATCTCCGTGGTCATGTGGCCGGCATGACTAAACGCCAAAGACGCACGGAATGCTGTTACCTTCCCACCAAAGGTGGTCCCTATTTTTCTACTTGCATTTTTTATGTGCTTTCGAACTGCTAGGTTGACAGAAGCTGGGACAAGTAACGGGAGCTCACCCCATTACGCAGCACTAGGGATTCAAACCACTGAACTGCCGACCTTTCGATCGACAAGCTCAGCGTCTTAGCCACTGAACCACCACGTCGCTGAGCCACCACATCCCTAATACCTCTTCTCAGGTATTAATGCCTAATGAATTTTTTGGTGATTCATGATAATTCAATCATGCCAGATAATAATACCAAGAGGGAATCCATAATCCTATTCCAATGCAGAGACAGACAGACAGACAGATTCCCTGCCAAAGAATGAATGCACAAATGACCCTTGGGGAAGAAATGGATGGACCATTAAAGGAAGAGAAACAGCCATTCAGTTATGGGAAAACAGAATATGTGAGAAAGAGACTCAAAATAATCCTACCTTGGTCCTGTTTTCTATAAAAGTGGGCCAGGAGAAACTCTGACAGGCTTTCAAGAATCTGTTATTAAAACCCCATCTTCATTTTAAAAGGTACTGGGCTGTGTGACAGGCTGATATTCTGAATTTTGCAAACTGACCGTTAAGTCTGCTGATGCCCATCAGCACTTCCTCAGTCTGTAGCTATTTATGATCATCTTATAAAACTTCTGTCTTTTGGGGGGTTGTTTTCCACTGAACAATCTGCCTCGGAGAGCCAGAAATTGCCCTGCAGTAAATGCCAATTTATTTTAAGGTCACAGCCATCTGAGTAGAAGCCCCAGGACCACATGTCCATGTTCAAAGCTGTCTGTTGTAGAAGGGGAGGGGAAAAAAACACCAGACATTTGTCTATTCCAGGGGTCTTTAAACGTGGCAGCTTAAAGTCTTGTGGACTTCAACTCCCAGAATTCTCCAGCCAGCTATGCTGGCTAGAGAATTCTGGAAGTTTTGTTTTTGTTTTTTTAAATTTGATTTATATGCCGCCCTTCTCCAGAGACTCAGGGTGGCTTACAATGCGTTAAGCAATAGCCTTCATACTTCTGTATATTTTTACAAAGTCAGTTTATTGCCCCCACAAACTGGGTCCTCAATTTACCTACCTTAGAAAGGATGGAAGGCTGAGTCAACCTTGAGCCTGGCAAGATTCGAACTTACTAATTGCAGACAGCTGGAGTTAAATTACAATGCATTAGTCTGCTGAGCTATCCAGGCTCCTAAGGAAGTTGAAGTCCACAAGTCTTCAAGCTGCCAAGTTTGAAGACCTCTGGTCTAGTCTATATTCCAGATTTTTGACCACAGCTACATGAATGGGAATATAGAGGAGATAAAATAAACATTGCTGATATTTCATCCCTCTCACATCAAGCGCCATTCCTTGATCCAAAGGCAGAAATTGCTCGGTCATCAAAATACAGATCCGTAAACTATTCGGCAGGAGTTCTTATAATAACACCTACAAAGTGAAAAAGATAAAAAAAAATGGAGGGGGAAAATGCTATTTATTGAAACGTCGTCTGGAGCTTCGTGTCTACTTTGTTTATTAAAAGCCCAAAGGCTTTCAGAAATATCCATGGACTTTGTGCAACTAAGCAGGACACCATGAAATTCATATTTTGCTGCTGTCACTGGAGCACTCATAAGTCATGCTTTGCCTACAGTGTCTATCTAGAGGCAGTCAACATCAGATCCAAGCCATTTCCAGGCCTAATAAAACAGAAGCATAGGCCATTTTTCTTGATCTATGTTGAGGGATTTTTTTTCCCTGTCAAGGGACTAGGGAAGGGGGTGGAAGAAATGTACTTAGTGATCTATTGAGGATTTGCATTTTGGGTCTGTCTGTCTGTCTATATCTATCTATCCAGGGGTGGGCTTCAAAAATTTTAGCAAGGGGTTCTCTGCCCGGTTGCTGGGTGGGTGTGGCTACGGTGGGTGTGGCCTAGTCGACCTCCTGCACCATGGCGGGGTGCCATTTTTGCCCTCTCCGGGTTCCGGAGGTTTTCCTCGAACGTCTGGGAAGATGAAAATAGCCTCCACAGACTCTGGAGGCCTTCTGAAGAGCAGAAATGGGTGAGTTTTCAGCCTTTCTGAACTTCTGGTAGGCCCATTTTTCACCCTCCTCGAGTCTCCATGCGTGCCCTGCACTTACCTGCATTCAAAATGGGCTGCGTGGGGACTCCTGGGAGGGGCGGGGTGGGGTGGGGTGGGTGGGGCCAGTCAGGAGTAGGATTTGGGGGTTCTCCGCACTGCATAGAATCTTAGCTAGCGGTTCTCCCAAACCCCTGCGAACCCTCAGCAGCCCACCCTTCTGTCTGTCTGTCTGTCTGTCTGTCTGTCTGTCTGTCTGTCTGTCTATCTATCTATCTATCTATCTATCTATCTATCTATCTATCTTCTGTCATTTATCATCTGTCTACCTGTCTGTCCATCCATCCTCTATCTTACTGATTAATTAATATAGTATAATATTGTTCCCTATACTCAAGCGTCTGAAACAGTTTACAATAAAATCAGCAATAAACAGAGCCAGTCTTGCCTATTTCTTGACTGGTAAGCCTATCACTATCAGTCATGCCTTCGGATCTCCCATCTGGACTACTGTAATGTGTTCTATGTGGGACTGGCCTTGAAGAGCATTTGAAAGCTTCAATTGGTATAAATACAGCTGCACTAGTAATAGGTTACTTGGCACGTGTGTTGCCACTACTCCATGGCCTGCATTGGTTGCCAGTGTGCTTCTGTGTGCAATTAAAAATGCTGGTTTTCACCATTAAAGCCCTTCATGGCTTGGGACTGAATTACCTGAAGGACACCTTCTCCCACTTGTTTCTATCTAACCAGTTTGGTTCAGCAGGACGGACATGCTCCAGGTCCTATGAGCCAAGAAACTGTCAGGTAGTGGGGGCTAAGAAGTGTGCCTTTTCTGCCCCATCACCTGCCCTATGGAAAATCTCCCTCTTGAATTCAGTGTAGTCCTAACTCTGCTGGCCTTTCATAAGACCCTAAAGACACATCTCTGTGCCCAGGCCTGGAACTCTGAGTGAGTGAAGAATGTCCTTTCCTAGTTGTGCCTGTGATATCTTGGCCTGTGACCATTCACTGTGATATCTTCCTTGACTAATGTGTATATTAATTTTACATGTAAATTTGTTTTTAATTCGTTTTAAGATGGCTCAACCATTCAGAGTCACATGTTGTCTTTGTGCCCTAAAGCAGAACTTGAACTCTTACTTTCTAACTTGGGAGCTTAACCACTACAATGAACTGGCTGGCTATAAAACTTTATGTATTAAAACCAAAAACTTTAAAAATAGAAATGGAAAATTGCTGAGCACATTGTAAGCCGCCCTGAGTCTTCGGAGAAGGGCGGCATATAAATCAAATTAAAAAAAAAAAAAAAAATAGCCAGAAAAGTGCACACAGATCCATACCACGCACAAGTGGAATGCAAAACTAGCTTCGTAATCCAGAAGGTTTGTACATCTTAATGAGAGATTATAATCTCTTCAATTTGGAGAAAAAAATGCCTTCTCCCTAAATTTTAGAATCCGATGGGTGTTTATTTTCCCAAATCTGATAGGTGTCTTTCCCACTCCATTGCAATTCTTGTTCACTGAAGTCGATAGTCCGGGGTATCAAACTCTATTTTATTGTGAGCCGCATCAGGGTTGTGTTTGACCTGGGGCGGGCGTGGCCATCACTTGTGTTGGGGGGGCTGTGGTGGCCCGAGCACTCTGCCAGAGAAAACAGGCTTCCGAGCTCCATTTTTGACTGCAACAGCCTCCTGCAACCCTCTGCCAGTGAAAACGGAGCTCGCCAGGGCCACACATGGCCCTCCCAAGCTCCATTTTCATTGGCAGAGGCACCATGGGCCAGTCCTTCACTGTTTCAGGGCGGCCCCATAGGCCAGATTTAAGCACCAGTGGTGGGATTCAAATAATTTAACAACCGGTTCTCTGCCCTAATGATTGGCTGAGTGGGCATGGCCATGGTGGGCATGGCCAGGGGATGTGACAGGCAGCACTCGGCCTCCTGCCACCCCCCCGGGAGCAAAAACGGGCCATGGGGGGGCAGTGCCCTGTTTTGGGCCTAGTAAGCCTCCCTCAGCCTCCTAGGAGCGAAAATGGGGCACGGGGGGCTGCACCGCTCCCCCCTGTGCCTCATTTTGGGCCTAGGAGGCCTTCCTGCACTTACCTGGGAGCCAAAATGGGGCACATGGGGACTCCTCTAAGGGGCAGGGGGGGCAGCCAGCCATTTCACTACCAATTCGCCTGAACTGTCACGAACCGGCTGAATCCCACCACTGGACTGGATCCAGCCCCCGGGCCTTGAGTTTGACACCCCTGCTATAGTCAGATGGTTGCCTTCTGACTCTCTCATTCTCCCAATCTTCAGCTTTAGCAGTGGCAAATCAACCAAAGAAGAGGAAACAGGATCTGCTACTAATAGAACAAACACAGTATTGGTACGTGGAGGAAAAGTGGAAAAATTGTATTCTGTTTTTCTTTTGCTTTTTCATATACAGCTCTATTGTTAAGTGGCATTTGCACTTTCGTTCAGAGATCTAAGCGCCATTGTGCAAAGGAGAATTTGTCCCCCTTGTTCCTCTTTGCCTTCCATTCTTCAAGTTGTAATAAGGAACTGCTGTGCTCGGCTTGACATTCAATTATGCCTGATAAATTTCAAAAGTTGTTCTGAGCTCATTTTTAAACTTAATCAGATCTGGCATCACCAGCTGGCATGACAGGTAAAATCTAGCGCCTACTGTAGCTCTCCACTTGTTTTATTATTTTTAAATAGAAATTTTGTTTTTGTTCTTCAATACCCAGCATTTTGCAGAAATGTGCCAAGAGACATAGCTTGGAGACTTCATTTAATTTCATTGTTTCTAGGCCAGTGAAAAACGGTTGTAGTGCTACTACTAATTAACCTATCACTTCTCTTATAATTGCTACAATTCTTTCCAATAACAACTATTATGGTAATTGCTAGAGAGGTCCTGCCCCTACAGCCTCTTGTAAGTGGATGGGATATTACTGCAAGGATGCTGAGGCTCTCCAGAGACCTTCTTCTCCAATTTGGTACCAATCTTAAAGTGTGATGTATATAAGACACCAAGAAAAAAAGATCTGTTGTAGTTGCCATAGGATGCAAGAATCAAATCCAAGCAGAAAGTTTCTCAAGACTTGATCAATTATTTATTTGTTTGTTTGTTTGTTTGTTTGTTTGTTTGTTTTATTTTATTTATTTGTCAAATATGTATAAGATAACAGATATAAGTATAAACATGATTGTGAATACAGGATAAGGATATGAATAAATGGAGACAGTAGGATAGGGACGGTAGGCACGTTGGTGCACTTTTTTAAAAAAATTGATTTATATGCCGCCCTTCTCCGGAGACTCAGGGCGGCTTACAATGCATTAAGCAACTTATGCATGCCCCTTACTCTTAGGAATGGAGTGAGGTCCACAGTAGACAGTTACAGACCTCTTAGGAATGGGGTGAGTAGACAGTTTAAGATTAAAGTTTTGGGGATTTGTGGAAGTAACCACAGAGTCAGGTAGTGCATTGACATTGACCACTCTGTTGCTGAAGTCATATTTTCTGCAATCTAGTTTGGAGCGGTTTACCTTAAGTTTGATTCTATTGTGTGCTCATTTATTATTGTGGTTGATCTCTTTTATTCATTAAACATTAAACTCAGTCAACTGAACATTTTAAAATGTGTCACAAATACGATTGGCTGGTACTAATGGTTGATACGGGTTGCTGCCAGCATCCTAGGTATCAACCAAGTGTCTTCTTAAAATATATGATGTTCTGAGTAGCGCAGTTTTTTTGCAGTTCCGCTGGTGTTATGGCAGGAAGCTGCAATTTTTTGATGTGTTTTGTAAAATTCTTGGACATGGTACCAAGTGCCCCCATGACAATGGGTATCACGGTTACATGTCCACAAGTCATAAAAGGGCCATGGTTCCCCACCCCTGGTCTAGAGGAACCAAAAAACGTGAATTTATGAAGAGTGTTTATTAAACATTTTACTTAGAACACTCCTTTCTCTCTCTCTCTCTAGGTTATTTCAGTCTAGCCCAGCCTTTTTCAATCCTGTCCTCACATTGTTTTGGACCAGGTTCTGCTTTCTATATTTGTTCTCTGGATTTTGTTCAGATATATTGACCTGCATATTTCCATTCTAAATAATGGCATCTAACCTCAAAGCTACAGCAGTGGAAGCAATAGAAATACCTCAAATGACTAATAAGGGAAACTACTTCTGTTTTTTTTTTTAAAGTGACCCATTTGTAATTCAGCCAATATCAGCAAGTCTTTGAGACTTTTTTCCCAACAATAATTTAGTCACAAAAGCAATAGCATACAACATTACACAAAGCCACTGTCTCTGACAAAAGAAAATCAACATTAGCTACTGCACCACTGGGAAATTTTCAGCAGGATTAATGCAACATTTTGGGTTTCAACTTAAAAATATGCATCAGAACTTGAAGGGATGAGAAAGGGATTTTTTTTGCAAGCCAATGTTTAGGAATTTAATCCAAAACATTGTATTACTCTACTCTATTCTGTGAAGCCCCTGAGTCTGCTCCTGGTTATTCTCTCTGTAGGGAGAAATTTGTTCAGTTCACATAATAATTTCGCCCCTTCCATTTCACAGGCTTATATGCAATCCAAAATGCAATTATCTGCTGAAATCGACACTTTCCTGAACGTTGCCATGCAGTTCACAACTGGAAAAAATAATCTCAAAAAGCGATCTATTGGAAAATATGTATTATAAACCCAAATGTGTGTTATGGGAAAAGTTGCATGAATATTCATGCCGCTCAAAAAAAATAGAGAAAGAAATGGGACACAATATATTTAAAACTGGCAAAGCAAGAAACGAAATAAAGTCAAGCTTCACGACTTCAAATATCCCCCAATCTGTGAAACATTTTAATTTTATTAAAAAAATAACTTGAAGCCGTGCTGAGAAACAGAAAGAGGGAGAAACTGGAATTATGCATGGATTTTGTTTTTGTTTTTTCCAGTATGCAAAAAAAAAATGATAATACTCAGCCAGCTACAATTAAGTTATCAGCTTTTTAGCTCGAGAAAGTATGGAAGCCAGCAATATGTTAACTCAAAACTAGCTTGCCTAAAACCAGTAATAACTTATGATAGCAACACTTCCTTAGGTAATCAGAAATTGGCTCAGAAATTCCATCAATTTTACACCCAACAATTCAGAGTAAAATACCATTCTTGCATTCTCCAATTCCATCCTGGGAATCTCTTTTTTTTTCCTAAAAGACTAGAAAACCAGGAGAATGGTTTGTTGTTATAACACTGGGAACTAACATCCAGATGCTACTAAATGCAAAAAAAGAACCTAGGAAATTAAGACATTAATGCCATCTTGTGATTGTCCAGATTTTGAACAATTTAGCCTTGTTAAGCCAAAGCTCAATTAATCCAAGCCAATGCAATGCAAAGCTTGATTAACAAGAGCACTAGCACTAGCACTTAGACTTATATACTGCTTTACAGTGCTTTACAGCCTTCTCTAAGCAGTTTACAGAGTCAGCCTATTCCCCCCAACAATCTGGGTCCTCATTTTACCCACCTGAAGGATGGAAGGCTAAGTCAACCTTAAACCTGGTGAGATTTCAACTGCCAAATTGCAGGCAGCCGGCAGGCAGCAGAAGTAGCATGCAGTACTGCAGTCTCACCACTGCGCCACTATGGCTCAATTAGCCTAAACCTGGCTCATTTTGAAAAAAGCTAAGCAGGATCAGACTTGATTAATACATGGATTGGACACCACCAGGAAATAGACAGGAAAACTGATAAAACTGGGATGTTGTAAAGTCATTAGGAACTTAATTTGACAAGTTTTCATCTTTTCCTTCTAAATCTACAGTTCAGCAAGTGAGTTATCATTTCATGGAGTTGTAACAAGTTCCATGTTGTACCATTTTATGTAGTTATGGTTAAAATATATATTTACTTTACTTTGTTAAAAGCTAAGAAGACTTGGAAAGGAGAAAGTTGATTTTTCCATGATTGATTACTTGCAAGGTTACAAACTCTGGAACAGAATAACAGAGTTGGTAAGGACCTTGGAGGTCTTCTAGTCCAACCTCCTGCTCAGGTAGGAAAGTCTATACCACATCAAACAAATGGTTGTCTAATCTCTTTTTAGAAGCATCCACAATTTCTGGAGGCAAGTCATTCCACTGATTTTAACTGTTCTGTCAGGGAATTTCTCCTTAGTTCTAGGTTGCTTCTCTTCTTGATTAGTTTTCCTCCATTGCTTCTTGTCCTGCCTTCAATACTTTGGAGAATAGCTTGACTCCCTCTTCTTTGTGGCAGCCTCTTAGTATTGGAACATTGCTATCATGTCATCCCTAGTCCTTCTTTTCATTAAACTAGCTCATATTGTAGATCTTGATTTTATCCCTCTGTTAATGCAGCCTAGGACTGCATTGGCTACTGGCTTATATTTAAGTGATTGTCCACTAGGACTCCAAGATCCCTATCACGATTACTACTATTGAGCCAGGTACCACCTATAACCATGATGGCGAACCCATGGAACATTGCTATCATGTCATCCCTAGTCCTTCTTTTCATTAAACTAGCTCATATTGTAGATATTGATTTTATCCCTCTGTTAATGCAGCCTAGGACTGCATTGGCTACTGGCTTATATTTAAGTGATTGTCCACTAGGACTCCAAGATCCCTATCACGATTACTACTATTGAGCCAGGTACCACCTATATCCATGATGGCGAACCTATGGCACGCGTGCCACAGGTGTCACACGGAGCCCTCTCTGCGGGCAAACCAGCTGTCACCCCAGCCCAGCTCCACCGCGCATGCGTGGGAGGTGGGGGCGCATGTGCGGGGAGTGCTCACATTGCATTTTGGGGGTTCCCCCGTGCCCTATTTTGCACCTGGAAGGCTTCCTGCACCAAACTGGAAGCAAAAATGGGGGGTGGTGCGCACGGGCGGGGCACATACATAAGGGGGGTTCACGCATGCGCATGTTTTGGGCACTCGGCACCAAAAAGGTTAACCATCGCTGACCTATACTATACCTGTACATTTGGTTTTTCTTGCCTAAATGCAGAATCTTACTTTTTTCAATATTGAATTTCATTTTGTTAGATAGGGCCTGTCTGTCAAGTGCCTGATGTATCTTAAGCCTATTTTCTGGAGTGTTGGCTATTCCTGCCAACTTGATGTCATGTGCAAATTTTGTTTGAAATTTTTTGAACCAAGTTGGCAGTCTACCATAGTTCATTGTGATCTTCATGAAATTATCATTTTTACCACTGAGACCCAATGCAGTGAATAAATTAATTCTAAATGCACATATTTAATTAGGGATAAGTTCCATGAAACACATTGGGATTGACATCAGCATAGTAATAATTTGTTCCATAGGAGTTTAATAGAAATAGAGTTTAACGGAGTTTAATAGTTTAATAGTTCAGTTTAATAGAACAAGTGGCCTGCAGGCTTACAAATGGATCCTCTTATTATTGCAATATTGCTGCAAAAATCAATTCATTTTGTGTCTCTGCTTTTTCAATCTACCTGTATCAAGACACCCAGGATCAGATTCACATTCCAGTGTTCTTCCTTCTTTTCTTGTGACCTTCAGTTATTAAAAGGATCATCACAGCAAGTCCTTTTAGCTGCTAAGTTATACAAAAGATTAGGGAAAAGGTCATTTCCTCACTCTGAGCAATGAATGGGAAATAGTTTGTAATATAAATATGAAACAGATTGGCGGTGTGACTGCAGCTGGAGTATCAGACAGGTCTAAATATACGAGTTAAAATAACTATAGCCAAAATTACCAAACGAAGTTTGGTAGATCTATGCTCGGAATCTTCCATCATACCACATCATAAAGTGACTGCCCGTTACTGAATAAATTGCAAAGCACTGCACTGTAATATCAGAATTTCATTAAAATACCCTTTACTTTCAAAGTTGTTGGTCTTTGTTCTGTCCCAGCTCCGGATTCCCGAGGATATTGACACATACCAACGGTCCTTATCAAATTTATTAAGTAGCAAGAATAAACCAAAGTCCGGCAAAGGTTGGCAACCAGCCCAGAAAACAAGATATGATAAGACTTTTCCAAAAATGCTCTGATAATAATTACAAGTTGTTTCTAGCAAGAAATTACTAACTGTGTGTGACTTAAATAGGCTAAGGGAGTGGCCAATTATCCTCAAGCCTTACTCTTGAGGAGACCTCCTCCTCCTGAGTAGCCACTCCTGCCTTTTGGCAGCCCTGCGTGTTCGAGCATTGAGGAGAGGCTCCTCCACTTTGCTCTCTCCACTTGAAGGAGCCTCGGGAGGTTCTGAAGGCCCTGGATGAGTCTCTGCCTCTGGCACCACATCCTTTTCAGCCTCCCTGCTGTCCGACGCGAGCGCGGCTGCTCAGGCTGCTGGCGCAACCCCACACCAGCCTCCTCGTCAGGATCAGCCACGATCCGCGCAGGCCACTGGCGGGCCCAACAGTCTTCTTTTCTTTTTTTCATCAAATTAAATGAGTAGAAGGATATAGGATGCATATGCTGCCTATAAAAGATTAATGGAGATTATTACTCCATTATAAAGAACCGTGGTGGCACAGTGGTTAGAATGCAGTACTGCAGACTAGCTCACTGCTGACTGCCAGGAGTTTGATCCCAACTGGCTCAGGGTTGACTCAGCCTTCCATCCTTCTGAGATGGTTAAAATGAGGCCCCAGATTGTTGGGGGCAATATGTTGACTCTGTAAATCATTTAGAGCAGCGGTTCTCAACCTGGGGGTCGCGACCCCTTTGGGGGTCGAACGGCCATTTCCCAGGGGTCGCCAAAGCCCTCTCTCGCCCCCCCCCCCGCCTTCACTCACCCTCTGCCTCTGCTGGATCGCCCGGTCGCCGTTCGCTTACCCCGCCCACTCCCAATCTATTGCTGCTCCGGAGTCCCAGCTGATGGCTAGAGGGAAAAAAACTTTAAATTCTTGCCGCGGGGCTTCAAAGAGCTAACTGCAAAGAGGTAAATTCCTGGAGCAAGTTTTTTTCCCCCTAGCTATACTGAAAAGAGAAAGAGAAAGCAGGGTCTTAGCTGCAACGTGACAAAATGAGGCAGAGAGGTTTCTTTTTCTTTTTCCTCACCAAAAAAGGTAGGTACAAAACTGCAAACAGTGGGGAATTTAGGGCAAGAGGAGGTTCAAGATTTTAAAACACTAAAGAAAAAAAGCTCTATTTAACTAGGGAATTGTAATAATTGAGATACTATTAATTGTATATTGTGTTGAAAGCAGAAATGGTTAAGTTGTGGTTTGGAGGAATATATGGGGGAAATTATTTGGTTTATTATTATTGGTAAATATAATTAATTGATTTGTAAGAAATTGGATTGCATGGAAATAATTGGAATATTCATGTTCATACTGATAAATATACAAAAAATATAGTTATATAACTAATTGATTTATATTAAAATGTTGAATTTGTATTAAACAACTGTATTACATAATTAACCAATGTGAGGATGGATATAAAAATAGATGACAATGCAAAGGGGTATAATATAGAAGGGAAAAATTGAATTTGATTAAGATTAGAGATGAGGATGAAGGGTAATATTGGTTTTTTTAAAAAATAGTTGAGGAATAAATATGGTAAAAAGGAAATATAGAAATTGTAAATTTAATTGAAATGACTAAATACTGTGTTGGAAGAAATATCCTTCTGGGTTCTGCTCCAAGTGGGGAAAAAGACACTGGAAACATGGAGACTGTTTGGAAAGATGTTTTAATAGTGGACAGGATCACATGGCTTGATGGGGCCCATTGTGTTAGTTTCTGTTGCTATTGTGTTGCAAATGTCCTTTGACAAAGGATTGACTTTCTGCCTCTGGCCCATTAACAAAGGGTGGGGGGCAGGAAGGTGGGAGCTGCTTTGTCTGTAAAATATGCTTCTCCATTTCTCATCCAGGGAAATATAATATTCTGCCTTTTTAATATTTCCCAAAATATTTCATTCTTCTAGGAAAGGGGTGGCTACTAACCTCCTACAACTGTTTAAATTTGTGGACCGGCCAAATACTCTGTTCAAAGAAAATATGTTGTATGTTTGTATGTGTGTTTCTAATTATTGCTATTTATTCCTATTTGTTCTCTTTTATTCTAAAGTTTAACAATTCATTCTTTATCTTAATATCTTTATATTTGTTTGGGGTTGGCTTTCTTCCCTTTCATCTTTTTTATTGTACAGCAATCTTTCTCCTCAAACCTACCACCTTTGTCTTTTCTTTCTTACTTACTTTCTCTTCCCCCCCTCTTCTTCTTCTCCCTACTTCCTCTTTCTCCTTCTCCTCCTCTCTTCCTCCCTCTCTTACCTTCACTCCTATTCTAATTTCCCTTCCCTTCCTTCATCCCTCTCTATTGCTGTATCCTTTTATGCATATGGACTACTCAGAGGGCTGAAAAAGTTATTTTTGACTGGTCCTCGCACTTTTGACCAGTCCTCGAACTTACGACTGTCCTCACATTTTACGTTTTTGCCCTATCTTGTCACCATGGTGAAGAGAAGCAGTTGTGAAATGAGTGACATGGTTGTTAAGAATGCTACAATGGGCATAAATGATGACTAGTCATAAGTGCGAAGACCGGTCAAAAGTGCGAGGACCTGTCAGAAATCACTTTTTTCAGCCCTCTGGGTAGTCCTTTTGTGCATATGGACTACTCAGAGGGCTGAAAAAGTTATTTTTGACTGGTCCTCGCACTTTTGACCAGTCCTCGAACTTACGACTGTCCTCACATTTTACGTTTTTGACCTATCTTATACCATGTTGAAGAGAAGCAGTTGTGAAATGAGTGACATGGTTGTTAAGAATGCTGCAAGGGCATAAATGTGAGGATGGTCATAAGTGTGAGGACCAGTCAAAAGTGCGAGGACCTGTCAGAAATGACTTTTTTTCAGCCCTCTGAGTAGTCCCTATACACATAGCCATGGCCACCCGGTCACATGACCAGCTAGCCACGCCCACTCGGTCACATGATCTCCAAGCCACGCCCACAAAATAAGCCACGCCCACAGAACCGGTAGTAAAAGAAATTTAGAACCCACCCCTGGTTGGGGGTCACCACAACATGAGGAACTGTATTAAAGGGTCGCGGCATTAGGAAGGTTGAGAACCACTGATTTAGAGAGTGCTGTAAAGCACTATGAAGCAGTATATAAGTCTACGTGCTATTGCTAGTGATAATGGAGGTTGAAAATGCTAGGGTTTCACTAAGTCTAACGGTGATAGCACTGTTGCACTCTTGTGTGTTCAAGCCAGCTGAGGGTTGAATGCACATAAGGAAGGCTGTTTACCCACTTTCACGGGAAAACATAGAGAATTCGGACACTTTGATGATAGAAATAGGGGACTATCCATGCTAACTAGTGTCAATCTTCATTAACTGATACTGCAAAATGTGAACGACTTGCACCGATATATCGCTTAATTGGTGTGTAACATCTACAGGAATACCAGAATTGGTATCCTTCCTGTTTTATGTATTAATTTTTATTTAATTTATGTCTGTTGCCTTTTCATTCCCAAAGGCACTCAAAATGGCTAATAAAGATTGACACTGTCTGTTGGTTACATATCCTTCAGCATCACTTGTAAATTAAGCCAGTTTTCTCAACTGTGCTGATGGAATTATGAGCCAATGGGGACATATCTTCATGGTGAATGGCAATGCCCAATTAGTTATTTTTGTCAAGTTCTTCGAATGAATCAGGAAATCTCTCAGCAATCTTTGACAGTGAATTGTGCTAGGAAATTTTCAATATAGAAAAAGATTCAATATAGAAACAAATATAGAAACAGATTTTATTCCTTTATACAGATATAGGGGTTCCTGCTTGAGCAGAGGGTTGGACTAGAAGATCTCCAACTCTGTTATTCTGCTATTCTGATGTACAGTAGGTACAATTTTGAAAGATTAAGATCAGGTTCCAAAAACCAAGACAGACACATGGTGATTCTTTCAAACAGGTTTCTATATTGTTTTACATCTATAGATAGAATCTTGCCAAACTAAAGCAATCTATTACCTATGGTACATCAAGCATAAACTTTGAGAACTATTAGGGAGGGACTGCCTTCACTCTCTTTCTCCCACACAAGCTATCTAAACTTAGTTGCCTCTTATTGATCTAGAAACACACCTGCTCCCTTCTGGAAATCCAGCTCACTGCTTTCCATCAAAATTTTCCATTTACACTCAACTACAAAGACCCTTTGCATCATGGGCCAGGAGCAACAATGGCTGAAAGTGTAGGGGAGAACAATGGGGGTCAGAGTGATATAAATGTCAAGGTTCCAAGTAACACCCCCAACAAAAGCCCTACTAAGCAGGTATATAAATCGAACCAAGAAAGAAAGAAAGAAAGAAAGAAAGAAAGAAAGAAAGAAAGAAAGAAAGAAAGAAAGAAAGAAAGAAAGAAAGAAAGAAAGAAAGAAAGAAAGAAAGAAAGAAAGAAAGAAAGAAAGAAAGAAAGAAAGAAAGACTTTGAGGCTTGAGTTTCCTCAAAGTTCCATTTTATTAGAGATGTCCTATTGGCACATCTGGGCAAACCCGAATCTGAAAGCTTCCAGGTTTTCCCCACCCAAAGGAAAGTCTAAGTCCCTGTCCAACATCCACATGTCCATCACATGGTCCAATCCAAGCACTATCCCAATTGGAGATGCCTCCCAGTTCCATCCTTCCAGGTGCAGGGCAAGATGTCCTTGACTCTCTGAGAAAGGAATGTCATTATGACTATATATCACCCTGGCTCCCTACAATCCCCCCTACCAGTTTCCCACAGTAGGAAATGTGGCAGGCCTGAAGGCCCAATGAAAAAGATGGCTTCTAGGCCTGACAGTAAGTCATGTTGCAACAACATGATACAAGCCCTGCCCCTTTTCTTCAGACACGGCAAATTCACATGCACTTCCAAAACAGATTAAGCCTGTGGATGCCATTCCCCAGAAAGGAGCACTTTAAATATCCTACTGAATGTCCATTTACACTTCCTTTCTCCTTATTCCCTCAACAGGATCCATCATTTATTTACAGTAGCATGTGATGTCGCAGCTACTAAATACTCAGAGGGGTTTTATCAAATATGCATCACTGCCTCAAGGCTGACATGACTCTTGAATTAACAGCATTTCATAAATTATTACAAAGTAAGGTTAGACATGATTTTCAGAGGGTTGATGTTCCTCATAACCTCTAAGAAGAAATATGGATTTTAAGGTATGTGCTTAACAGGAGGCTAATACAGGAAGGAGGGGGCCCTTCCTTCCTTCCTTCCTTCCTTCCTTCCTTCCTTCCTTCCTTCCTTCCTTCCTTTCTTCCTTGACTGATTGATTGATTGATTGATGGTGTTACATTAGCCCGGAGACTACAATGCTAATAAAGAGTAATAGTTTGGCTGCATAAGACTGCTATCCCTGCTTGGTTCACTCACACATGCTTTCCAAGGTGCATCACAGGGTATGAGCTAGCTCCATACCAGAAAGAAAGACCAGTGGATTTCCTGCAACATCATCTGGGATCCTCTCCCTCCACCGAAGCCACCTCACAAACAGGCATTGCAACTGGGAAGGTCCAGTGCCAGCAGGATTCTAACCATCTGCACAAAGCACCAGCTCATCTCTCCACCAAAGTGGTATCTATTTATCTACTTGCATATAACATGCTTTCAAACAGCTAGGTGGGCAGAAGCTGAGGTAAGTGATGGGAGCTCACCCCACCATGCAATGCTGGGATTCAAACCACTGGAGCAAAAACCATCTCCAGCATCATTAAGCCACTGAGCCACCGCACCTCTACCACCATACTAATGACAGAGCAGTGGATTTAGAATGAACAACAGTATTCTCCATCCTGAAGGGGAAGATGGCAGATCTGAGCCTCATTTCAGTAAGTGCACAAGTGACAAATCCTTGCAATAAAGTAAGATTTGGGGGTCTCCCACTGTGACTGATTTACATGAACTCAGTATAGTTCAGCTCTCAGCTCTTTTGCACTATGCTCATGGTGGAAAATACTTTCCCCAACTTTGAGTAAATGAAAGTGGTTGGTTGGATTGTTCGGTTGCTTTGGGAACAAAACCAATATTTCCCTTTTCTCCCTGAAGGACAAGGGAGGGTAATAGCTGAAAATAAAAAGTTAGGCCAGCCTAAGGACTAATAACAAGCTGAAGGCACTCTAGAAGATTCCTAAAAGAACAAAATCTTTCTATAATAATTATTTTTTTTAAAAAAATAATAGTCACTTGATGCTATAGCAATAGCATTTAGACTTATATACCACTTCACAGTGCTGTACAGCCCTCTCTAAGCATTTTACAGAGTCAGCATATTGTCCCCCAACAATCTGAGTTCTCATTTTACCAACCTCAAAAGGATGGAAGGCTGAATCAACCCTGAGCTGGTCAGGATCGAATTCCTGGCAGTAGGCAGAGTTAGCCTGCAATACTGCATTCAAACCACTGCACCACCATGGTTCTTATCAACAATAAGTTCTTGTTGATGGACCAGAATATATCTGACATCATCACAGACATTCCCATTTGTGCATCTCTGCTTGCCCTTAATATTAGGGGTTTTTAAATAAAATTAAATCCTTCAATTTAAGATCCATGTATTACTTCCTATATACAGCTTGAAAAAAAACAGTGTCAGTGCTCTCAGACATCCAGCACTGAGGATTTCAATGACTATGCATCATAAACTTGAAATGTGATTCCAAGTAGACCAGCATGTGGAAGGCACATAACAAAATTCACAAGGGGTGTGGCAGAGGTTTCATTACCATCATAACGTACAAATATTGTGAGACGAAAGCAGGGGGAGCAAATGGAGTCATAGGAAATATTCAATAGAGTCATTTCTGTAGAAGAAGAACAGGCAGCGCTGGGTGGGAGCAGAGTTAAGTGCATCATCAGCTTAAAATCATTATGTTGCCACAAATGGTGCAAGTCTAATCTCTCTTGAATTCCATGGACCCTCATCTGGTGCCAATTTAGTACTGAATTTCAGTTGACTACATTCTTGAGTAATAATTCTTTGAAGTGCAACTAAATGTATGGTCCTGATCTTTGTGCCTGACAATTTTACTCCTTTATATACCAAAATTGTTTTGTTTCCTCTTTTTTGTGTGTGTGTGTTCTCCCACCACCACCAATTTCTGGGTTTTGAGCAGTTGAGTTAATTTCATTTCCCAGTTATCATGATCTCATTTCATGTTTTGTTGTTGTGTCTTTGTCAGCCTCAGAGGAGGATCCAGTCTGTCTTCCTATGCCAAATTGCTGTGTTACATTTTTGTGCATTTTTCTCCTCAAATGCTCTAAGCTGTGACATTTGCCAAGCACACTCAGACCTAATGAACAAAGGGTCCCTATTTTCATAAGCAGATAAATGGCAGGGTGGCAGTGGCAGCCTCTGATTCCTTCTAATTGCTTTACATTTCAGATGGCAACATTTTCAGTCTTAGACCATTTCACACATATCAACAAGACGCCACTACATGGCCCAGACCAGGTTATTTACAGGACTGTCTACCTCCAGTTGACAGGTGTACAAGGTGTCCTGTACCACACCTTGTTCCAGGTTGTACATCTTCCAGGTGCCTTCTCTGCCATTTGGCTGGACCCAGGAACTGTCCTTTTTCTGTGGCAGTGACCACCCTCTGGAATAATTTCCCCTGAAAATTTAATTGGCCCCAATTCTGCTAGCCTTCATAAGGTATTAAACACCTATTTTTCCTGTATTTCTTTTTTTCTTTCTTTTTTGCTCAACTTGGGGGATGATATGACAATCATTTGACAGTTGGGTTGTATGCTTGCAATTTTTATTATTATAATGATTGGTGTCCCAAAGGTGTTTTTTCAAGAGGCAACTGGACTTTCTGGTTTTTCTTTGAAGATGTTTCGTTTCTCATCCAAGAAGCTTCTTCGGCTCCTCTTCAGAGTCGAAGAGGCTTCTTGGAGAGAAGTGAAACATCTTCAAAGAAAAACCAGAAGGTCCAGTTGCCTCTTGAAAAAGCACCTTTGGGACAACCGTGACCTGGATGACGTATATGATTTACTGTATATAGAGAATCTCTATATACATTATAGTTGGTGACATAGTCAGCCAGACATTAAATTGGATTTGGCATTTTTATCCACTTATCTCAATAAGTCCCTCAATAAGTCCCTTCCTAAGGACTTGGGATAGGCAAGTGCTGTTGTTTGATGGTATTAAATGTATCATTGGAGGACGTAAGCTGTTCCCAGTAAAGCTGCCTTTTGCAATTGACTAGTGGCAATTTTGTCAGTGCCAATGGTGTTCAAACAGTGCTCCAGATGTCAATTATTAATATTGATTATTTCTTTTTTAATATCTCATTATCCATTATCAGCCTCTGGGGAGTGGACAGCAATATAAAAAGGTTACATCAACAAACAATGAAGTTATAAAAGAGATAACTGAGATAACTGAGGAAAGATAAAATAGCAGTCTTCAAATATCCGGTTATTTGATGTGGGAATAAATTTATTCACTGTTGCACCAGAGGGCAGAACCAGAACCTGTGGGTTAAAACTGCGAGGAGGTTGAGGCCAGAAGGGACTTTTTGATAATTATGATTTATTAGCCAGTAGAAGAGAGTGCCACATGAAGGTCTGTAAACAGAATTACTGGAGGTCTCTCAAAGAAGCTGAATGGTCATCTGCTAAGGATATTTTAATGCACAGGGGGGTCAACTACTTCAAAGATATCTTCCAACCCTATCATTCTATGTATTTCTATTTCCAGGAGTTCATGTCAGACTGTGGTTTTTTTCAGCTGCAACATTTTGTTCTTAATATTGTTTTCATGAAGTGTCTTAGACATCAGCTTCCATAATTTACATGATAACTAGGGGCAGTGAGAGTTGATGTATTGGATACAGAGGAGAGCATCAAGTTAGAGATGGCTGAGAGGTCCTTTGCATAACAACATAAATGCAATTACTTTCTTAAATTGCTGTAAAATTACCCAAAAAGGAATGTGTTAATTCAAGTGGCTTAGAATAGAGGAAAATAAAATTAAGGGAGCAATCTTAAAATTGCTTAATTTGACAAATTGTAAGGTAACTTGCTCAGTGTACAAATCACATCAGTATATATACTGCACACAGCAAATCAAATCAGATGACCATCCAGACTTTATTTAAACACCTCCAGCAAAAAAGAGTCCACTACCTCCTGAGACAGACTGTTCCACTTGAACAATCCTGATCATTAGGACATTTTTCTGATGTCTCACCAAACTCTGCATCCTTGTGATTAAAGCTATCGCTCCAGACTAATGCTGAAGAATTCTTCCATTGCCTCGATCTATGCTTCTTGTCCTTAGTAAGTTTAAGATGTAGAGACTTCAGCTCCCCAAATCCCCTGGCCAACCACATTTTAAAGCTGTCAAGGTTGAGAAACCCTGGTTTAGATCAGAGGTTCTCAGTTTTGACAACTTTAACATATGTAGACTTCAACTCTCAGAATTTCCCAGCCAGCCCTGCTGGCAGGGGAATTCTGAGAGTTGAAGTCCACACATCCTAATATTGCCTAGATTGGGAACCCCTGGTCTAGATAATAGCTCCTCAAGAGGTTTTTCATATAGACTTAGACTTTAGATTTAGAATAACTTTATTGTCACTTTCAGTGTACACTAATCGGCATACGTTAAAATGAAATTTTGTTGCATGCACCTATCAAAGGCTCACCACTTCCACCCTACTAGGGAGATGCTGTCTACACCCTCTTTCTCTCACACCATAACATCTGGACAGAGTTGCCGCTAATTCCTCTGGAATGCACACCCTCCCTCCTCAGTACATTTCATCACATGATTATTCTTAAAACAAACAAACTGGTTTCAAGGTGGGAATAGGAGGTACATTCGCTCAGTGACAGATCTTCTATTCCTTTAGACTTAGAATAACTTTATTGTCACTTTGAATGTACACTAATTGGCATACATTAAAATGAAATTTCATTGCATACAGCTCTCAAAGAGTCATCACCTCCAATATATACTACATAAACATGACACAATAAATAAATACAAAATTATGCATATGCCCTCATATATTGTATGACACAGGGAAACAACCCAGTCTAGTTCGGGTGTATACATGTACAAGGCGAGAAAAACGAATCTTGCGAGCTTACCAGATGGATGGCATAGGGAACAAAGCTGTTACAGAATCTGGTAGTCCTGCTAGAAATACTTCGAAACCTCCTCCCAGAGGGGAGCAACAGAAACAGACCGTGAAGTGGGGTCTCTAACAATGCTTTGAGCTCTAAGCCAGTGGTGGGTTGCCCCCAGTTCGGACCGGTTCACAAGAACCAGTAGTAAAACTAGCAGGAGGCTCCGCCCACTGCCCTGGATGTCGTTATAGGCGATCTGCGCATGCGCAGAAGCTTGGCGCACACAATCCCGTTGCGAACTGGTAGTAAAGGTAAGCAGAACCCACCCTTGTTCTAAGCACATCACGCTTAAAAGCAGTATCCTGAATAACAGGAAGCGAGCTTCCTGTAATCTTCTCGGCTACCCTTACCACTCTCAGTATGGACTTTCTATCTGAGGCACTGCTACCACCAAACCAAACAGTAATGCGGTTTGTTAAAATGCTCTCAATTGTGCCTCTGTCAAAAGTGGCCAGGACAGAAGAAGAAATACGTGCTCCCCTCATCCAATGCAGGAAATGCTAATGCTGGTTTGCACACTTCACTAAGAATGATGTGTGGAGAGACCAGTTCAGATTGTTTGTTATCTGCACCCACAGATACTTAATACTGTCAACCACCTCTACAGCTGCATCCTTGATACTGAGTGGAGTATGACTATGCTGGCTCCTTCCAAAATCTACAATGATCTCCTTCGTTTTATTAACATTTAGAACCAGGTTACTTTTATTGCACCAGAGCCTTCACCTCTTCCCTATAATCATCTTCACTGTCATCCTGGATAAGATCTCAACCTTTTCTTCTCCAAGATAAACATATCATAAGAGCCGCGGTGGCGCAGTGGTTAGAATGCAGTACTGCAGGCTACTTCTGCTGATCACCAGCTGCCAGCAGTTTGGCAGATCGAATCTCACCAGGCTCAAGGTTGACTCTACCTTCCATCCTTCTGAGGTGAGTAAAATGAGGATCTAGACTGTTGGGGGCGATATGCTGACTTTGTAAACCACTTAGAGAGGGATGTAAAAGCACTGTGAAGCGGTATATAAGTCTAAGTGCTATTGCTATTGCTATCATATACCTCTAAACCAGGGGTATTAAACTCAAGGCCAGATTTGGCCCACAAGGTGCTTAGATTTGGCCCGTGGGGCTGCCCTGGAAACAGCGAAGGACCAGCGTGTGGTGCCTCTGCCAGTGAAAACGGAGGTCAGGAGGGGCGTGCACGGCCCTCCCAGGCTCCATTTTTGCTGGCAGAGGGCTGAAGGAGGCTGTTGTGTGCAGCCCCCACGAACTCCGTTTTCACTGGCAGAGGGCTAGCAAAACAAACCACGAGCAACAGTGGCATTTGATCATGAGTGATGTTGAACTGGCCATGCCCACTCTGGCCATGCCCCACTGTCCCCCCCAGGTCAAACATAACCCTGATGTGGCCCTCAATGAAATCGAGTTTGATACCCCTGTTTCCAAGTCCCTTATTAACTTGGTTGCTTTCCCAGACTTGTCCCTGTTCATGAGTATCTTCCCTAAAATGCAATATCCTGAACTTGATGCAATTTTTGTAGAGGTGGTTTCATTAACACAGAACAGAGATGAGCAAATGGGTTGAATTTGACGTTATACATTTGTTGATTTTCATATTATACATCTATTGATAAGGTTCTACAAGTACATTTGCTTTTTTTTTTTTTTTTGCAGTTGCCTTACAGGAAATAGTTGAATTCCATATTCCTATTAAAATATATTTCTACATTATCAACTTTATCAAGAAAATCCCAGGGACAATGTTAAAAAAAAAAAAGAAAGAAAGAAATGGATTTTGGCCCCATTGAAAATCTAATATATATATTTTCTCACTCTACAGAAATTCCCAACTTGAATACCATCCACTGTTCATGGCAGCTTCCAAGCAGGCTCTCTGTATGATGCTGCCTAAAACAGTTAAGCTTCCGTTGTAAAAATCTATTAATTATTTATTTGGAAGGATTCAAAGTTGCGTAGATGGGGCACTTGAGACTGTTAGCAAACTATTCATAATGAATTTATGAAGGCAGGCAGGCAAAGGGCAACCACATAAAAGAATGATAAACCCACTCATAACTCTTGCCTTGTGTGCTCAAGAACATTTCTCTACTTCCCCCCCCCCACATCAACATTTTCCATCCTAATGAGCCTTGGTGGCGCAGCAGACTAAAGTGCTATTAAGTAGCACCAGCTGCCTGCAATTACTGCAAGTTCAAATCTCACCAGGCTCAAGGCTGACTCAGCCTTCCATCCTTTCAAGGTAGGTAAAATGAGGACCCAGATTGTGGGGGCAATAAGCTGATTTTGTATAAAAAAGAACACCGCTTGGGGGGGGGCGAAAGCCCTACTAAGGAGGTATATACAAAAGTATGAAGGCTATTGCTTAACGCATTGTAAGCCGCCCTGAGTCTCCGGAGGAGGGCGGCATATAAATCGAACCAATAAATAAATAAATAATGAGCATCATTGGAAATAAGACGCTTAAAATATGTGTCAGATACCCAGACAAATCTGTATATACTGTATCTTCTCGAAACAGCTCCAATGCCTTCATTTAGAGTATTATGTTGGAAACCATATTTCTGCCCTATGTTATCTTGTGCAAAGCAATAAACACTATAGTTGTTTTGTTTATTTTGTGAATTTAGGCATCACATTGCCTGTAGGCAACAACAACAATAAAAAGGCAGCTTGCACTGACCATGATCTATTCTATCATCCCATTCCACCAATTCCAGACATTAACCACATATCAAGCAGAGAGAACATTATCTATTGGAAGTGCGCTGTTTCCTGATCTCATGAAATATTAGACTGCTAGCAATAACCTGTGCTTCCTCTCCCAGTGTTAATCAGAACTAAATCAACTGAGAAGACACCTTGATTTAATTCAAAAACAATGAAAAATGATTTGATTCTTTTAAACATTGCTTTCATTAATCATTTATAAGTGGTTCCATGCAATTGTGTCTGTCTGTCTGTCTGTCTGTCTGTCTGTCTGTCTGTCTGTCTGTCTGTCTGTCTGTTGCCTATCTATCTATCATATATTCAACATGAGTATGCTTGGTTTAAACTGGACATTGGTTGTGATCATGGCTAGTCTGACCACTAGCCAGAGAATGTTGCTTATGGCAAAGATCTGAAACTGAAAATCTAGCCTAAGCCAAACTCATTAAAATATCATATATAAATGCATTATGCTTGACTGGGTCATTGAATTAATTCATTTTCTCAGATTGCACAATTCATTGGCCCACAAATGAACCAAAATGGTTGGGTTTGCACAACATGCACAAACATACAAATCCTACTCAAGATTAAAGTGCCCTTCTCTTAGCCCAGGGGTGTCAAAATCAAGGCCCTTGGGCCGGATCCGGTCTGCGGGGTGTTTAGATGTGGCCCGCAGGGCCACCTTGGAAACAGTGAAGGACCGGTCCATGGTGCCTCTGCCAGTAAAAACAGAGCTTGAGAGGGCCATGCACGGCTGTCCCGAGCTCCGTTTTCACTGGAATAGAGTTGCAGGAGGCTATCGCAGCCGAAAATGGAGCTTGGGAGCCCGTTTTCACTGGCAGAACACTCGTGCCACCACAGGTGCCCCCAACAAGAATAATGTCGAGCTGGCCACACCCACTGCATCCACGCCCACCCCAGCCCCTCGAGATCAAACACAACCCTGATGTGGCCCTCAATGAAATCAAGTTTGATCCCTCTGTCTTAGCCTGTCCTGCAAATATATTTGCTATGTTTTTACTTAACCTAAAGAGCCTTGGTAGTACAAGGGTTTAAAGCACCCTGTTATTAAGCTGCTTAAGACCAGCTGCCTGCAATTACTGCAGGGTTCGAATCTCGCCAAGGCTCAAGGTTGACTCAGCCTTCCATCCTTTCTAAGGTAGGTGAAATGAGGACCCAGTTTGTGGGGGCAATAAGCTGACTTTGTATAAATATACAAAAAGGATGAAGGCTATTGCTGAGCACATTGTAAGCCGCCCTGAGTCTTCGGAGAAGGGCGGCATATAAATCAAATTAAAAAAAAAAAAAACCTAATTAAGCATGTCGTATGACCCCCGCCCCCTGATTTTTATTAGGTGGGTCACTTGTCAAAGAAAATTCCTTTGGAATCTTGTTGGCCTACTATAAGATATGTACCTCTCTTGGTACATAGAGAACTACTAGTCTATTTTATTGGTTTGTTTTATATCAATATTGTTCTTCCCCAAAGAGCTGAGAATGGTTTACTAGAGAACAATAAATATATTCTTAAATAAAGACCATCACAATGAACCAACAATGCTTAAAATCAACAAAAAATAAAATAAAATAAAAGATAGTTCCGTTGGTGGAAAAGCAAAAACGAAGGCCATAAAACAGTCTCTGAAGACAGTCTGGTTTTGGAACAGTAATTGTTCTACACATGCCTGATTGAAAAGGCTTTTTTTCACTTACTTGCTAAGAAAAGGAAATTTGGGAGGGAAAATAAGCTAAACAACTTATTCTCCACTTATACAACTCTTGTATTCCTGGTTATTACTGAACTAAGGATTTCCGGGCAGGGTCAATTCAAGATTGTGACCGCAACTATGTAATTGAAGCTGCCATCTTAGCTTTGTTGAGTATCCGTGGTAAGACAGTGGTTAGAGTGCAGTACTGCAGGCTACTTCTGCTGATCACCACCTGTCAGCAATTTGGCAGATTGAATCTCACCAGGCTCAAGGTTGACTCAGCCTTCCATCCTTCCGAGGTCGGTAAAATGAGGACCCAGATTGTTGGGGGCAATAGGCTAACTCTGTAAACTGCTTAGGGTGGGCTGGAAAGCACTGTGAAGCAGTATATAAGTCTATGTGCTATTGCTACCCTCCTCCTTGAGAATTCCCCTATCCTGAGTTGACCCCATTAACAGTATTATGAGTAGGATAAGAGGGAACTCCTACAGGTCTTCAGAACTCTGAGAAGTTATAGAAAGTATAGAAAACCACAGGATGATACCAGAAAAATCTAATGATCATCCAGATTTTTGCAGCCCACATCTGTTAGTACTAGATAAAGAAAGGGCTGTATGGCAGGCTTCACCATACTTTTAACTAACATTTTCAGTCTAGTGTTCCCTATTGAGATTTGTCTTAAATTTTTCAGGCATCCGTATAGAAGTACATAGCCTTTTTTTTTTTTTTTTGCCTAATTTAATTTTCCTGTTTCTCTCCCCAACCTGTATATTCTGACCTAGGCTTCCTGAGTCAGTAAAACACACGAGTAGTCCCAAAAACCTCCTTTATTGCAACAGCTGTGAATTCTGTTCATTCACAGATGAGTCCCAAATAGTTGTAAAGAGTCCTTCAGGATAAGGCTGATTATCACCCACCTTTATCTCCCTTGACACGCTACCAAAGACCTAATTGGCAAAGCCACACGGAGTCCAGAATCAAACAGAGCTTCAGACCTTAAACTGAACAGAATCAACAACGTTGCTTCCTGCAAAGGCCCAGGTGCCTTTGCTGCTCTTTTAAGTCTTATGGGAGGGGCCAATCATCTCCAAGCCCTACTCCCAAGTCGTCCCTTTTGTTTTAACTGTTCTTGCCTTCTGGCAGCTCTGCGCATGCGCACACTGGGAACAGGCTTCCCCTGTTCCTCTGCCTCGCTGAGCTCCGACTCTGGAAGCTCCGGAGGCAGCACATACCTCCCAGATGGCCCTTTGTCTGCCTCCGATGCAAAGCCCTCGTCCGAGCCTTCCTCAGACTCCAGGACTGGCCCATGTTCCTCCCCAACCTCCTCACTGTCCGACTCTGCTGCCAGCTCCACAGGCTGCCGGCAGACCACAACACTGTATTCCTAGAACATCTAAGCAGATGAAAATCTATGAAGGTGTCAAAAGTACGCACATTCTTTGGTGCTAGATTGGTTGATCTTGGAATTGCCTATTATAGACACTGATTTTCTTCATATAACCCAATACGATTAACATGGTGTATTTATTTAGAAGTCTTTTTTCATTGAACTCTAGATCATAAAAATGAGCCTAAACAAAGAAGCAGGAAGTTTCTTGAAGAAAAATTCAGATTAACTAGAAACACGTAAATTAATTTCAGGAATAATCTAAAGCCTGATGGGTCCTTGGTGCTCTCTGAGGTTGGTTGTTTACTTGCAGATGTTTCATTACCCAAACTAGATAACATCATCAGTGCTGGCAATGATACCTAGTTGGGGTAATGAAACATCTGCAAGAAAACAACCAACCTCAGAGAGCACCAAGGACTCCTCATTTCAACCCTGAAGTACAAATACTCTCCTTTATTGGAATCTGATATCTTTAACCTTATATTATATCTAACCTTATATTATACATCCTTTACGTTGCTACACATTGGATTTTTAAAACTTAACTAATGTTCAGATATCTCTGTGCATATGTCTTTAATAGACTTGGTTGGAGTTGGGTGACACCAAAATTATATTAATAATAATAACTGCCCAGACTGACTACAAGCAACAGCATGACAAAGTAGCAACAATGGTGCATTGGAATTATCTGCAAGAAATATCATTTGCTTACATCCTGCAACAATACCTTTAACACCATGAAATAACATTTGCCTATTCCAGGTGCTTTGGAAGGATGGATAAAAATGTCAAATCCAGTCTAAACATCTGGCTAACAATGCGACCAACCATAGAAATAAAGAACGTGCCAGCCAGACCAGTCCTTCCCCCTCCAATCCAGCCATTGGCAATATTTTTCCTCACCATAGTGATGGTCTTATTTTCACTCATGGCAATGATACAATGGCCAGCTGGTACATTCATTGAACACATTGTTTTAATGCCTCTTGGACTGTAATTCATCGTGACAAACACTTCATCAATCCTTTGCATTCAGAAAAATAACTCTACCATGGGGACATTTTTCTCTCGCATCCTAAACAAAACCACCAGCTCTGCCATCCAACCCTTCTCCAGCTAACAGTTTATAATAGTCTGAGGATATGGAACTAGGTCTTCTCTACTGTGGTGCTTTCTTTTTTGAGCATAGCAGATGTAATAATGGGAATTTTTAGGATAATAGCAATAGCATTTAGACTTATATACCACTTCACAGGGCTTTTACAGCCCTTTCTAAGCAGTTTACAGAGTCAGCCTATTGCCCCCAACAATCTGGGTCCTCATTTTACCAACCTCAGAAGGATGGAAGGCTGAGTCAACCTTGAGCCTGGTGAGATTCAAACTGCCAAATTGCAAGCAGGCAGCAGAACTAAACTGCAGTACCGCATTCTAACCACTGTGCCAACACGGCGCATAATCATATACTATACTTACTCAGTTGAAGTAAATTGACTTCAACTGATCCCAATCTGGGATTCTTCTGGTGTGGCAGAACTGTGAATTCCAAAACTAACTATAAGACATACTAGCTAGAAATTCTGGGAGCTGCAACACCAACCTTCAGGTAATCCTCAATTTACAACCACAATTCAGCCCAAAATTTCCATAGCTAAGTGAGGCAGTTGTTAAGTGAGTTCTGCCGTATTTTATGACCTTTTCTGCCACAGTTGTTAAGTTAGCATCACGGTTGTTAAGTGAATCTGGCTTCCCCATTTGACTTTGCTTGTCAGAAGGTCACAAAAAAGGATCATGTGATCCCAGGATAGGGCAACCATCATAAAATACATGCCAGTTGCCAAGTGTCTGAATGTTGATCACGTAACCATGCTGCAATGGTCATTAAGTGTGAAACACAACCATAAGTCCCTTTTTTCAGTGATGTTTTAACCTCAAATGGTCACTAAACAAATGGTTGTAAGTCGAGGGCTACCTGTATCCGGAACCGTAGTGAAGGCTAGATTTTGCATTGTAACCCTAACATTCAGTAATACTGTTCTCAGTTGATAACATATTTTATGCAGACACGAATTAAATACTACCAGTACCGCTAGGTAATTTTAATCCAGTCACTTTTTCTCAACCCAATCTACCTAGCACAGTGATGACTAACCTTTTTGCCATCGCGTGCCAGGAGAGGGGGGGCAGGGGAGGGTCGCACGCGCATGTGCCCACGCGCATGTGTGCGCAACCCCCTCCCCCCGCTCCTGGCACATGATGGCCTGGTAGGCCCGTTTTTCTTTCTTACCTGGTTCTACATCCTCTCTGTGTATCTGGGAACGGCGAAAACAGCCTTTCCCACTCCCTTGGAGGCCTTACGGAGGCTGAAAGGGCCCATTTCCCAACTCCCGGTGGGATAGGAAGTGACATTTTTTGCTGACCCCAGCCTCCAGAACCTCTCTAGGAGTCTGTAGGAGCCTCTCTAGGAGTCTGTAGGAGCCTCTCTAGGAGTCTCTGGAGGCTGGAGACAGGAAAAAATGTCACTTCCTGTCCCACCGGGAGTGGGGAAATGGGCCCTTTCAGCCTCCGTAGGGCCTCCAAGGGAGTGGGAAAGGCTGTTTTCGCCATTCCCAGATACACAGAGAGGATCTGGAGCCAGGTAAGAAAGAAAAACGGGCCTTCCCCACTCCGCCCCCAGGCCCTCCAGGGGCAGGAAACAGCCTGTTTCCCTACTTCTGGTGGGCCCAGAAGGCCCGAAAATCAGCTGGCCGGCACACGCATGCGCCCCAGAGCTGAGCTGGCGTGCCCACTAATATGGCTCCGCTTGCCACCTGTGGCACGCGTGCCATAAGTTCGCCATCACGGATCTAGCAGATTTGTTGCATGAGGGAAAAATGGAGGAAGGAAAACTATGTTCATTACTTTGACTCCAAAGCAGCATTTCTGAACTTTTAATATGTTTCTCGTAGTTGAAGTCCACACCTCTTCAAGTGGACAAGATTGAGAAACAATATCCTAGAGCACAGGTGTCAAACTCGCCGCGTAACGTTGCTGTCACGTGATGTTTCGCGATGTTTTTCCCCTTCGCGGAGCTGGGGTGGCCATGGCCTGCGTATGACGCATCCGGCCTGCGGGCTGCCAGTTTGACACCCTTGTCCTAGAGGTGGGATATAAAATTTTCCATTCAATTTTATTTACTGCCAAAAGGCCCCTAAGCAAGTTATAAGTACAAACTTTGCATTGAATAAAACAAGTAAAATATTTAATAAATGCTATGTAATGCACTTAACAACCCAATTCATCAATTTGTAAGTAATAAGCCTTGTTTTCATAGCCACAGAGTTGCTTTGTGAGAAAGATGAACTGTTTCTAAATTTGGTATATAAATAAGCAACTAAAAACTGGCTGCCACTACTGTAATCTTAGGATACGGTTAAGGGTAAGGATATAGATTTATTAAGATTTATTAAGGACAGAGATTTAATAAACAACCAACGGGGGGGGGGAGACACACAATTTATGTGTTTTATTTTTTTTATGCACATTTTTTGGGGTAGTCTTGCCTAGTTTTATTCTGCTTTTGTTTTTCTTTGTCTTTCTGAGGGTGGGGGCGTTTCTATTTAGTGTTTCAAAAAAAATGGCCAAAAAATCTAAAATAGTTTGACATTAAGAATAATAATAACTTTATTGTCATTGTACGTGTATACACAGTATCCCCTTACAACAAAATTCACTTAATATCCAAAGACCAGGTCCAGCACACATAACAATCCCCAAACATACTCCCACCCACCACAAATTCCCCACCCCTAAACCACCCAAACATCCACACAACAGACCAAGTAATTCTGTCCAACAGCTCACAGATGGTGGCCCTTTAGTTCATTGTTGAATGCAATGATAGCTCTGGGATAAAAGCTATTCAGAAAACGTGTGGTCCAAGTTTTAATAGTTCTGTATCTTCTGCCAGAAGACAAAAAGATTGTAAGCAGGATGGGAAGAGTCTCTGAGAATGTTATGCAACTTCTGCAAACAGCGAGATTCAAAGATGTCGTCCAGGGCTGGTAGCTGGAGCCCGATGATATTCTGGGCAGTTTTAATGACATTAAGATGTTCTTATTCATTTGTCAGAGTACGCATGTATATTCTGCTAGAAAGAACCAATAGAGGAATGTCTCCCTCCCTCTTGTCCTTGTGATTCTTAAGTCTGCCCAGAGCTAGAAGAAAAAACTTTATTTAAAAATGTTCCCTTACACTGATGGCTTTCATGTCGATCTCTAATATAAAGTAGCAACATAGGGAAAGAAGGGGTGGCGGGGGGGAAACCCAGCATACATTTGAATGATTTTGACATTAACCATCTCTATTGTCTGAAATAAAAGCGCACTTGGTGGAGCTTTATTTGTCTAATATCTCCTAGTGGAAATGTCACCATTCAGCCTGAACAAACATTTACGGATCTTCCTTTGCATAACCCTTCAACACAGCAGAATTGAGGTGGTGGAAGGGAGAAAAACCCACAATTTGTTCCCTTGTGGGTTCCCATAGGATAAATGTTTAAAAAGCCCTTCACCGTTTTCTTTTCAAAACTTGATTGCATTCTCGGCAGTCTAGACAGCTTTTATTGACTTTCTAGACAGACAATGGCTATACCATCTTCCTATTTAAGCTAGGAAGATTGGAGTGCTGTGGAGAGCCTGTTGCAATGTGAACAGGAAGATTATTTCAATCACACTTAAGAGCCAGGTAACCTTTCTTGAAAACCCATTACAAATAGTTCTCGACTTACGACCACAATGCTAGGCGAGTGTTGTGACCCCAACTCCCGAGCCTGTCCTAACAGAAGAAGAGGACTCAGAAGGTGATGAGGAGGAACTGACAAGGCCTCCCTTTCCAGGACCCTCCTTTCTGGCAATGCCTCAGGTTCCATCCGAAGGCCAGGAGGAACAGCCTGGGATGTGCCAGGAGGAAGGCATATCGGAGCACCAATTGATGGGGAGCGAGGATGATGAATCCTGGCTTGATCCCAGGCAGCGTCGGAGGGAGAAGTGTGCGCAGCAACGGAAGAGGCATGGGAGGGCCAGAGATTGAGCTGAGTCATGGAGCCTCGCCCCACCAGGAATAAAAGTGGGTGGGATTGCTCTTCAGGCTTTGTGACGGACAAAGTTAAACCCTGAAAGTCACATCGTGATCTCTGAAATTCGGCTTGGATATATTTTGGACTGAACATTGACTAAACTCTTGTCTCATGGATAATTTGTTGCTCCTGGAACGGACTGAAGATAAGTCCTCTTCTTTATGGGAGTGAAAACGGTCTTGGCAGGCTTTCGGCAGTTTGCTGCCAAACTGCAAAGACCAACCATGGTCTGCCAAGAATTCTAATCTGTTTACCTAATAAAATATTGGCAGGCATGCTTGGTATTACGTTTGCCTGTGTGAGGAAGGGGGACAGAACAGCGAGACAGTTGTTAAGTGAGTTGCACCCCATTTTATGACCTTTCTTACCACAGTTGTTACGTTATTAACACAGTTGTTAAATGAATCGGGCTTCCCCATTGGCTTTGCTTGTCGCTAAAGGGAATCACATAATAGCAATAGCACTAGCACTTATATACCACTTCATAGTGCTTTTACAGCCCTCTCTAAGCAGTTTACAGAGTCAGCCTATTGCCCCCAATAATCTGGGTCCTCATTTTACCGACCTTGGGAGGATGGAAGGCTGAATCAACCTTGAGCTGGTGAGATTTGAACTGCAGAACTGCAGCTAGCAGTCAGCTGAAGTAGCCTGCAGTAGTGCACTCTAACCACTGCGCCACCTCGGCTTGGATAATTCATGATCCCAGGACACTGCAACCATCATAAATACGAATCAGTTGCCAAGCATTTGAATTTGGATCACATGACCATGGAGATGCTATGATGGCCGTAAGTGTGAAACACGGTCATAGGTCGCTTTTTTAACGGTCACTAAACAAAGTCTTATTGTAAGTCAAGGACTATTGTAATTCCTCCTAAAGTGTCTACCTAGGAATACCTCACCACCACCCATGTTTCTGCAAAATCTCCGGTAGCAAGAATATATTATGAGCCGAGGTGGCGCAGTGGTTAGGGTGCAGTACTGCAGCTACTTCAGCTGACTGCTAGTTCAGCAGATCAGCGGATCAAATCTCACCGGCTCAAGTTTGACTTAGCCTTCCATCCTTCCGAGGTGGGTAAAATGAGGACCCAGATTGTTGGGGGCAATATACTATTTAGTATACTGTCTTTGGTGTAAGCCGCCCAGAGTCCTCGGAGAGTGGGCGGCATAGAAATATGAATAATAAAATAAATAAATAAAATATTCTCCCTCTGTTATTTTTTTCCCCCACTAGATATGGAAAAGAAGGAAATGAAAGGGAAACAAGAAGTGTGACAGAAGAGTCCCTGAGTCATCTCAGTGCTGACGCCAAAACCACTTCAAAATTATAATTCATTCTACTATTTTATACAGCAGAGGCATCACCGCCATTTCTCCCATATAATTTATTTAAAGTCCCCTTCTCAGCTAGTGACGTTTTATTTCCGCCACCAGCAACAAACTGCAGCTGCCTACTGTAAAGAAATGTCAAGAAATATGTGCCACAGCTGTGGATCCGTGCCGTTTATTTATTTATTTTTATCCCTCCTCTTATTATTTTTATAAATAACTCAGGGAGGCACAGATAACTAACACTCCTCCCCCCCTATTTTCCCAACGACAGCAACCCTCTGAAGTGAGTTGGGCTGAGAGAGAGAAGGACTGGCCCAAAATCACCCCGCTGGCTTTCATGCCTAAAATGGGACTTGAACTCATCATCTCCTAGTGATTGGCCCAAAATTACCTATCTGGCTTTTTATCCCTAATGAAATTGGTGCCCATCAAAACAACTCTTGCATTCCTGCAGTGCCTTAAGCCATATCTGAAGCTGTGGTGGTGCGGTGGTTAGAGTGCAGTACTGCGGGCTACTTCTACTGATCACCGGCCGCCTGCAATTTGGCAGATCGAATCTCACCAGGCTCAAGGTTGACTCAGCCTTCCATCCTTCTGAGGTGGGTAAAATGAGGACCCAGATTGTTGAGGGCAAGATGCTAACTCTGTAAACTGCTTAGAGAGGGCTGTAAAAAGCACTGTGAAACAGTATATAAGTCTAAGTGCTATTGCTATTGCTATTGCTATTGCTATTGCTATCTTCTGAAGAACTTTCTACATTCCAGCTAATCATTGCACAGAGCACCTTTAGAAGTAGGTCTCCATAAACAGCCTGCAGCCATGCTTGGCAATGCATTTTTATCTATCTATCTATCTATCTATCTATCTATCTATCTATCTATCTATCTATCTACCTACCTACTTATCTACCTACCTACCTACCTATCTATCTATCTATCTATCTATCTATCTATCTATCTATCATCTATCTACCTACCTACCTACCTACCTACCTATCTATCTATCTATCTATCTATCTATCTATCTACCCATCTATCTACCTATCTACTTATCCTCCTTCCCTCCCTCCCTCCCTTTCCTTCGTCTGCCTGTCTTTTGCCACCTAAGCAACGAAGGCACCCACTTGGCACCCAACCTTAGCTGATGTTGGAAAATCAAAGCTGAATCAGAGCAGTTCATTTTTTGAATAGGGCACCATGAGAATATTCCCAGGCAAGACCAGAAAATGAAACAAAAACAAACAAACAAACAACCTTCCCTGACTTTTAGTTTATTGCCAAGAAAAATACATCATCCTGTCCATTTCACAACCACAAATCAAGCTCCACTTGAGGGAGCCTTCATCATTTAAAATCACTGGTTCCTCTATGCAAAAAACCCAGGCAACGTCCTAGAGCTGTGATGGCGACCCTATGGCACGCGTGCCAGAAGTGGCACATAGAGCCATCTCTCCAGGCACGCGAGCCATTGCCTGTTGCTCTTCGGGGTTCCGGCAGACCAGCCAGCTGGTTTTCACCCACGCGGGAGTACCGGAAACTGGAAGAGCAGCCGGCCAGTGTGCAAGCATGTGCTGGGAAGATGATCTTCTGGTTTTTAGCTGGTCTTTGCACGCACATGTGCACCAGATACCAAAAGACCAGGTGGTCGGTGCACATGCACACACCGGAAACCAGAAGATCATCTTCCCAGCACGCGCTTGCACACCAGCTGGCTGCTCTTCCGGTTTCCGGCATGCGCATGAACACCAGCCAGCTGGTCTTCACACATGCGTGCTAGAAACTGGAAGACCAGGTGGCTGGTGCACCTGCGTGCGCTGGAAACCAGAAGAGCATCTTCTTGGCATGCGCATATCACGCGGCTGTTCTTCTGGTTTTGGGCACAGGCACACGCACTCCCATTTTGGCACTCAGTGCTGAAAAGGTTCACCAACCCTGTCCTAGAGCCAGTCTTCTCAACCTTAGCAACTTTAAGATGCATGAATGACTGCTGTGGAATGTAGTCTGGATTCCCAGAAGGAAGAGACTTCATTCCAGAGAAGTTGGCAAAGTTTAGATACCTTGGTTGGGATAAAGTGGATCAAGACAGCCGCTCCTTAGAAGTTTCCTTCTTCATTGATGCTAGTAGTTTGCTTTAATATGGCAAGACGTCTCTCTATAGTTGAGGAACAATAAAAGGAACTGCTTTGGAGTTAACTCAATTTATCTTTATTGGTTTCTGAGCCTGACAGCTTAAACTTCCAGGATTCCCCAGGTAGCACACTTAGTCCATGCGTCTTAAATGTGAGGAACCCTGTCCTAAACAGTCCCTATTTCCCCAGTGCAGCAGAGAAGAATTGTGCCACCTTCTCTAAGGTGTCAAGTGCTTTTGCTAAGCATCACCTGGCGCTAAGCTAGAAGGAGCTACTATAGACATGCTGTACTCTCTGAGCTTAATCAATATGCTTCAATGTTCTGCTGAGAAATAAGATTTCACCAGCAATTGAGGCTCCATGCTGGTTGCCTAACAAAAAAAAATGTCCCTGCTAATGAGATCCTTTCTTTTTTCTCTCTCATTTTTTTTTTAAAATGTTATGGTCCTTAACAGGATTAGGAACTGCTATATACTTGTATCGAGGTAAGAGGTTAGCAGAGCATATTATTTTTGGATAGCCTTTTTGTATGATTGATGTTGCTGTCTCCTGACCTGAAATTCTTTTCTAATTCCTGTCCCTGGGAAGCATCTTTTGAAACAGAGATAAGAAGAGTCCAACAGGTTTGTTGGCTTTTTATAGATAAAATAGTAAGGGAAAAAGTCTATTTTTGTCCCCAAAGCTGAACTGAAATGGTTCCCCAAAATGTTTGATGTCAAATATTTTCCACATCTCAATCAAACAGGTTTAATCTAAGAGAGGGGCGTCAAACTCGATTTCATTGAGGGCCGCATCAGAATTGTGTTAGACATGGCCAGCTCAATGTCACTCATGTCAGGGGCGCCTGTGGTGGCTCAAGTGCTCTCCAGTGAAAGCAGACTCCCGAGCTCTGTTTTCAGCTGCCAATGCCTCCTGCAACCCTCTGCCAGTGAAAAAGGAGTGCACGAGGGCCACGTGTGGCCCTCCCGAGCTCCGTTTTCACTGGCAGAGAGTTGCAAGAGGACGTAGCAGCCTAAAAAAGAGCTCGGGAGCCCGTTTTCGCTGACTAAAGCACTGCAGGATGGTCCTTTGCTGTTTCCAGGGTGGCCAGATCCTGTGGGCCAGATCTAAGTACCCCACGGGCCAGATCCAGTTCCCGGGCCTTGAGTTTGACACCCTGATCTAAAGCTACGTGAACATCTTGACTGGCCCTAAGTCACCCAGTTAGCTTTCATGCCTAAGTCAGGATTAAAATTCATTATCTTCTGGTTTCTAGGCCATCACTTTAATCACTACACCATACTGCCTCTATTAACTAAATGGCATGGGATGATCCTTTCTTTGATCGCTAATCTCTGCCATTTTCACTGGCAGAGGTACCACCAGCCAGTCCTTCGTTGTTTCCAGGGCCGCCCCGAGTCCCAGATCTAAGCACCCCCGCCCCCAGGCCAGATCTGGCCCCTGGGCCTTGAGTTTGACACCTCTGCACTAGAGGATCCTGCACTAAGCAACTGGTTGGACTAGATGACCTCTAAGATTCAACTCTAGGATATCATAATGATGATGATGATTCTGTTTGACAATTTTGAGTGCAATTACATCTGTGACAGTTGATCATTTACAAGATCCTATATTAGCTGCCCAAGAAAAATATTGTTGCCCAAACAACAGTTTAGCAAGGTCTCTATCGCATTTTATAGGATCCTATTACATATTACATATTTTCCATTTCAGTGGTAAATTTGACAATTTGCAAATGTTTTTTCTTCTTCTAAAGCATGGCTCTGCTTTAAAGGATAGGGCAGAAAGCAGTGATTAGGGCAAGAAAGAAACCTCAATTTAAACTCATTAAATTTGTATTCACATGCTGTTGAAATTAATTATATTTAATGCAATTTTTCTCCAGTCATATATTTAGTAATTGGATCAAATAATTGTTAACCACGTCTAGAGGTTTCTAGGAGCCATGTAGATGCTGAGCACTCAGGCTGCACAAATCCCACTAAAAAAATATAACTTTCGAATGCTAAACTGATCTGTTCAAACTGTATCAGCCAATGTGTTAAATGGTTCTAGACATCGCAAGAATATGATACCTCTGCTATGGGTGGCAGCCAGTAGACTTCTAAGTTCAATTTACTAATTCTTTTTTTAAGTTATTAAAAACTATATGCAGTGGTCTGGGAGAATAGCCTTGGGAGAAAGAAGGAAGAACCACAGCCTAGACAACAGTCAGACAAGAGAGATCTCAGCCTACAAAAGGAATGGGCCGGGGATAGAGAAAACTTCTCAGAAGGGACCCTACTGAGAGGAGAGGAGAGGAGAGGAGAGGAGAGGAGAGGAGAGGAGAGGGGAGGGGAGGGGAGGGGAAGGGAAGGGAGGGGGGAGAGAAGGGGAGAGGAATCGAAGCAAAGCTAAAGTAAAGTAAAATAAAATAAAATAATAAAATAAAATGAAATGAAATGAAATGAAATGAAATGAAATGAAATGAAATAATAAAATAAAATAAAATAAAATAAAATAAAATAAAATAAAATAAAATAAAATAAAATAAAATAAAATAAAATAAAATAAAATTGTGGGTGTAAATTAAGGAATATTCATAATGTTATTCTCATGGTTTTGATTTCCTGTCTGGACTACATTGCAGGGCTGATTTTATAACCCTTTGAGTTGATAACAAAGTGAGTGGTGTGGTGGCCTAGAGGTGGAGCTCTCGCATCACAATCTGGAGGCTGAGAGTTCGATCCTAGGTAGAGGTAGATATTTCTCTTTCTGGGCACAATGAGAATATATCTGTTGAACAAAACTCCACATTGGCGACAGGAAGGGCATCCGGCCAGTAAACACTCTGCTCCATTTCAGTTGCCCAGACTCCACCCTGCAAAGGATTATGGGGTCGTTAAAAGTACATGATGACTTGATAACAAAGCAACCTCAGGATCACCTTTTTCAATTAGAATTGATCTGTCCAACATCCTAGGAAAACAATCTTTAAGTCCCGAATGAAATGAGGAGAATCAATGCTAAAAGGAGGCGTTTCTCCAAAATGGTTCCATATTGTGGGATAGCTTTCCCCTGGGAGCTAAATATCTTCTAAATCTGCTCGCCTTCCAGGAGCAGATTAAATGCAGCACTTCCATAGGGCTTTTAAAATTAATTATGCAATGCCATAGGAGTATTTTACATTACTCCAATTAGCTTTCTGAGTGTTACTTTAAAATGTTTGAACTCAGTTTTAATTATGTCACAATTAAAGGAAGAAACAGGCAAGGGTTCCAGGAATGTTCTTGATTATAGTAAGGGGAAATAACAAAACCGTGACAGCATGACCAAGTATCTCCTTGTCTATCGTTTATATGAGGGGTCTCCAACCTTGGCAACTTTAAGCCTGGTGGACTTCAATTCCCAGAATTCCCCAGCCAGCTTTGAATTCTGGGAGTTGAAGTCCACCAGGTTTAACGTTGCCAAGGTTGGAGACCCCTGGTTTATATCAATGTTTCACAATTGTGGCAACTTTAAGATGTGTAAAATTCAATTCCCAGAATTCTTCTGGCTGGAAGAATTCTGGGAGTTGAAGTCCACGTATGTTAAAGTTGTTACAATTAAGAAACACTACTATACGTACTAAACAAAATCAAGGCAGGGTTGCTTTGAACTTCTTTCTTAGGTTTCCCTTTTTCTATGGATTACGTAACCTTTTCTGCAAGTCTCCCTTGTTTACATTTTTCTTACTCTCAAGGCCACTTCGAAATTCCTTTCCACATTATTGTTATATGATGGAGCAAAAATCAGCCACAGGAACTGATACTTTCAATCAAAATGACCAGAGTTGTGTTTACTGTAAGCAGATCCTCCTTTTTGGGGGGTTCACGTCAGTGGTGGATTTCAAATTTTTTTTTACTACTGGTTCTGTGGGTGTGGCTTAGTGGGCATGGCATGGATTGGTGGGCGTGGCTTGGTGGGCGTGGCAGGGGAAGGATACTGTAAAATCTCCATTCCCACCCCACTCCAGTGGAAGAATACTGTAAACTCTCCATTCCATCCCCAATCCAGGGGAAGGTTACTGCAAAATCCCCATTTCCTCCCGATCAGCTGGGAGGCAGAGAATAGATGGGGGAGGGGCCAGTCAGAATTTTTACTACCAGTTCTCCGGACTACTCAAAATTTCCGCTACTGGTTCTCCAGAACTGGTCAGAACCTGCTGAAACCCACCTCTGGTCACACCAACTAAGGAAGCCCCTGTGATCTTTATGGTTTTATCTCTATTTAGTACGCTGCCGAGAGTTGTGTGATTGTAGCAGTTTAAAAAAACCTAATCAATAGATAAATTGTGAGGTTCTCAATCTCTTCCGAGCTCAGCCATTTATAAAAGCAAGGAGGGAGAAGCCAAATTGAATGCAATCATAAAGCATTTGCAGTAGAAAATATGATGTTAGTCAAAGCAAGCAAAAGCAAACACATTAATCATGCCTCAAATGCACTTTCCCAGGGAAAATAAAGTGTCAGCAGAACCATAGAAATGTTTAGACATAAAGAACAGTGATTAAAAGACTAGGAACAAGATGTGGTGCTGGGAAGTGAGGCCATTTAATGATTGCACCTTGCAAAATAGCACAGCAACAATAACTGTTGTTGAAAGAGCACTGCTTTGGTCTAATTCAGGGTTTCCCAACCTTGGCAACTTTAAGATGCGTGGATTTCAATTCCCAGAAATCCCCAGCCAGCAAAGAATTCTGGGAATTGAAGTCTGCATGTCTTAAAGTTCTATGGTCGGAAAATCTATATCAATAAACTGAAGTCTTTTCATCGCCACCCTCATTATGGCACAGACACCTGACATCCAATCAAATCGCTTGCTCCTGTATCCCAATTTGCATATTTCTATATAGAGGTCCTGTAGCATCCCCATCTTTTTTAGATATTTTCTGGTACTGTAAGTAAACCTTTTTTTTTTTTTGCTTCAGTGAAAGAGTGTCTCTGATACTCATTGTGAAAAAACATAAAAAGATTTTATTATTATTTATATCTCCTTTATAAATAACCTAAGCTGGCAAACATACATAATACTCCTTCCTCCTGTGGGATCCTTGGCACTCTCTAAGCTTGGTTGTTTTCTTCCAGATGTTTCATTACCCAACTAGGTAATATTATCAGTGCTTCCTCCTCCTATTTTCTCCACAACAACAACCCTGTGAGTTGAGTTGGGTGGAGACAGAGTGACTGGCCCAAAGTCACCAAAGCTTTGATGCCTAAGTGAGACTAGAACTCACAGTCTCCTGATTTCTAATCTGGTGTCTTCAGCACTAGACCAAACTATTTGTATGTCACTGCCAGAACTTCAGAGCTAGGAAGATCCAATCAGAAAATGTGTCCATCTGCCTTAAAAAGAAAAGAAAACTAACTTCAATTATGATTCTTTCCCACCACCCCATCGTACTACGATTAGGACTCTGCTCATCTCAAGTATGTATGTTATTTCCTTCAATTAAGCTACAGGAAAAGTATTCCTGTTAAAGTCATTTACAAGTCAGTATTACCCACTTATTTCTATGAATGAAGATGTTGGAAGAAATATCCATCTGGTTCAGGTCCATGGCGGGAGAAAGACACTGGAAACATGGAAGGATGGTTTAATGATGAAGCATAACCACATGGGTTTGTGGTTCTGGGCAGCTGACAAAATGGAGTTGAGAGTGGGGTGGAGTTTATACCTTCTTTGGGCTTTGTATCTGAGCTTCCTGTTCCTGTGCAAGTACATGTGTTCTATTGGCTGTTGTCAGATTCCTACGGGATTATGTAGGGGTCATCGCTGGCTCCATAGGCAAAACAGATAATGCAAATCCTAGGTGCTTGTCTGAGCTAATTTGGTTGAAGTTTGGACTGCTCTGGGGTGATGCAATGAACTTTTGGATCTTGAGTGAGGGGGCTTATTTCTAATCCTACCATTCTGCCTTTGTCCAGACTTTGCTGCAGGGGGTTTCAAAATATCCTGTCTTTGAATGGATTACCAAATCTGCATTTCTAAATGGTGCCTCCTCAGTTTCTGCTTAGGGGCAGGGAGATTGGGGCTGCTTCCTACCTCCCCAAAAAACATGCCTCTCCATTTCTCATTTAGGGAAATATAATATTCTGCCTTTTTAATATTTCTCAAAATATTTCCTTCTCCTAAGAGGTGGGGCGGTGACTTTCTACAAAGAGAAGCAGACCTGATGCTTGGATTTGCTCCCTTCTGGAGCTCATCTCTGTTTTATTGCGCAAAAGCTGAACAAGATTTCTGGATTACAGCAACACCTACCCAGAAGCCTCTTCCAGATTTCGGAAGTGCTGGAGAAATTTGAGAGGAGGCCGGAGGAAAATGACATGTCCCCTTATGACCTCTTTGTTTTAACTAACAGTATCATGTCACATCCATTCTGGTTATGGCAAAGCATTAAACGCCGTGGGGCAATTTTACAATTTTATGTTGCTGGTTTTACACTTTAAGTGCTGGGGTTGATTTTATTGGTTGGGTTTCATTAATGTGTTTTTGGAAGCCATCCTGAGCCATCTGGAACTGGGCCTCTTGTAAATGTGCTAAACAAATACATAAACATATAAATGCATTTACAGTATTTCTTTGGGAAACAGAATTGATTGGAATGTACTACAGGGACCTTCCTGTGGTGCCTTATTCTATGAAATTGGTTGAATTCCCACATTCAACTTCCTTTAATATGATCTGAGATTTTTTTAATTGGTATAAAAAGTTTCATTGGTTAGCTTATAATCCATTTTACGATCCCTAAATAGGAGTAAAAAAAAATCCGGTGGATATGTTGTTGTGTTTAAGAGAATTGCTGATTACATGCAAACACCGTCTACTTTATGATCTGAAACATAGCCGCCCCTGCTCAATAATTGCATAAATTTTCATTACATTTCAATCAAATAAAACCATTTTCCTCCATATAATAATACTCTTAGCCACTGTCACATGTGGACAAAAATTCCTAGCCATTTCATGAAGAGATTAGATATCTTGTTCTTGAAACGAATGAAGATGTTTGCCCGCTTACCGAAAGTTACATTAGAGAGTTACACATCTTTCTAAATTTGCACTCAATTTATCAAAATTCACTTCGAGACTACACATCATGAAATGGGAAGGTGGTTTTTTGCAAGATCAAATTTGGGTCAGTCACCAGCACCAGAGATTTACTCTTTTGAACTTTCGGACTCATTCTGGAGCCCATCTTGAGGGAACTTCTCTCTACTGGAATATGTCCTTTGGGCTATTCTGTGAGTCATATTTATGTGGTGCCTTCCTATTGGTTGATTGTTGTGTTGATGCCTGGTGATTGGCTGATGTTTCCTTATGCTACCAAGCCCTCAGCTCCTAAGTACTTGATAAGCTGGTGGTAAATCAGCACTCCTGTTTATCAACAAGGGACACTTTCCCAGGCTTCAACCATTTTCCTAGCTATCTTTGTATTTGTATGGCCAATGATTTTAGTAGCTGTGTAATTGAATGTATGTGAAAGGTGGTTTTTTTTTCATCCATACAATTCACAAATCCACTTATAGCAGAGGTATCAAACTCAAGTCCCAAGGGCTGAATCCGGCCCATGGGGTGATTAGATCTAACCCACGGCGCCACCCTGGAAACAGCAAAGGGGCAGCCCACAGTGGCTCGGCCTGGCCCAGGCCAACCAGGCTCTAATCTGTAACCTGGTGGTGGCTGGCAGAGTGCTGTAGGAGGCCGTCACAGCTGACAACGGAGCTTGGGGGGGCGCACGCGGCCCTCCCAAGCTCCGTTTTCACTGGCAAGAGTGGGGGACTGCCCCGAGCTCCATTTTCAGCTGCCACGGCCTCCTACAGCACTCTGCCAGCAGCCACCAGGTTGTAGATCAGCACCTGGTCAGCCTGCGCCACTGTCTGGGGGTCCCCCATGTGGTGTGAGAGGGACCATGAGGCTCCTCTGGAGGACAAGGATTTGGCCCTCTCCCTGGTCTCACCATTCTCCACTGAAGACAATGGATCCCACCAGTCCCACCTGTACTGCCATAGGCACCCCAACACAAGTGACATCCAGCTGGCCACCAAGTCCCCCGAGGTCAAACACAACCCTGATGTGGCCCTCAATGAAATCGAGTTTGACATCCCTGACTTATAGGGTACAAGATATATACATATAAACGCGCTGTCAGAGTCAGGCCCAATGAAAAAGATGCTTTCCAGGCCTGAAACGCACATAAACTTAATGTAGGGATGTGGGGGGTTTTGCCTCTATCTTAAAACAAAGAAATTAGGTGGGATGAATGACATTTATTCTTCTGAGGAACTGTGAAGGTGATATCTTTTGGGGTTTCGCAGAGGAATACAAGTAGTCCTCGACCTACAACCACAATTGGAACCATAATTTCTGTTGCTAGTAAGATGCTTATTAAGTGAGTCGCTTCTGGTTTTGTGATCTTTTTTGTTACAGTTGTCAAACAAATTGTTGGAGTTATTAAGTGAATCATGAGGTTGTTAAGCCAATCCAGCTTCCCCCATTTGACTGTGTCGGAAGCCAGCTGGAAAAGTCACAAATGGTGATCACGTCACCCCACGACACTGCAATTATCATAAAGAGATGCCAGTGGCCATGCACCAGAATTTCGATTGCACGACTATGAGGATATTGTGACAGTCATAAATATGAGGACTGGACATAAGTCGCTTTTTTTTCAGTGCCATTGTAGTTTTGAATGATTGCTAAATGAATGGTTATGAACTGCGGATTACCTGCATCCATGGTGCAATAGCTGAGATTTGAAATAAAATCAGCTACCTATCAAGATTGAAGCACGCTCATGCCATTGCACACATTATGGCTTTTCAACTTGCCAAAGAACCGGGAGGAGGGGCAGGGGGGGAAGGGTGAGATGGAATGCAGGCTTCAGACTTCAAGCAGGAAAGCTGTGAGAGCCAAGGACATATCAGCAGGTGTCTGCCAAAACCAGATATGTTTCTCATAGAAAAATAATTACCTTCAATTGGACAATGCGACCTGCCCTGTTAGGGGGAAGGGGAAAATCCATATGGTAACTATGTGGGTTAGCGTGGGAATTAATTAGAGCTGGTTTTGCCTTCATCAGTGCCAAAATGATGTACTCAATAAAGTTTTGCATGCAGACTCTTGGAGGTCTCGAAGGAGCTTGCTTTGGTGGGGTTCATCCGTCGGAGCATTGACATTACTATTGTTACAATATAAAGACAACCATTGTTTAAAATTCAGCCTGCAGAACCTTTATAAACCATCCCTTAAAAGGTAAGAGAAATGGGATTGGAGAAGAACCTGTCTTTGACATCTCAAAAAATCAATTTAATGGGAACTATTCACTTGTTGTATGTGAGACTCGGAACTTCATGGAAACAGAAACTGGAGTGGCAGGTGATGAACAGGATTACTTGTCCAATCAATTACAGAGATGCTGATGGTTATTGAACCGTATTCGTGTCTCATTATTTCTCAGCTTGTTAGTGTAATAAGGTAACTTTGCTCCTGAAATTATTCGCTGGCCTTTTTTTTAACTATTTTCAGTGCCACTGAATTTACTGTCTTGTTTTCTAAACGTTGTCCACTGTAATCAGGGAAGAACATACTGCCTTGTTTAATCATTTCTGGGCCAGATCAATTTAGGCAAGGAAAAGAAAATGTCAGCTGGCTTTCCGTTCCCCATTAGCTTATAATAGTGGAGTTGGTTAGCTCTCTGCCTGTGGAAAAAAGACAGATTTACCTGGTAATTTTTACAACTTTTTTGCCATGGCTGTTAAGGGAATCACTACAGTTTTTAAGTCGATCCCATGGTAGTTAAGCAAATCCAACCTTCCCTATTGACTTTGCTTGTCAGAAGCTGGCTGGGAAGGTTGTACATGACACCAGGATCAGAGGTGGGTTTCAGCAGGTTCTGACCAGTTCTGGAGAACCGGTAGCGGAAATTTTGAGTAGTTCAGAGAACTGGTTGTAAAAATTCTGACTGGCCCTGCCCCCATTTATTCTCCATCTATTCTCTGCCTCCCAAGTCCCAGCTGATCAGGAGGAAATGGGGATTTTGCAGTATCCTTCCCCCATGGTGGGGTGGGAATGGAGATTTTACAGTATCTTTTCCCTGCCATGCCCACCAAGCCATGCCATGCCCACCAAGCCACACCCACACAACTGGTAGTAAACAATTTTGAAACCCACCACTGACCAGGATGCTGCAACCATTGTAAGATACATGCTGAGCACCCGCTGTGAGGATACTGCTACGATTGTAAGTACAAAGACTGTTTGTAAGTCACATTTTTCAGTGCCGTTGTAACTTTGAACAGTTGGTAAACAAATGGATGTAAACTGAGGACAACCTGTACTTATGCTTCCCTATTCCTAGCTTCAGTTGAGACCCCTTCCCTGAAAGGAGGAGCAAGGCCAATGGAGATTGCTGCTTCTACTCATTCCTCATGCATCAGGAAATGATAATAAGGAACATGCAGGAACTGGAAAGAAGAAACGTGTTTGGTTCTGATGGGATCAGTAGTGCAACCTCTACAAATGAAGGCAAATATCCTTCCCTTTCAATGATATCCTTCAAATATCATCCCAGGATAATGTTGCAGGTTCCAACCTGGGTCAGTCACCAGGAACAGAGATTTAGTCTTTAGCCCAGGGTTGAAATGCAGCATGTTCTAACAGGTTCTGGAAAACCGGTAGTGGAAATTTTGAGCGGTTTGGAGAACCGGTAGCGGAAATTTTGAGTAGTTTAGAGAACCGACAAATGCCACCTCTGGCTGGCCCCAGAGTGGGGTGGGAATGGAGATTTTGCAATATCCTTCCCCTGGAATGGGGTGGGAATGGAGATTTTGTGGTATCCTTCCCCTGCCATGCCCACCAAGCCACACCATGACCACCAAGCCATGCCGACAGAACTGGTAGTAAAAAAAAATTGGATTTCACCACTGCTGGAGCCCATCCTTCTTACAGAGACATGTTCCCTGATGATGAGCTCCAGTATGAGTCTCAGAAGACTAAACCTCTGATCTTGTTGACCAACCCAGATTGGATGCAGTGAGACTTCTATTCAAACATGTCTCCTGACTTCCACAAGCTTTGGTCCATCTTGGTTCAGTTCACTAAAGGCTTAATGTTTTTTTCCCCTTGCAATTGTGTGCTTCATAATTAAGGAAGTTTCTATTATCTGATCATCCTCTCAAGTTATGCACAGTTCATGCAAAACACATGCACACTCAGAGAGAAAAATGGATATGTGGATCGATGCATAAGGGTTATACAGTCAGGCATAATTCTCAGGTCAAAAGTATATCCAGGACAGCCTCCCAATGATATTGATTTAGGTATGCGGAATGCATTTTCATGCCTAGGTGTAAGAAAGATTTTTGAGAATATCTCTGTTTTATGAAATGGTGTGATCCCTGAAGGACTTCAAACAAGTCGGTTAACTAACCATCTCCCGAAAAACAGGAGATAGAGCTAGGTCAGCGAGGCTAACTTTTTTGCCGTCGCGTGCCAAAAGCGGAGGGGAGCATGGCGAGGTCGCCCACGTGTGTGTCCACAGCATAATTCAATGTGCCCCACCCCTGCGCATATGCCCCCCCCCGCTTTTAGCACATGATGGCAGAGTGGGCCCGGTAGGCCCGTTTTTCACCCTCCCTAGGTTCCAGAGGCTTTCTAGGAGCCTGGGGAAAACACCCCCCCCCCCCGGAGGCCCTCCGGAAGCCGGAAATAACTCATTTCCCAACTTCCGGTGTGACCAAAAGGCCCAAAAATCAGCTGCCAGTGCCCACTGATACGGCTCTGTGTGCCACCTGTGGCTAGGTGATCTCTCACACACCTTCCAACTCTACAAATCTAAGAATCTTATTCTGTAATGCTGAAGACTTTCTTCGTTTCTTCCTCTGGGTTTTTGCCCAGAGGGGGAAAAAAATCAGTAAGTGGTTAAATGGTTGCCTTCTTCCCCATGGGGGAAGCACCTGCCCTATGTGGGGGCACCTGCCCTATGGAACGAATTGCCCCCGGAGATAAGGAGGATTCCAGATCTACGCACCTTCCGCCGCGCCCTCAAGACCTTTCTATTCCAACAAGCCGGGCTGGCCTAACTCTTTTAATTGAGTAATTTAGTTCTTAATTTGATTTTAAATTGGGAGTGTTTTAATTGTCGTGGGCCAATACTATTTAATTTGTTTTAAATTATTTTTAAATTTTGTATTCTATGTATTTTTATCTTCAGCTGTTCACTGCCCTGAGTCCTTCGGGAGAAGGGTGGTATATAAATTTGAACAATAAATAAATAAATAAATAAATAAATAAATAAAATGGTGACTTCTTAAAAAGAAATTACAGTATCTCCCTTTGGCTCTTCTAAGGAAACTTCAGTGTGGATGCCAAACCTGTTTACCATTGCTCCACTAATCCACTGTTCTATACAGCCATTATTTGCTCTCCCCTAAGTGTTAGATCCTGTTCTTGGCCTTGATATACAGCCCTAGTTTATTTAATATTTTGGTTAAGTTAAATTATGATTTGGTTATGTTAATTTTGTGTTGAAGGCTTTGATGAACACTATTTATATATTTTGCTGATGTATTGATAAAATGAACCTACCCCAGAGGTGGGTTTCAGCAGTTCTGGAGAACCAGTAGAGGAAATTTTGAGTAGTTCGGAGAACCGGTAGTAAAAATTCTGACTGGCCATGCCCCCATCTATTCTCTGCCTCCCAAGTCCCAGCTGATCAGAAGAAAATGGGGATTTTGCAGTAACCTTCCCCTGAAGTGGGGAGGGAATGGAGATTTTACATTATCCTTCCCCTGGAGTGGGGAGGGAATTTTACAGTATCCTTCCTCTGCCACGCCCACCAAGCCATGTCACGCCCACCAAGTCACAACCACAGAACTGGTAGTAAACAATTTTGAGACCCACCACTGACCTACACATCAATTCCAGTACAGTATTAGGTGCAGGCTGAGTACCATTTGGGGAGGCGGGGTGCCTTTAAGTCAACTTTGACCTGGCAACTGCCTGGATAAATCCCTGCCATTTTCTTGATACAAATTTGGCCATTGCCCCTTTTGCAGGGCTGAGAGAGATCAACTGGTCACCCAGCTGGCTTCATGCTTAAAATGGGACTAGAATTCACAGTCACCCGATTAGTAGCCTGGTGCCTTAACCACTACACCAAACTGACATTCTGAATGTTATTAATGTGTGAGTTTTCCACATGGGCTGGAACTGTACCTCCCATGTTGATATAGCACATAGATTTTAGAGTGCTATTTTGGACCTGAAGAACAATGTTAGCCTCTTGGACTCCTCTTGGACTCCTCCTTTTCCCTCAGTTTGTGGTTAGTACCACAGCAGAGCATCCAACCTGACCTTGATATGCTAAGTTGTCCCTTCAGCCTGGAGAAATGCATCTGTTATAGCCACCAGCTGTTCCCATCCCCAACATCAGTCTGGATGCTGATGGAAAGCTTTCACTCATTCTTTCTAATTACAGGCCACCAAGCAAGCATCAAAAGGGAACTGTGAAGATGTGAATCCTGTAAACAATAAAGTTAAATGGAGATAAAACCAGCCAAGGGGTTCATTACTACACAGCCACAACTTGGGTGTAATGGATACCATTTCACACATACTTTATAAGAGACATTTTAATAACATTTGTTATCTCCCTCCGATCTGGAGATAAATATCGACACATTCTACATCTCCAGCCTGAGTTTAAAAAATTTGTTGGAAGCTTCTCTGAGCTATGTCTTCACACTATCATAAAACATATATTCCTATCTGGTTAGCTGATATTATTTAATACAAATTTAATACAAATACTTGGATTTAAAGAATTCTGAGCTCAGAAGCTATCCCAAACTATCTTTATTTCAGCAGCAGCATTTAAGTCAGAAATATAATTCCATTGTTGCATTTTTGTAAGCAACCAGAACCCAAAAATTTTGTCCCATTGCAAATCAGGCTAAGATCTACCAACAGAATCAGATCCACTTGTACTTTATAAAGGGGAAAGTATAAGGGCTAAAAGTATTACTTTTACACATATGTGCGCACACAAATACATACACACAGGGAGAGAGAGAAAGAGAGGGAGGGAGGGAGGGAGAGTGGGAGAGGGGGGATGCTATTTTCTTCCAAAAGGCATGTAGAAAAAATATTAACCTCTGGATATCTAATTTCATTATTATTGAAGGAAGACACATACACACATATTCAATATAGCTAAGAGTGTCATACTGAGAGATATAAAAAAAGCTTTTTATTACATTTCTGGTGATACCTGACCACTTGTATCCAGAGACGCACCTGACTAGATAACAATACAGATTTGAAAGTTTTATCATTGCTGTCCAAACTAAAACCTGCATATTGAATGCTGAGGTTTTCCTCTCCTGCAGCCTTCACTGACCACTTCAGAAAGAATTCTAGAGCAGAATATTGCCTACTTCAGCTAATAAAAATCAAGTGCTCTCAGCATAATGCCCAGCATTATGTAGCTCATACTTTCAATTATAGTTTGGTAGGACTTTGAAAGTAATTTATTCTAACCCTTTCAATAAAAATTTCAGCACCAAGGTCAGCTCAAGAGTCCCTTAAGTAGGTTCAAAAATTCCATTTCTTTGAGAGCAAGGACAGTGCAATTTTGAGGCTGCTTGAACATATAAAACTGGAGTGGAACCAAATAATTAGCCAACCTCTGCAAAGGATGGGTCTAACTAAGATGAAGTTACTTTAGCATAGAATTGATTCCCAATATGTATTATTATATATTATTCAGATGGGCAACCTCTTTCTGGAACTCAATTTTTCAATTCTCAGACTCAATTCTCTCTGGATTGCTAGAAGATTAAAGCTGGGATTTTATGTATGCAAAAGTACTTTTAACATCTGAGATTGAAGTATTATTACTATTATAGCTCAGGCAAGGCAAAAATAGAGAAGCTAAAACATCTTTGGTCTAGTGCTTAAGGCTAGAAACCAAGATTCTGCAGTCTAGCCCATTTTAGGCATGAAAGCAGTAAGAGGGGGAAGGAGTATTAGGTATGCTTGTTGCCTTAAGTCATTTATACAAATAATAAAAATGGGAAGATGATAGAGAGAAAGAGATGATAGATAGATAGATAGATAGATAGATAGATAGATAGATAGATAGATAGATAGATGATGGATCTATAGATAGATAGATGAAGGAGCCTTGGTGGCACAGCAAACTAAACTGCTGCTGTTAAAGTAGCACTTAGCTGCCAGCTGCCTGCAATTACTGCGAGTTCAATTCTCACCAGGCTCAAGGTTGACTCAGCCTTCCATCCTTTTGAGGTAGGTAAAATGAGGACCCGGTTTGTGGGGACAATAAGCTGACTTTGTATAAAATAGAACACCGCTTGGGGGGGCGCCAAAAAGCCCTACTAAGCAGGTATATATAAAAGTATGAAGGCTATTGCTTAATGCATTGTAAGCCACCCTGAGCCTCTGGAGAAGGGCGGCATATAAATCGAACTAATAATAAATAAATAAATAAATAAATAAATAAATAAATAAATAAATAAATAAATAAATAAATAATGGACGGATGGACAGACGGACGAATGGATGGAACTTTTTTAAAAAATCAGTTAAAAGTAGTGCAACACCTGAGCTTTTAAGCCAGTTTTCAAGTAGTCCCTCATGAATTGCATTGTCATACTTCAGTTCTTACTCCCTAACTGGCATTTTAGCTGGCTTAACACTTATACACAGATTAGTTGTGGCTTACAATGCAAGATTTACAGAGCAGTTTCTCACTATTTACCCTGCACTTACTCTCTCAGATTTTCCTGTAGCAATCCACTAGGATAAGTCAACATTATTTTGTTCATTTGCCTGGAGATAGAGGTGAGCTGTGAGAAATGGAACTCTTGATTCACAGCTGACTCTCAGCTGCTATGTTACAGCTGCCCTCCAGGAATGGCTAAAATGAGAAACTAACTTGGAAAAGCAAAAGCCTTGAAGAGAGTTTGCACCAACCTGTAACAAAAACATCAATTTAGCCCAGAAAGACAGGAAAGGGGGAGAAAAAAGCTCAAGATTGACTTCCCTTGATTCTCCTGAGTGTAAGAGGGAGGGGAAAAAAACTCAGGCAGGCTTTTAAGATATGATAACCACCCTGTTTCCCTGAAAATAAGACCCAACCGGAAAATAAGTCCTAGCATGATTTTTCCGGATGCTCATAATATAAGCCCTACCTCCAAAATAAGCCCCAGTTAAGATTGTCAGCCAGATGGGTGCATTTAGTACTGTATTTCCCCCAAAATAAGACCTAACCAGAAAATAAGCCCTAATAGGTCTTTTGGAGGAAAAAATTAATATAAGACCCAGTCTTATTTTCAGGAAACACAGTATATCAACTTCTGGCATTTTTGCTGGTGTTTGTTTTCTGATCTGGTCTACCTAGAAAGGCTTACATACAGTATCTGCTTTGTAGAGATTCTTGATTGACAACCCATTTATTTTTTAATAAACTTACTATAAAAGTAAGTCAGGACTCATGATAGGTCTAGGATTCATTCTTCTGACAAGGATGTTCTGCAACCAGGAGCATCTATGAGACGGTCAGTTGAAGTCATGCCCTTTTTTAAGTGTCACAATTGTGATGCACATACAAAAGAGGGGAGGCTTTGATCATATGGTTGTGGTATTATCATGACTTTTTTATATTACACCCCACCCCCAAACCAAACACTTCTGCACGCAATTCTCCTATATCTTCATGTTGGAAAAGGACAAAATGAAAGGAAGAGGTTTTAGATAACTCTCCATTTGTCTTCCTATTTTTGTGAGAGCTTCTTCCTCATTAAGCCAATGCTTAATTCAGAGACCAACTGTGATGGGAACTGAGAAAGACAGTTCTGCTCATTTAACATGGGCTCCTGCTGCTGCCCCAGAGCATGTACTAACAAGAGACAATAAGCAGAACAATCTATTATTTTACAACTCAGTGGGAAATATTGTAGTACCTACACAGAGATGAAAATACATTCAAAAATGCAAGGCATTCGTCAATAACAGGAATATTAATGGAAGCCAGTCATAACAGGTGGGTTACAGTTCAATGGGGAGATAATCATTTTAGTCTTCCTTAGCAAAAAAGGATAATTTCTTTTTCATAATCTCCCATTTCTCCTGTCTCTTGACCTTTGTGGATCACTAACTTTGTCCTTTGTCTATCTGATCCTTCTTTCTATACCTCTTTTTAAGAATGGTAAATAAGTTAGATCACAAGAAGTCATGAATCAAGCTAAAACCTCATCTAGTTCTGTTTTACGGAGTGGCTACCCAAATAAGACCAAATAATTCACAAGCTTTTCAAAAACCATAACCACATTCAATAACATTAAGCGGCACAGTTTAATTGTATGTTGTGCAAAGAAAACACCACAGTGGCCAAACTGGTCCTTCCCCACTCTATAACTTCTATATTGCAAATCCAGTTATTATCTATTATTTTGTTCTAAAGTAACCTTGAAGGAAAAGATGGAATTGCTAAACTACAATGCACTAATATCTTCTCTTGAGAAACAGCATTTGTTCATATTTCCCTCTGGAGATAGTTGGTTTTTTTTTCCATCTCTTCACAGATGTTGCTTCCTTTCCTGCTTAGCCAAGGAGTATCAAAAATCAGTTGAATGTTTACAGTATAGAGATGAGTGGTCTCAAATTTTGATATGTAAATAAATATATAAATATAAATGGAATTCACCGCTCCATTTAGCTCAACATTGCCAACTCGGGGGGTCTTTGGTGTCTTTGAGTTTGGTTGTTTTTTTTCAGACATTTCTTTACCAAACCAGGTAATATCATCAGTGCTAGAAGGAAGTGGGCTTTGCTCTTATTTTTATATACTAGTGACTTGCCCTGTGAGTGTTGGTGGGAGTGTTCTTGGTGGTTCTTTGATTAAGTTGTTTACTGTTTGTTTGTCTATGTTGGTAGTTCCTTGATTGGGACATTATTTACTTTTGATTGCTGGTCTAGTGTTTATCTCTGCTCATATGGGTATTGAGATTGCTGGCAAAGGGGTGCTTTGCTGTTTTTGTTTATTTTTGTTTATTTTGAGAGACATGTAGATGCTGTCTATCTCTGTGTGTCTGTTGATGGCCGATTTGTCTGAATGCCAGGCCACCAGGAATTTTCTGGCTTTTTTGGAGTTGGCTTGATCCAAGACAATGATCTCCACACTTGCATTTTAAGACTTATGGACTTCAACTCCCAGAATTTCCCAGCCCAGAATGGGGAATTCTGGGAGTTGAAGTCCACAAGGTTACCAAGTTTGGAGACCCGTGATCTAGGAGGTTCATAGTGATGCACTGATGATGTTACCTAGTTGGGTCATGAAATGTCTGCAAGAAAACAACCAAGCTCAGAGAGCACCAAGGATCCCGCAGTTCAATCCTGAGCTACAAATATTCTTGTCTATCACCAAACTTGGTCTGGAAGTCTTTCTTCTGTTTTGCATGCAGAGAAAGAACTTTTCTCTCGCCTGCTACCTATGATTCTTCTTCCTAACGTTGCCAAAGGCTGGACTTCAGACTTTATCCAGGCAGACAAAGTGCTCTATCAACAGCCTTAGCCTTCATCCTCTTTTTATTGATGTTGTCTTGTGAAACAAGATGTACACTGATCATGGCTTTTTTCTTGCAATGGCAGCTCAGGAAATCGTCCTTGCCAGCCTCCGAGTGGTCTGCACTTAATGAGTTTTCCCACACAATGGGAGATTGTCCTTCTGATTTTATATGTGTGGCTTTTGATTAATTGTGATTTATGGAAATGAATGTAGTTCTGAATGGTAGTGCAAATCACTGGGAGCTGGGAGGCACTCTTGCCAAATTGGTTTTGTAAGATTAAACAACAGCTGCCTACATTTAGCTGGCACTCTCTGCCTTCAGCCTTTGAATACGGACTGTGTGTTATTTGTTGATTTATTCAACTATGCATGTGCTAATACTGGCAAATATTTAGGATGCTGCTGTCGATGTTTTGCTTTTATCTCTGTGTTGTTGTTGTTCGCTATACTATGATCTGAAGGACTAAGATGATCTAAATGCTAAAGCCTCTGTAAAATTACTTTTACTATCTGTGAATTTGACAAAACAACAGAAAAAAAAGAAAAGCACAATCTAGCCTAAGCTTGGCTTAAATTCTTTTCCTTATACATTTGAATCTAGTCTTTTAAAAGCTTTATTCCCATGACGGGTAATAATGTAAGTAAAGAGATGCAAGTGGAAATAGTAGAAATAACCCAGAGAATTTACAACACCAAAGCACAAAACTGAAATAAACTTGCCAATGTTGGTAGAAAAATTAGAAATTACAATTTTTATAAATTATAAAAAGGGTTCAAGTTTGGGGGGAAATACCAAAGCATATTTCAAATAATCAAGGAAAGAGAATTTCTGTTGAAGCTACTGCAAAAAATTTTTTTGAACAAATAACAGCCATAAGATGATGGGTCCTGAAATAATTATCTGAATAGTAGGATAAATTCATATGAGGAAGTACAATCCTTGAGCTTGGTCAGTTCAGTGGCTGTATTTTGGTTACTCAGCTTTTAGGGAGATTTAAAATATCATTTTTATTTCTTGTTTTTATTGGAAATATGAATCGCTTTCCCGGATTCTGTCATTTTTCAAAAATATTGGTTTTTCTGGTTTGCCTGCATGTGAGTTACCTTTTGCAAGTTACATAATGCTAGCAACACTGTCATAATTTGCATTGTTCTATAACAAGAGAAATGGAGAAACAAAGAAATAAAAAAAAGGAAGGGGAGAGAAGGAGAGACAGGAAAATTGTATTTAATCCAGCCTTTATTGGTAGAAAACTAATCAGACTTGAAGGTTTTTAATCATGCAAAAAGACTAAGGCTGCCCAAATTCTTTCTGATATGCAACCAAAAGGATGTGGGGAAAACCGATATTTTATGACACACATAAAAGTCAAGGTACACAGAAAACTTTACAATCTACTATTTAAATAGTCATAGTATTTTAACTTGCTTGGAGCTAGGCAGATAGGCAGAAACACACACTAACACATACATGTTCTATGAATAAGAACAATGAGCTATTTGATCCAATACCCCCAATGCTGTATAACCAGCCTAGTATTGAAAGAAGCACCACTTTGCTTCTTAAATTAGTCATGAGATTCATATAAGTGGAACCTTCCTTTCACATAAGGGCAGTCCTCAACTTACGACCATAACAGGGAGCAGAATTTCTGTTGCTAAGTGAGTCACAGTTGATTTTATGCCCCCCCTTTTTTTGCCATGGTTGTTAAACAAATCACTGTAGTGGTTTAAGAGAATCATGTCATTGTTAAATGAATCCAGCTTCCCAGATTGCCTTGGCTTGTCAGAAACTGGCTGAAAAGTTTGCAAATAGCAATAGCACTTAGACTTATATACCGCTTCATAGTGCTTTTACAGCCCTCTCTAAGCGGTTTACAGAGTCAGCATATTGCCTCCAACAATTTGGGTCCTCATTTTACCCACCTCGGAAGGATGGAAGGCTGAGTCAACCCTGAGCCTGGTGAGATTCGATCTGCCAAACTGCTGGCAGCCAGTGATTAGCAGAAGTAGCCTGCAGTACTGCACTCTAACTACTGCGCCACTGCGGCTCAGTATGATTATCATGTGACCCCAGGGCGTTGCAACCAATGTAAACACAGCCAATATTGTAAGTTAAAATCCTTAATGAACTTGTCCAAAGCCCCTTAAAACATTTTATGTAGAATCTTTCCTCCATTATACACTAGTGTTTAATGAACATTTTTCTCCCTTTTGGATTATAAAATAGATGAAATAAGCTCCAACAGCTAAGGTGATGTGTTTCTGAAAACTCTTTTGATACATCACCAGGAGATAAACAAAGCTCTAATAATATTCAGTAGCAAAAATACACACAATCCAGACAGTCTGAAAAGGAGCTTAACCTTTTCATAGAATTGTATGTTTTACTCTTGAAAAAAATATTCTGCATGCATTTATTAGATTTATAATCCCCTTTATCTACAAGAGCAGCAATTGTCTAAAGCAAAAACATTTTTAACAAACATATTTGGAAATATACAGCTAAAATAAGCTTTTGCTCATCCTTTGACAATAAGCTAGCATAGGAAAATGTTCTGGCAAAGATGAAGTTGAAGAGCATTTAAGAGCAATCGCAAAGAAAAGCTCTCTTTGTGATAAGATTGGAATATTTAAGATGACACATTCAGCTGATCATAGAAATGAGCACAAGAGACAATTTCTAACATAATTTCTTCCTCGGATATTTATAATACATCTCATGTCAGTTAATGAGATGTTTGTAGTATGTTCAAAAGACAATAGAAATTCCATGGAGATGCAAAAGTATATATACAAAGGGACTTAGCATCTACTGATTCTTTTGAATCTAAAGTTGTGCAGAAAATCAGTGGCTGAAAGCTAGAAGTTCAGTACCATGGATAGTTCCTCCATTTTTCCCACTCTTCCTTTTGCTAGCTCAACTTTTGCAGGTCAACTTTAATTTTTTGTCCTATCAGGGACAATGCTGCTGAACCAACATATGGAACTCCATCAGAATGTTTTCAGTATTACACCATTTCTTACATAGAAACAGACCCCTCACATCCTGGACATAAATTGTTTCAACTTCTACCCTCAAAATGACGCTACAGGGCACTACACACCAGAACAACTAGACACAAGGACAGTTTTTTTCCCACATGCCATCACTCTGCTAAACAACTAATTCTCATGACACTGTCAAATTATTTCCTAAGACTGTATTACTATTCTTCTTCTCATCCTTCCTATTACCTATCTCCTTTTCTACTTATGACTATAACCTTGTTGCTTGTATCTTTATGATTTATATTGTTTTATTTAGTTTCCTAATATGATTTGATTGCTTATTTAGTATCCTATGACTATCACTAAGTGTTGTATCTTATGATTCTTGATGAATGTATTTTTTATGTATACTGAGAGCTTATGCATTGAAGACAAATTCCTTGTGTGTCCAATCACACTTGGCCAATAAAGAATTCTAATTCTAATTTGGCCCATAATACTATCATAGACAACTTAGAAGTATCAGCAATTTAAAATAAACTTAAAGTATTTTAAAGCAATGCCTACAATCTCAAGCTGATAGCAGATAGTTTCAGGATACTGGAAGGAAAATGCTTTATATACCATATCCCTCAATTCCAATTCCCATCTTCCACACAAAATAGTTACATTCATTCATGCTTAATCTACTTACTGAATCAATCCTTTTTTTTCATAACACACTGAAATAACCAAGTGATCTGGAATCATCAAAACTATAACCAAGCTTAGTTGGCTTTGCAAATACATCTGCTAAGTTTTTGTTTGATATATTTATAAATATTGTATAAACACAGCCATGATGGTCTATTATTATTTTTCTAGAACTGGAAGGAGAATTCTTTGGAAACCATGCTGTGAACCAAATAATGGGATATGGCTTCTCATGAGTTGCAAAGAAAGTTTATAATGCCTTCAAGATGAGAGTTGAGCTCAGCAATGTATTCAAATGGGAGTGTATGTATATTATAGGTATATGCTAAACATATAGAAATATACATAACGTACATATATGTATAGTGTAAGGAAATGTGTATATTCAGATGAGAGTATCATGACACCTTGGCGGTTGGCAATTATTTTATTTTTGTTGAGTTATTTTAGTGCATGTCAGTCATCCAGAGTTATATTTTATAATATGGGTAGGCATATAAATCTTCTAAATAAATAAATGACCACACAATGGCAAAGCAAACTCAACAAGGTCTGTTAAGCACATTTAACTGCAAAGAGCCCAGCTCCTCTGCTTAATTAGAATAAGAAAACTTACTGTCAGCTAATGGGATGTGAAGACAAAGGCGAACATCTGCGCAGAGGCTTAATTGATTGTATGCACTGGTTAGAGGAGAGCTAATTAATAACAAGAGAGTGAAACAGAATGGATGAGTTATTTGTCTACTGCCAGGTAATTGAGGCCTCTATGCTATTGTTAGAACCTTTCACTTTTTCAATATGTCATACTGTCACTTCCCCAAATCTTGACTCTCTGAAGACTGCAGGGATCAGTAAACTACCAATACATCATTAGAGTTCGTGAACTGCATTGTCCTTCAGCTTTTAAGGTGTATCATTTTCATACAGGTAGTGCTTGACTTCAAACAGTTTGTTTAGTGACCGTTCAAAGGTACGTAGGCAATGACCTATGACCATTTCTCACACTTATGATTATTGCATGATTGATGCAGCAATCATGACCACATGATCGAAATTCAGACACTTGGCAAAATTCAGACACATGTATTTATGATGGTTCCAGTGTCCCGGTCTCATTTGATCACCTTTTGCAACCTTCTGACAAGCAAAATGAATGGGGAAGCCAGATTCACTTAACAACCATGTGTTACTAATTTAACAACTGCAGTGATTCACTTAACAACTGTGGCAAGAAAGGTCTTAAAAGAGGAGGAAAACTCACTTAACAACTGTCTCACTTAGCAAAGGAAGTTTCGGGCTCAATTGTGGCCGTACATTGAGGACTACCTGTACATAGAAGGCTGAAAATGGACAAAATGTGGTCAACAAGCCCTTGATTCCCATTTACTTATATCAAGAGCACTTAGACTTATATACAGCTTTATAGCAGTTTACAGAGTCAGCATATTTCCCACAACAATCTGGGTCCTCATTTTACCCATCTCGGAAGGATGGAAGGCTGAATCAACCTTGAGCCTGGTGAGATTTGAACTGCCAAATTGCAAGCAGCCGGCAGTCAGGTAGCCTGCAGTACTGCATTCTATATTCTTATGAAATATATATGGTCACCCAACTTGATCACTGCAGGTCCAGCTAAAATCATCGATAGGTGATGAAGGACTCGCAGTTACCCCTTCCCTCCAAAGAATGAATATATCTTTCCGACGTGCCCTGAAGACCTTTCTGTTTCAACAAGCAGGGCTAGCATAAACATCTAAATTCTATGCCAAGGTCTTAGCAGATACACTAAGTTGACTCAATTTATTATTTACTGTTTATATATATATATAAAAATATTATATGTATATGAAATCTTATTCTGTTCACCGCCCTGAGTCCTTCGGGAGAAGGGTGGTATAGAAATTCTATTATTATTATTATTATTATTATTATTATTATTATTATTATTATTATTATTATTATTATTATTATTATTATGAAGAAGAAGAAGAAGAAGAAGAAGAAGAAGAAGAAGAAGAAGAAGAAGAAGAAGAAGAAGAAGAAGAAGAAGAAGAAGAAGAGGAAGAAGATTCCCTTTCACCCCTACTTTTTATACTCTCAATGCTACCACTGACAATCATTTTGAAGAAGATGAACTGTGGATACGAACTTGCAAAGAAAGGACTGAAAATCTCGCACCTGATGTACATGGATGATTTGAAGCTGTTTGGTAAAACAAAAGCTGAACTGAATTTATTAATTGAAAACACAAAAGAATTCAGCCAAGACATCGGTATGCAGTTTGGAATTGACAAATGTGCAACAATAGCAACCAAAGCAGGCAAGATCATAGAAGAGGATGGAATAGAACTAGAGAATGAAGAAATGATAAAGGCAGTAAAATCAGAAGAAGGCTACAAGTACTTGGGGATATTAGAAGCCTCTGACTTAATGCATAATAAAGTCAAGGAATTAACTTCAGCCAAGTACATTTGGTGAATTCGTAAGATATTAATGTCCAAATTGAGTGGAGGAAACATCATAAAAGCCATAAATACCTGGGCTATACCTGTGATTAGATACTCTGCAGGAATAATTGACTGGACCCAGATGGAGTTAGACAATTTGGACAGAAAAACAAGGAAGCTTATGACAATGAATCATGCCTTGCACCCTAAAAGTGATGTTGATTATATTTACCAAGAGCAGAGGGTGGTCGAGGACTCCTACAAGTAAAGCAGACTGTGGAAGAAGAAAAACACAGCTTGAATGATTACATCCAGAAAAGTGAAGAACCAATGATTAAGGAAGTAAATAAAGGAGGCCTTTTAAAGACAACTAAAACAAAAGCAGAATATAAGAAAGAAGTAATTGAGCAGCGAGCTGAAAATTGGAAACACAAAGCTCTGCATAGCCAATACTTGAAAAGTATTGAAGGCAAAGCTGACCAGAAACTAACTTGGAACTGGTTAAGATCAGGAGTACTGAAAAAAGAAACAGAAAGCTTTATTTTGGCAGCTCAAGAACAAGCCCTAGCCACAAACTGCATGAAGGCAAAAATTCAACATGTTACCACCAACAGCAAATGCTGCCTCTGTAATGAGAAAGATGAGACAGTCGACCACCTGATCAGTGGGTGTAGCAAAATTTCACAAACTGACTACCTACAACACCATGACCATGTTGCTAAGATAATTCACTGGAAATTGTGCCAGAAGTTTGGATTTGAGTACAGCAAAAACCACTGGGAACATCAGGTTGAGAAAGTTTTAGAGAATGAGAAACTCAAGATTTTGTGGGACTTTAGGATTCAGACTGACAGGCACTTGGTCCACAACACACCTGACATAACAATAGTTGAAAAGAAAAAAGTATGGTTCATTGACATTGCAATACCTGGTGATGCAAGGATTGAAGATAAGCAGCAAGAAAAAATCACAAAGTACCGGGACTTGCAAATTGAAGTTGAGCAACTGTGGAAAAAGAAATCGTGTGTTGTCCCGATTGTAATTGGAGCCCTTGGAGCACTACCCAAAGGGCTACCCCGCTATTTAGAAATTTTAAATTTGCCGGACTTGAACGTTTTGACTTTACAAAAAACCACCTTACTCGGAACAGCTTACATCCTCCGACGATACCTTAACAGTTCCTAGGTCCTTGGTTAGGACTCGAGCTGCTGAGCTATTAACCAGCCTCAAAGGCTGTGAATCTCACTAAAGATTAACCAATAATAATATCATCCACTGTTTCACCAACCCATTTGAAAAGGATTGAAACTGGGCATTAGAAGAACTTCACCATTCTTGATTTGCAAGTAGCATATGAAGCTGTAAAAAGCCAATACTGTGCCATTTTTTGAGTAGATAATAGAGAAATATGGGGAGATAACAGAAGCCTTTTAAGAGATGTGAGCAGGATTTCAATACTCAAGTGTGAAATCAGGCCAGCTGGAAGAGCAATACATTAAGAGGAGCTATTCCTGTGATGCACAGCAAAAATAGTACAAGTATTTCAGACCCTCACTAAATTTGAGGCCAACTGTAGTTGCATCAGAAGAGAGGAAAATCAGAATGATACACTCAATCCTCCCTTTGTTCTCACAACACCCTTGTAAGATAAGTTCAACAGAATGAATAGCTCTAGATATGCCTCTCAAATGGCTCTGAGTTACATTGCCCATGAAGCCTGATCAATGAGAGGTCCTCAGCATTCTATAGCACTTGAAGAATATTCCCAAAGGTGCTTTTTCAAGAAACAATTGGACTTTCTGGTTTCACTTCTCATCCAAGAAGCTTCTTCAGCGAAACATCTTCAAAGAAAAAACAGAAAAAACCATGGTTGTCCTTTGGGACAACCATGACCTGGATGTCTGAGAATCTCCATAGATGCTTGAAGAATAGCAGAGATAACAGGAAGAACAATTAATCAGTGGAATGGGTTGCCTCCAGAAGTTGTGGGTGCTCCATCATTGGAGGTTTGTAAGAAGAAATTGGACAGCCATTTGTAAGGAAAGGGGTAGGGCAATGTTGGCGGAATTTTTCGGCACCGAGCGCCGAAACGGGAGTGTGCATGTGTGTGGGAGTGCCGGAAACTGGAAGAGCAGTTCCCCAGCATGCATGCGTGTGCCGGGAAGCTAAGTTTCCAGCATGCACATGTGCGCCAGTCACCTGCTCTTCCAGTTTCTGGTGCTTCTGCATGTGTGAAGACCAGCTAGCCGGTGCGCATGTGTGCGCCGGAACCTGGCAATGGCTGGCGTGCCCGAACAGATGGCTCTGCGTGCCAATTCCAGCATGCGTGCCATAGGTTCACCATCACTGGGGTAGGGTCTTCTGCCTGAGCAGGGGGTTGGACTAGAAGATTTCCAAGGTCCCTTCTAACTCCGTTATTCTAAGTTCTAAGTAGTAATGCTGGTCTGTGACCATAATAAAAATTGATCGATTGATAACACGAAATCCAACTGCAGTTGCATAATGATCTCAGTGCCCTGGTTCTGTTTTTAATTTCAAGAACCGAGGAGAAAGATGCAGGTGTCATGTACGGCTAAATTCAGATCTTTCCAATAGAAGAATGTTTTTAATGAGGAAGAACATTATTGGAAAAAAAAATTGATTGAAATCAATGTGCAAGCAATTAAAAGGGATTGATTATCTCATCTCTGTTTCTAGCCCTCCCAAACAGTTTCTGTGGAAACAGGAGGAGCCTGATCTGTGATCTGGAGTGTAACAGAAAGAACCAGAGGTAAAGGGAAAATAGTTACAGAATTTGGGGAAACAGAACCCGGCTTGTAGAATTTAATTCTGATCAAATTTTACCTGTTCCCTGTTGCTCCCTCTGCCTCAGCCCATTTAGCAGATCTTTCAATTTAGGGAGGAATATTTTTAAGAAGCGAAGGGGCTGCTGGAAAAGAAGGGGGGGAAAAGGCCAAAGTACAGTTAATCTCTACAAGTATCCTCGGTTTATGACCACAACTGGGACCAGAATTTCCATGGCTAAGTAAAGCAGTTGTCAAGCGAGTCATGTCTGATTCTGCAACCTTTTCTACCATCACTGTTAAGTCCATTAGTGCAGGCATTAAATGAATCCAGCTTCCTCACTGACTTTGCCTGTCGAAAGCCAGCTGGGACGTTTGCAAATGGAAATCACCTGACTCCAGGACATTGCAACCGTCATAACCGTCACCTTCTGCCACCGATAACCTCCCACCGGCCAACTCGGTCCCACAGAGAGGGCCTCCTTAGGGTGCCGTCAGTCAAGCAATGTCGACTGACGACCCCCAGGGGGAGAGCCTTCTCTGTGGGGGCACCCGCCCTCTGGAACGAGCTACCCCCAGGAATACGACTAATCCCGGACCTCCGGACCTTCCGTCGAGCTTTGAAGACCTTCCTATTTCAGCAAGCTGGGCTGGCTTGAAATTTTTAATGGGTTATTTTAAGGGTAATGGGTTTTAATTTTTGGGAAGCCAATTTCGATTTAATTCTGCTTTTAAATTATTTTACATTTTATATTGTATGTATTTTAATTTTGGCTGTTCACCGCCCTGAGTCCTTTGGGAGAAGGGAGGTATACAAATTTAAATAATAAATAAATAAATAAATAAATAAATAAATAAATAAATAAATAAATAAATAAATAAATAAATAAATAAATGTGTGTATTTAATCCTATGGCTGTGGTGATTGCTGCAATAGTTGTAAATCCAAGGACCGTTTATAAGTCAACAGACACTAAATGAATGGTTGTAAGTTGAGGACTACCTGTACCCTGACAGGAGTTGATCCAGTGCTAAAAAGTGTGTATTTTTGGGGAACATGTAGGCATATCATCTTGATTCCCTCAAGGAGAAGCTGGTTCAATCAGAACTGATTTTTGGTCCTTTGGTGCAGGAGGTCTCCAACCTTGGCAACTTTAAGCCTGGTGGACTTCAACTCCCAGAAATCCAGGAGTTGAAGTCCACCAGGCTTAAAGTTACCAAGGTTGGAGACCCCTGCTTTGGTGCATTAAGTATCAAACAATTTTCTGACCCTTGTATTGCAAGAGGAAACTGGAAAACCTACAAAGAAGCAAAGCTTTGAGGAATCTTACTGGATTTTGAGCGAAACATTTTTGCCAAAATGATCTACACATCCCCACATCCTAGTAACACATCTGGAGGGTATACGGAGGTTAAAAGAGGATGGGAAGACACCAATCCTGTTGCATTGGAGAAGGCCTGTCCCTTGGGGGAAAGGAAAGGGCGTTTTTAATCTGATCTTTCATGGCATCAGGAACAGCAGAAGGGAAAACCAAAAATAACTTTTTTTATTAAAAAAAAAACCATGAGTCACGTCCTGGAAGTGCATTGGCTTACATTTGCTTCTTAGCTACCCCTTTTGTTCTCCTTACCTCCTCTCTTATTCTTACATCCCTGTCAAAATTTTCAGCTGTAAACTCTCTCAGCTGGGAATTGTTTTGTTTTGTTTTGTTTTTTGGCTGTGCTACCTTTTTAAAGAGCTGTGGGCTCTTTTGGCACTCTATTAATAATAATGTTCTTGTTCTGATGCAGAACAGCGTGGGAGCACTTCTCCCATGGCACCCGACTGGAGATGCTTGTCAGCGAGGCAAGTTCAGCGCTTTCACGAGTCCTCAGCTTCTTGGTATGCCGAGCGCAAAGGCCTTACGTTTACGGCGGCTGATATCCCAAACCGTTGCAAGGGAACGGCAACATTATTGAGCGCCTTCCTTTAAATGGCCTTGTTTGCATAATGCTGGGAAAATTAGCCTTGGCCAGGCCTTACAGCACATTCTTGTCCGGGGGAAGCTATTCTCTTCCAAGAGAAATTTCCTGTACTATTTGCACTCTGGAAAAAGGGTTTAGAAATAGCTCCTGTTTCTTTTTTTGCATCCTTGCAGGTAGTTTTGCTCATACTTCTGCAAACACAGGGTTCTGTCAAGCCAACCAGCCGAGTTCCGCATTCTTCAGGCCTCTTCAGCAGAGCACTTGACAATCTGAGCAGATTGGAGATTCCTGTGGAAGAGACTGATCTAAAATACGGCTAGAAAACTTGAACGGGGAAGGAAAAAAAATCTATTCCCAGCTGCAAGAATTATTTTGGGAGATTTTTTTTTCTTTTATACCAGGGCTGTCAAACTCGCAGCCCGTGAACTGGATGCGTCATGTGCTGGCCACGCCCACACCCGGTTTAGCGAAGGGGGGAAAAAGTCACGATACATCACGTGACGCTGCCGTGACACCACGAGTTTGACCCCCCTGTTTTACACGGCCCATCATCTGATCAAGAGAATAAGGCTGATTTTAAATAGAACCCTGTTTTACAGGTAGTCCTTCACTCACAATCATGTTTAGAAAACCTTCGAAGTTGCAATGACATTGAAAAAAAGTGACTTATGATCGGGTTTCACACTTACGACCCTTGCAACACCCCCATAGTCACGTGATCAAAATTTGGATGCTTGACAACTGGCATGTATTGATGAGAGTTGCATTCTGGGGATCATGTGGTCACTGTTTGTAACCTTCTCAGTTGCCAAATCAATATGGGAGGCAGATTCATTTAATGACCGCATGATTCACTTTAGCAACTGTAGTGATTCGCTTAACAACTATGGCAAAAGGTGGTGAAATGAGGCAAAATGCACTTATACCACCTTTGCTTTTATAAATAACTCAAGGTGGGGAACATACTTACTCTAGTACTCCCTCCTCCTTGCTTAGCAATTGAAATCTTGCACTTTATTGTGGTTGTAAATTGAAGACTACCTATGCACAGTTCTAAAATTCTGCACCTTGGGAGCAGCTGCCTCAGAACATCTATTCAAAAGAGGCAGTTAGGAACAGGTTTTACAGTTTTAAAAAATTACTTGCTTTTGAAGGTCCTCCGTCCCTTAATTAAGTTGCTCCAAAAGAACACAATAAAAGGGATTGGTAACAGCTATGCTAAAAACATTGCCTAAGCAATCTCTTTCTCTCTCCCAAAGCTCATTTATCCTTTACAAGCTCAATTCTACATGCTGAGTCTACTCAGATGCCATCTCCCGGGGTGACCAGTTAATGGCCAGACTTAGTTAAGAAAGATGCATTTGCAAGCGCAGATAAGAAGGCTTGGGATTCGGCTCAGATTCAAGGCCAGACCATTCCCGTCCCTCTGCAGGCATGCAACACCCAAGATCAACAGACAGCAAATGGTTATGGTCATACATGGTGCCAGTGGTGGGACTTGAAAACAACTGGTTCTCCGACTGGGTAGGCATGCCAGTTGGTCATGTGACTGGGTGGGTGACATCTCATCACACCCAGCCCTGCCTCCCAGCCACTCGCCTCAAAGGCAGAGGTAGGATTCAGCCAGTTGGGGCTAATCCCACTACTGGCTGGCCCTACCCCTGCCTGTTTTTCAGCCTGTTGTTTTGGCCAGTTCTTTTGTCGTTTTCAGACTGTTTGGGGGCTGTTTTCCTACCATTTTCCGGGCCTTTTTGGGCTGTTTTCTGGCCTTTTTCAAGCCAAAAACAGTCCCAAAACAGTCTGAAAACAGCCTGAAAACAGCCTGAAAACAGCCTGAAAACAGCCTGAAAACAGCCTGAAAACAGCCCAAAAAACAGCCTGAAAATGGCCCGAAAAATGGCCTGAAAATGGCCCAAAAATGGCCCAAAAAACGGCCCAAAAAACATGCCAAAAAAGGAGCAGATGTGGGGCCAGTCAGTGGTGAGATTTGCCGGTTCACCGAACTGCACGGAATCTTAACTACCGGTTTGCCTGAACCGGCAGCAGCCCATCTCTGCATGGTGCCTGTCAACTCCAATGATGGTAATCAATAGGTCCCTCTAGAGCTGTAAAACTCCATTCCCGGTGTTCAGGGCCTAAAGCTCCAATTTATATTTCAACTGGACATTTGCTGTAAGGAATCCAGTAGCAACTCATGAACTTCATTGAAAGCACTGCATAACTGGCACTATAACTCTAGAATATGTTATGGCTTCCAATCCCTGTTCCTATTATGCAGTAGAACAGGGGTGTCTAACTCAAGGCCCACTGGCCGGATCCAGCCCACGGGGTGCTTAGATCTGGCCTGCGGGGCTACCCTGGAAACAGAGAAGGTCCGACCCGTGGTGCCGGACAAAACCAGCAAAAACTGCCAGCAAAAACTGAACTCTGGAGAGCCCTCCGAAGCTCCATTTTTGGCTGTGACAGCCTCCTGCAGCCCTCTGTCAGCAAAAAAGGACCCCCATCAAGCTCTGTTTTTGCTAGCAGAGGGCTGCAGGAGGCCATTGTGGTCAAAAATGGAGTTCAGGAGCCCATTTTTGCTGGTAGACCACTCAGGCCACAGCCCTCCCCCCCAATATGAGTGATGTCGAGCTGGCCACACCCACCCTGACCATGCCCACCCCGTCCACCCCCGAAGTCAAACACAACCCTGATGAGGCCTTCAAAAGAGCCTTGGTGGCGCAGCAGACTAAAGTGCTGTTAACTAGCACCAGCTGCCTGCAATTACTGCAAGTTCAAATCTCACCAGGCTTAAGGTTGACTCAGCCTTCCATCCTTCCGAGGTAGTAAAATGAGGACCCGGATTGTGGGGGCAATAAGCTGACTTTGTATAAAAAAAAAAAAAAGAACACCGCTTGGGGGGGCCATAAGCCCTACTAAGCAGGTATATACAAAAGTATGAAGGCTATTACTTAACGCATTGTAAGCTGCCCTGAATCTCCGGAGAAGGGCGGCATATAAATCGAACCAATAAATAAATAAATAAATGAAATCAAGCTTGACACCCCTGCACAATGGGAACAGGGACTTGAGGTCATAACCTATGCTAAAGTTCATATAAGGAGCCTGTAAACAATCTTATTGAACCAGATAATTTCTAGATTAGATTCTCTGTCATTCCCTGCCAGTATCACTCATGAACTTGATTGTTGAAATGATGATGAATATAGACCAATGCATCAGCCTCAAAAATGTCTACAAAGACATTGTAAGTTGCTAAGGCAACAATTCAATTATGCCGAAAGTTGAGGAAACAGTAACTTTTCTTCTTTATTTGCTATGTTTTAAAGCAGTAACATTTATTTAGAAAATCACACCACGCTAGATACAAACATTGGCCAATTTCATTGTGACTCAGATCAAAATAACTTTCAGCTGTAGTTCCAAAATGGACAGCCATAAATACTTCTGAGCACAAGGAGAAGACAAAATGCCTATGTTTATTTTTAGGATCACATGACTAGAAATTTAGAGGGATCTGGGCACTACAAAAATATCATTTTCCCCGTCGCCTCCAATTTAGCATCCAGTAGATTTACCCATTCTTTTTCTTTTATCAAAGAAATTCTAGCTCAATGGCATTCTCCCTGGGGGAGAATCATCCCTTGAGGGATGATTTTACAAAGGTCTATTAGCAACGACATCATTTTCACATGTAAAAATGTTTGGGGGGCCAATTTGTATAACTTTATTTATGATAAGTGATCTGGCTTAAAGTAAATCACCAACTTTGCCAAAGATGAGTCTATTTCAGGAAAACAAATATTTCTATCTGGAATGGATGGATGGATGGATGGATGGATGGATGGATGGATGGATGGATGGATAAGAAGGTAGGTAGGTAGGTAGGTAGAGATAGATAGACAGACAGACAGATAGATAGTCCAGAGTTCAGCCTTCCCGTACAATGTTTATGAAACTACTGAGTGAAATCATCCATTAATTCAAGGTGAAATGCTAGCCTAGGAATCAGACCACAAATTCTACTCCTGCCTTGGGCATGAAAGCCATCTGTGTGACTTTGGGCACTCTCTTTCAACCCAACTACCTCACAGGGTTGTTGTTGTGGGGAAAATAGGAGGAGGTAAGTATGTTCACCACCTTGAGCTGTTTATAAAAATAAAGATGGGACCAGTGGTGGGATTCAGCCAGTTTGCACCACTTCGGGAGAACCGGTTGTTAACTTTCTGAGCAGTTTGGCAAACTGGTTGTTGGAAGAAATCATTAGGGCAGAGAACCGGTTGTTAAATTACTTGAATCCCACTGCTGCTCAGGACAGTGCAACTGTCATAAATACATGCCAGTTGCCAAGTGCCTGAATTTTGGTCATGTGACAATGGGGATCTGCAACAATCGTTAAGTGTGAAAAACAATCATAAGTCCCTTTTTTCATTGCTGCTGTAACTTCACACAGTCACTAAACGAGTGGTTGTGAGTTGAGAACCACCTGTATTTGACCAAGATTAAAATCCGAATAGAATGAAAACTTGCAATAAGTTGCACTTTACAAAAACACTTCAGAAAGACATGATTAACAAAGGTTTCACAATAACAACATTGGGTTAATAACAACATTGGGTTAATACCCCCACCCCAATGTTGCTATTGTGAAACCTTTGTTAGGTTTTGTTACTAATTTTTTACTAAACCTAAAAATAGAAGTTGAAGAGGTGAAAGAGACAATGATAATATGGGCAAAATGTTTTGGATATAATATAGAACTAGATAACTGGCAAAAACTTTGGGGAAGAAACTATAAATTGATGATGGCAACCAAATATAAAGAAAAATTGTATAAAATGTTTTATAGGTGGCACCTACCACCGGCAAGCCTAGCAAAAATGTTTAAAAATACGTCGACCAAATGTTGCAAATGTAATCAAAAACTGGGCACATACTATCACAAGTGGTGGACATGCCGAAAAACAAAAAAAAAATTGGACGAAAGCAGTGGTGGGTTGCCCCCATTTCTCACCGGTTCTATAGAATCGGTAGTAAAACCGGTGGGAGGCTCCGCCCACTGACCCCGACGTCATCAGAACGCTTCTGCGCATGCATAGAAGAGCGCGAGAGAGAGAGTGAAGCAAGCGTAAGCGCGCGGCCCCGTTGCGAACTGGTAGTAAAGGTAAGTAGAACCCACCCCTGGATGAAAGTGCATATTTGGTTAGAAAAAATGTTAAGACAGCACATAGATTGTAAGACAGAATTATTTTTGTTAGGCATAATACAGTGGTGAAATGTAAAATTTGTTACTACCGGTTCTGTGGGCGTGGCTTGGTGGGGGAGGTAATATGACTGAGTGGGCATGGTCAACTTCTTTTTTTTTTACTTTTAAACCATTTTTTCTACAACCTCTTTGGCTGAAGAGGCTGTAAAAAAATGCTTTTAAAGACTCTGACGATCCCAGCTGACTTGCCTGATCGGCAGAGGCTTTTTTTCCTTTTAAAAACATTTTTTCTATAACCTCTTCGGCTGAAGAGGTTGTAGAAAAAATGCTTTAAAAAACCTCTGATGATCCCAGCTGAGCCGCGCGATCATCAGAGGCTTTTTTTTTTTAACTTTTAAAAGCATTTTTTCGGCCAAAGAGGTTATAGAAAAAATGCTTTTAAAAATTTAAAAAAGCCTCTAATTATTGCACGGCTCAGCTGGGCAATGGGGCGGGGGGCAGGGATTTTTGCTACCGGTTCTCCGAACCACCCGCCTCCATCGCTACCAGATCGGGCAATCCGGTCCGAACCGGGAGCATTTCACTCCTGGCATAATACCAGAAAAATATGATCATAAAGGGAACGTATATTTGATATTGCATGTTTTAACAGCAGCAAGAATTGTATTTGCACAACTTTGGAAAAGCGAGGAAACAGCTACGGAAGAAGATATAATTAAGAAAAAATATTGGACTGGGCAGAAATGGACAGATTAACACTGAAGATAAAAGAAAAAGACGACACAGAATATTTTCAAATTTGGGACTTGTTTTATCAATGGCTGGATAAAAGAGGTAGAAATTAGGAACTTAATATTTTTACTATGTAAAAGAACTGACCCAGACAATACGCTGTCCATTAAGCACATATTGTATGTAAAGAAAAAACAAATAAAGATATATAAACAAAAACAAAAATAACAATATTGGGAAACTTCCATAGATTTCCACTTTATTTGTTCCTGAATCTGATTGCAGCCCAGTTTAATCCTACTAGTCGTGCTGAGTACAAGTATTTCAGTGGCCTGCCCAGTGGGAACTGCCTATATTCCAAAGGCATGATCGAGACCATCCCTCTTAAATATTTATGTTATCGCAAACACTTGACTTATTGACTTCTTCCATGTAGTTAAATGAGGGGATCCCAAGGGCTTGTACAGATTGGACAGGCATTAAGTACAATAAATCAACTTGAATTGCAAGCAGCCAAAGGAAGAACTGAAAGACAATATCAACCATCAGTGAACTTAATGGACACTGAAGATCATCCTATTAAAACTTGAGTGAGGCAACATGTAATTTGATGCTCTCTATTTTAGCTGTACCAAAACCGGCATTTTGCATGGGTCCGTGGTTATTAATTTGAGATATTAATTGCATGCTGCAAAGCTGTCAATTTGGTCAGAAACAATGGAACAACTGTTGCAGATAAATAAACTTAGAAAATCCATCGGCAGCTGCCACAACATTCAAGAACTCTTGGATGTATCTCCTTTCAGAGCTACAGGCAAGGATGAACTAATGTGCTATTTACTTAACTAATAATTAATGTAAACACTTTACGGCTCCTTAAAGAGAGCAGTAAACAAAATGTTCAGCCCTTATTTTGCCAACTGGCTTTTCAAATGTTGAGGGTGCAATTGGTGCATGAAATCAAACTATTTCATTCATCAGATACCCTATGCATTTTTAAAAGCCCCCTCCCCTAAGTCTCTGTGGAAAAAGCTTTTGCATCAAGGATCCTATTTATTTTCATGCCATTTTTTCTTTTAGAGCAAAAGCAGAAACTGCCCACAGACACCACTGCTTTTAAAAAAAAAATAAAAAATAAAAACACTGCACAAATCACAGCTGTCTTACATCATATCTCTACAGCACTGTTTCTCAAACTTGGCAACTTTTCCCCAGGGGAATTCTGGGAGTTGAAGTCCACACATCTTAAAGTTGCCAACTTGGAGAAACACTGCTCTGTAGGGATGGCCATGGCAGTAAAAGCAATGAATTTTGAGGCACTTTAAATAAGAAATCAATTTATTCTTTCTTAAGCTTTCATGAATCACGGGCCACTTTAATCTGAAGTAGGGATCACAGAGCTATTATCGTAAGAAAAGAAGGACCAGGAGCAGTGATAACCCCCACCGCCATTCTCAAGTTCATTCTGATGCCCATTTTTTTTTAAATCAAGGACACTGTAATAGAAGATGATACATACACAAAACAAGGAATAGCATTCACACACAGGCATACACAGTTTGGTCCAGAGGTGAAATGTAAAATTTGTTACTACCGGTTCTGTGGGCGTGGCTTGGTGGTGGAGGTAATGTGACTGGGTGGGCGTGGCCAACTTTTTTTTTTTTTAACTTTTCAAAGCATTTTTTCTAATGCTTTGAAAAGCCTCTGCCGATCAGGCAACTCGGCTGCGATCATCAGAGACTTTCAAAGCATTTTTTAACCACCTCTTCAGCCAAGAGGTTGCAGAAGAAAATGCTTTGAAAAGCCTCTGACGATCCCAGCTGAGCCGCGCGATCATCAGAGGCTTTTTTTTTTACTTTTAAAAGCATTTTTTCGGCCAAAGAGGTTGTAGAAAAAATGCTTTTAAAAGTTAAAAAAAAACTTGTGGCTCAGCTGGGCATGGTGGGGGGGCCAGGGATTTTTGCTACCGCTTCTCCGAACCACCTGCCGCCATCGCTACTGGATCGGGCGATCCGATCTGAACCGGGAGCATTTCACCCCTGGTTTGGTCTAGTGCAGGGCTGTCAAATACGATTTCATTGAAGGCTACATCAGCATTGTGTTTGACCTCGGAAGGGTGGGGGGGGTGGCAGGAGGATTGTGGCCAGATCGACATCACTCGTATCGGGGGCGGCTGTGGTGGCCCAAGCGCTCTGCTCCATTTTCACTGGCAGAGGGTTGCAAGAGGCCATGGCAGCCAAAAATGGAGCTCGGGAGCCCACTTTCACTGGCAGAAGCACCCCAGGCCAGTTCTTTGCTGTTTTCAGGGTGGCCCCGCAGGCCAGATCTAAGTACCCCTGGGCCGGATCCGTCCCCCGGGCCTTGAGTTTGACACCCCTGGTCTAGAGGTTAAGGCAGCAGACTAGAAAAGGGGAGGCTATGAATTCAAGTCCTGCCTTAGGCATGGAAACCAGCTGGGTGACTTTGGGCCAGTCCCTTTCTCTCAGCCCAACCTACCTGACAGGGTTGTTGTTGGAAAAATAGGAGGAGGGAGGCATGCTGGATATGTTTGCCGCTTGAGTTATTTGTAACAATACTAAAGGTGGGATGCAAATAAATAAAATAAAATACACATATAAAGAAGCCTCCTTCAAGTTTGAATCCGGGCACCTTCGTGGATACAAAATGCCGTTTTCTTGGCAACAGTGAGGAAGTAGCTTACTATTGACCTCCCCAGGATGTTCCTTTGAGTTGTTTTCGTTTTGGGGTGTCCACTTCTCAATCTAGCCTACAGAGCTGAGATTCCCTTATTTGTTTGCATCCCACCCAGGAAACATATCCAACACACCTTCCTACTCCTATTTTTTTCAACTACAAAACCCTGGGAGATGGGTTGGGCTGCAAGAGTGTGAATGGCCCAAAGTCATCCAGGTAGCTTTCATGCCTAAGGGATGAAAGCTGGAGTCTCCCATCCAAAAATATGAAGTAGGTTAATTTATGCCCTAAGTTAGTATTTTTCAAACTTGGCGACCTGAAGATGGGTAGACTTCAGCTCCCAGAATTCCCCAGCCTAGGACTTGAAGACCATACACCTTCAAGTTAGCAAGTTGAAAAACACTGCTCTAAATTAACATACCAAGGAGAAGGACCTCAAACATCGCTAATAATAGTGGACTTGAAGGATCCTACTCATGTTTTCCTTGGAGTTTCATTCTCAAACTCGTGCTTAAAATTGATCAACAGATGCCTTCCACTGAGAACCTGTATACTGCACTAGTCAAAAAGAGGGCTGTGAAAATATTGCATCCTGGACATAAACTGTTTCAACTCCTACCTTCAAAACGATGCTATAGAGCACTGCACACCAGAACAACTAGACACAAGAACAGGTTTTTCCCGAACGCCATCACTCTGCTAAACAAATAATTCCCTCAACACTGTCAAACTAGTTACTAAGTCTGCATTACTATTAATCTTCTCAGCGTTCCTATCACCCATCTCCTCCCACTTATGACTGTATGACTGTAACCTTGTTGCTGGTATCCTTACGATTTATATTGACTGTTTCCTAATATGATTTGATTGCTTATTTGTACCCTATGACTATCATTAAGTGTTGTACCTTATGATTCTTGATGAATGTATCTTTTCTTTTATGTACACTGAGAGCGTATGCACCAAAGACAAATTCCTTGTGTTCCACTTGACCAATAAAGAATTCTATTCTATTCTATTCTATTCTATTCTATTCTATTCTATTCTATTCTATTCTATTCTATTCTATTCTATTCTATTCTATAAAAAGATGGGTCAAATTTTAAGGACTTCTCTACTAACATGTTCCTCTCCAAAAGGTCTGTGGTCTTCCCATTTTGCCACTGGGTCTGAAAAGCAGCCTAATGAACGCAATCTCACTTTACCACGAAGTCCAGTGTTCATCGCTATGGCCCAGTTAACAGCCTGCAAGATGGAAAGAACCAAGGCTAAAGTCACAGAACTAAACAAAACCAAACTAAAAACTAAACAAGCAGAGAAGCAAACTAGAACTAAGGAGAAATGTTCTGATAATGGGAACAATTAACCAGTGGAACAACTTGCGTCCAGAAGATAACACATGAGATTTTAAAGAAGAGACTGGATAGCCATTTGTCCAGAATGATGTAGGGTCTCCTGTTTGAGCAGAACTAGAAGACCTCCAAGGTCCCTTCCTGTTCTGTCCCCGTCACATACACGCACCCTCACAGACGGCCCGGAGTTAATAAGCCACACGAAAAAACTCTTTGAAGATAAAGCTGGCAGCAACCCAGTGGCTAGCTGCCAATTCAGACTTTACTCACACAAAACAAAGATTAGACTGCAAGCATTCCGATAAAACAGGCAGAGTTTCAAAAATACAAGGATTAATCCAAATGCAGTCCGATAAAGCAAGCAAAGTCCAGTAATGCAGAGATCATGGATTATTTCCAGTTTTTGCTCATCACAAACTGAACCGGCCACCACACCCACATTTATACCCTGTGGGGTGTGGTCCAGTGACTCAGCTGATCTCTGGCACGCCTTCCCCTCTGCTGCGCATGCTTCTCCCAGCGCCTCTGCCGAGGGTCCAGCCAGCACTTATCTTCTTTGTCGCTGTCCACCTGTGGCTGCGGGGACATACTTGGCTCCGAGCCTATCGTTTGGCCTTCGGTGTCCTCCAGAGGCATTGCCAGAGAGGAGGGTCCTGGAGAGGGAGGCCTTGCCAACTCCTCTCCCTCACTCTCAGAGTCTGCATCTGTCGATAGCCCAGGCTCAGGCAACGGAGCCACAACACTTCCAACTCTATTATTCTGTATTCTGTGTTACATTGGCTGGACTTGCACATGACTGATGCAGTCAATCCCTTTCTCGGCTGCCATACCTACACCTGTACCAACAATTGGTCATCCAAGGTCAAATAGTCATTTTTTGGCCACTTTTTCAGCCTCCCTACAAAGGAGGCTGAAAAACTGTAGTTTCCTATTTTGTTTTTAGCAAAAAAAGTGGGGGGGGGAATCCATAGGGACATAACCTGGGTCAGCACCTTCACCAAGAGAATCCAGGGTTAATTGGGTTAAGGTTTTAACCACGTTGTGTGAACTTTGTATCCTGAACTTTATCTTCAAGTAAATGTCCTGTAGCTAGGAATGCAAAAAAAAAATATATATTTCCATTGATTATCATGGGAGCAAATCTGAGCTTTTTCTCAAAACCAGATGTAGTATTAAGGCAGCTCTGTTCTGAGTCCAACAGTGTGCATTTTTATCCAGTCAAAGCTCCAACAGAAAGAATTTGTCTGTCATTCTTTCCAACATAATTTCCTCAGTCCAGACGTTTTAAGCTTGGGTTCTGGAACAAATTCCATAACTGTCTATGATCAGGGAAAGTGAATCACCCATTATCTAGGACTTGAAAATTCTGAGGGGTCTTTGGTGCTGTCTGAGTTTGGTGAGTTTCTTGCACACGTTTCATTCCAAAACTAGATAACATTATCACTGCTAGTAAGGAATGGGGTTTGCTCTCAGTTTATATTCAAGGCAAGCCACTAGAACACGGGTGTCAAACTCCCGTCACGTTGCCATCACATGACGTTTCATGACTTTTTTCCTTCATGGAGCTTTGGTGGGTGTGGCCTACGCATGACGCATTTGGTGGGTGTGGCCTGCGCATGCGCATGACGCATAGGTGCCTCCTATTTGACACCCTTGCACTAGAATATAAACTGAGAGCAAACTCCATTCCTTACTAACATTGAAGATGTTACTTAATTTGAGTAATGAAACAGCCAAGCACAAAGAGCAACCAAGGACCCCTCATTTCAACCCTGAGCTACAAATATTCACCTTTACCTGAAAATTCTCTATCCAGGTATTGCATTTAGGAACTAGGCTGCTCAGATATAACCACTATGTATACCATCACACCAGGGGTGAAATGTAAAATTTGTTACTACCGGTTTTGTGGGTGTGGCTTGGTGGGGAGGGGTAATGTGACTGGGTGGGCGTGGCCAACCTTTTTTTTTTTAACTTTTCAAAACATTTTTTCTAATGCTTTGAAAAGCCTCTCTGACAATCAGGCAACTCAGCTGGGATCGTCAGAGAGGCTCTTTAAAAAATGCCTCTCTGCTGATCAGGCAACTCAGCTGGGATCGTCAGAGACTTTTCAAAGCAATTTTTTTATCATCTCTTCGGCCAAGAGGTTGCAGAAAAAAAATGCTTTGAAAAGCCTCTGATGATCCCAGCTGAGCCATGAGATCATCAGAGGCTTTTTTTTTTACTTTTAAAAGCACTTTTTTGGCCAAAGAGGTTGTAGAAAAAAATGCTTTTAAAAGTTAAAAAAAAAAAAAGCCTCTGATGATAGTGTGGCTCAGCTGGGCATGGTGGGGAGGGGGAACACAGGGATTTTTGCTGCCGGTTCTCCAAACCACCCGCCGCCATCGCTACCGGATCGGGCGATCCGATCCGAACCGGGAGCATTTCACCCCTGCACCACACCCTGATTAAAAAGAGAGGCCCTGATCAGGCAACACACTGAGTAGCTAGCATTTATCCATGTTCACAACAAGGATATTTTTAACCTCTGTTACAGAATGATGTTTGGTTGGTCTTTTTTCCTATACTGCAGAGATGCACAACTGCTGAGAGCTTTGAATAATGGTTCAAAGGCTTCTCAAAATAATTATGGTATTGTAATTTTTTCTATTGATATAGTGGTATTACAAAAAATGTTTGATCATGGTGAGGAGGTTCAGGCGTGGATGTCTATGGAGATTCTCAGTCATCCAGGTCATGGTTGACCCAAAGATGTTTTTTCAAGAGGCAACTGGACTTCGTTTTTTCTTGAAGATGTTTTGCTTCTCATCCAAGAAGCTTCTTCAGTTCTGACTGAATGGTGGTGAATGGAAGGATTTATATTCCTTGCAGTCATCTGGTGGCTAGCACTCTTTTCTGAGAATCATTGAGACCACTTGGAGGTTTATCTGTGCCTTCAGATAACTGAATTGTTATCATTTGCTCAATAGTGTCAATAGGTTTTTACAGATTAACAGAGTTGGAAAGGACCTTGAAGGTCATCTAGTCCAACCCTCCCACCCAAGCAGGAAACTCTACACCATTTCTGACAGATGGCAGTCCAGTCTCTTCTTGAAAGCTTCCAGGGATGAAGCTCCCACAACGTCCAAAGGCAAGCTGTTCCATTCAGTGGTGGGTTTCCACCGGTTCACCCTGGTTCGGATGAACCAATAGCAGCGGCGGTGAGAGGCTCCTCCCACCTGCCTGGACGTCATCATGGACGCTCTGCACATGTGCAGAAGCACCACACATGAGCAAGGCATGTGCACGCGCACACACACTCACAATTCCGAACCGGCAGCGAAGGTAAGTGAAACCCACTACTGGTTCCACTGGTTGATTGTTCTCACTGTCAGAAAATGTCTCCTTATTTCTAGGTTGAATCTCTCCTTGATCAGTTTCCATCCATTATTCCTAACCTTCTTGGATAAACCTCCACAGATAAACCTCCCAGTGGCCTCAATGCTTCTCAGAGAGAGTGCTAACCAGAGGTGGGTTTCAGCAGGTTCTGACCAGTTCTGGAGAACCACTAGCGGAAATTTTGAGTAGTTCAGAGAACCGGTAGTAAAAATTCTGACTGGCCCTGCCCCCATCTATTCTCTGCCTCCCGAGTCTCAGCTGATCGGGAGGAAATGGGGATTTTGCAGTATCCTTCCCCTGGAGTGGGGAAGGAATGGAGATTTTATAGTATCCTTCTCCTGGAGTGGGGAAGGAATGAAGATTTTATAGTATCCTTCCCCTGGGGAGGGAATGGAGATTTTATAGTATCCTTCTCCTGGGGAGGGAATGGAGATTTTATAGTATCCTTCCCCTGGAGTGGGGAGGGAATGGAGATTTTATAGTATCCTTCCCCTGGAGTGGGGAGGGAATGGAGATTTTATAGTATCCTTCCCCGGGAGTGGGGAAGGAATGAAGATTTTATAGTATCCTTCTCCTGGGGAGGGAATGGAGATTTTATAGTATCCTTCCCCTGGAGTGGGGAGGGAATGGAGATTTTATAGTATCCTTCCCCTGGAGTGGGGAAGGAATGGAGATTTTATAGTATCCTTCCCCTGGAGTGGGGAGGGAATGGAGATTTTATAGTATCCTTCTCCTGGAGTGGGGAGGGAATGGAGATTTTACAGTATCCTTCTCCTGCCACCCCTACCAAGCCATGCCACACCCACCAAGCCACACCCACAGAACCGGTAGTAAAAAAATTTGAAACCCACAACTGGTGCTAACCATTAGATTACAAAAACACAAACAAAAATGTCCAGTTGCCTCTTGACCCAAAGCACCTTTGGGTTTAGGGGTGTCAATTTTCCCCCGTGCATTACAGGTTTCTAAGGTTTTGACTTGGGGTAAAGTAACTGTACGCACTGCATCTTCTTGCAAGCTTGTCAGAGAAGGACTTTCTATTTCTGAGACTTGTTATTTTTAAGACATGCCTTGAGGCCAGCTACTCAGAGGAAGATCCGCTATTTGAACAAGCAAAGCTGTACGAGAGAGAGAGGATTCTGATTGCTGAGGGATAAATGAATGTAAAGCAAAAGTTTGGGAACTTTCTCAAGAATGGAATCTCATTTTTCCCATTAATTCATTTATTATTGTTTATTATTTATTTATTGGTGCGATTTATATGCCGCCCTTCTCCGGAGACTCAGGGCGACTTACAATGCGTTAAGCAATAGCCTTCATACTTTTGTATATACCTGCTTAGTAGGGCTTTCGGCCCCCCCAAGCAGTGTTCTTTTTTATACAAAGTCAGCTTATTGCCCCCACAAACCGGGTCCTCATTTTACCTACCTGGAAAGGATGGAAATCTGAGTCAACCTTGAGCCTGGTGAGATTTGAACTCGCAGTAATTGCAGGCAGCTGGCAGCTAAGTGCTACTTTAACAGCACTTTAGTCCGCTGCACCACCAAGGCTCCTTTTAAACATAGGTAACATTTCATTATGCCATGTATTTGTTATCCCCTACTAAATTACTATTATTTAATATTTTAAGAATTACTCATTGTTCCACAATAACTTCAATATTCCAAATTATGAAGGGAGAATAGTATTGTTAAAGTTGGAAGATTAGGATTATACATACTTATTTGTATTATTATTGTTAGCGTTGTTTAAAAAAGACTTGACCCAGTCAATACACTATCCACAAAATAGGTATGGAATTATTATACTATTTTTTTTTAAAAAAAATACCCCCCCCCCAAAAAAAGAGTGGAATCTCAGTGCAGGTAGGATCCTAAAACAGTAAAGAGATAGTCCTCAATTTACAACCTCAATGGAGCACCAAATTTCTGTTGTTAAGTGAGGCATTTGTTAAGTGAGTTTTGCCCCATTTTACGACCTTTCTTGAGACAGTTGTTAAGTGAATTGCGGCAGTTGATAAGTTAGTCAGCTGGTTGTTAAGTGAATCTGGCTTCCCCATTGCCTTTGCTTGTCAAAAGATTGCAAAAGGGGATCACACATGACCCAGGGAGACAGCAACGGTCATAAGTATGAACCAATTGCCAAACATCTGAATTTTGATCACATGCTCATGAGGATGCTACAAAGGTTATAAAATGGTCATAAGTCACTTTTTTCAGTGCTCTGGTAATTTTGAGCAGTCACTAAATGAACTGTTTTAAGTTGAGGACTACTTGTATTGTATATACTACTCGGCTTTGAACAGTTTTGCTCAATTTTCTACTCAGAGCAGGAGAAGGGATTTGATAGCTGAAGAGATGTAAGGTTTCATCCCTTCCTCTGCATCGCTTTCCTTGTTCACATTATTTTAGATGCTTCCATAGTTAATTATAATCTCTCTCATCCCAACTTGCCTCACAGGGGTTATTGTTGTGGGGAAAATAGGAAGAGGAAGGAGTATTATGCTAGCTGCCTTGAGTTATTTATCAAAAAGTTCAAGGAGGGAAACACGAACAGGCTTGTTCAGTAAATCATCAACCCTAGTGGCCAAAATTGTGGAAACCTTTTGGGAAAAGTGTACTTTCCAAAACTAGCTAATAACACCACTTTTTTTTTTTTAGTAGTACCATAAAATTATATATCAATGGAAAGATAATTTAATCAAGAATGTAATGCAATAACTTTTATGAAGGATTTGCTATTAGAAGAGCTGTTACAGTATAAAGAAGAAAAGTGAAACACGTAGAAAAACCGAGATATACAAAAATTATCACCATAGAAAAACCGAGATATACAAAAATTATCATGTCAGTTAATACTTAGTTGGGTAACCTTTAGTATGAATTACGGCCTTACAACATCTTCCCATGGAGTGAACCAAGTCTTTTAGATCTGCAGCTGTTATAATGTGAAACCAAGATTGAAGGATTGCTTTTATTAACTGGGTTTTATTGCTGGGTCGCTTCTGACTAACAAGTTTCTTTAGTCGGCTCCATAGATTTTCAATTGGGTTAAGATCTGGGCTATTCCCAGGCCATTCCAGCAGTGGAATAGGATTATCTTGAAACTCAAAAAAAAAAAAAAAAAAGTGGTGTTATTAGCCATCAAACCTCAAAAATACCCTTTTCCCAAAAGGTTTCCACAATTTTGGCCACTACTGTTAAGATCATTTTTCCAGATCTCAGAAGTTGTGGTGTATTCAGCAACCTATGTAAATAGGCTGCAAGACTTCAGTCATGAGGTCAAGTCTGCCATCTTGACTTTTATAAATCACCCTCACCGTGACTCTACTGTTCATAATTTACTATATTACTAACTGAACAACTGCAGTGGTGATTCACTTAACAACTGTGTCAAGAAAGGTCATAAAATGGGGCAAAATTCACTTAACAAACGTCTCACTTAGCAACATAAATTTTGGGCTTAATTGTGGTCGTAAGTCGAGGGCTACCTATATTTGGCAATTATAAATTTTGAATTTTAAATTGTTTTAAATTGGAATTTTAATTTTATATTGTCTTTTATGAGGAACTGTGCATTTTACCGTTGTGAGCCGCCCTGAGTCCTTGGAGATAGGGCGGCATATAAATTGCATTATAAATAAATAAAGAAAAGAAAAGTGTTGTTTTCTTCCAAATTAAGCATTTATTAGAAGGTTGAATTCATACAGCAGCATCTTGGTTCAAAATCTGTATTCTTGGAAATTTCTGCTTTCAATTAGGTTAAAAACGAAAAGTTTCCAGCACAGTAACAATGAGGAGTTCAAAGACACATTTGCTTCAAAATGAAATTTTCTACATATGATATCATGGTTTGGTTAAATTGTCTTTATTAATACTGAACCTTTAGCATTAAGATTACTGCCATTATAAAATCTCATGTGTATCAGAAATTAATTATACGTCTTTCCAGCCTCTCTAAAACAGAAAGGATGAATAACATGAATCCTTTGGTGCCTCTAGGGAAGGAGAAGTTTTGACTTAATTGTATTAAGCAGTTTCCAGGGAATTTCTCCTCCCAAAACCAGTTTTAAATCAGTCTGGCTACTGGAATCCCTCTTATGTGGAAAGATCAACATGTGTGAGTCTGGGAGAAGAATGTGTCTGGAATCCAGATGTTGAATGTTGGACTTAGAATCAATGAAACATGAGCTGAGAGGGGGCCATTTAAGGCCCTCAGTTCAACCCCCTGCTTAGAGCAGTAATTCAAATTAAAGCATCTCTGACAGATGCCTGTCCAGTGCTTGCTTGACTGTATCCATGGGGAACAGGACGGGGAGCCCATCAATTCTCAAGAAAATTGAATCCACCATTGAGCTATTTTGGCCACTAGAAAGGGATTTTTTTTAAAAAAAAAAATTCAGTGGGGATCTACATTATCAGATGTTAGAAACAACTGAAACCACAGCAAAGAGAAACTTCCGACAATGGAAAAAACAACCAATATGTCTGCAATACCATCGCCTTTGGACGACTGTTAATATTGAATTATGACTTGTATATGTGAGTGGGCTCTTGTATGCTTTCCCTCAACTCAAAGTTTTCCAAGAGTTTTACTCTCAACAGAAATGAGAAATACCATCAATCAGAATAGAGCTGGAATGGACCTTAGAGGTCTTCTAATCCAACTCCCTGCTCAAGCAGGAGACCCTGTACCATTTCAGACAAGTGACTGTCTAGACATCACCTCCAGTGATGAAGCACCCACAACTTCTAAAGGCAACTTCTGCTCCACTGGAAAATTGTCCTCACTGTTAAAAAGTTTCTCCTTAATTCCAGGTTGCTTCTCTCCTTGATGAGTTTCCATCCATTGTTTCTTGCCTTGCCTTCAGGTGCTTTGGAAAATAAATTGACCCTCTCTTCTTTATGGCAGCTCCTTTAATACTGGAATACTGTTATCATGTTACCCCTAGTCCTTCTTTTCTCTAGCCATACCAGTGCCTGCAACTGTTCTTTGTGTTTTAGTCTAGTAGCTTAGAGAAGGAAGGTTTATCCCAGAAATCTCATCTGATTTCACATCAATAGCATATGAGCCATGATGGCACAGTGGTTAGAATGCAGTACTGCAGGCTACTTCTGCCGACTGCTGGCTGCCTGCAATTTGGCAGTTCATCTCTCACCAGGCTCAAAGTTAACTCAGCCTTCCATCCCTCAGAGGTGGGTAAAATGAGGACCCAAATTGTTGGGGGCCATATGCTGACTCTGTAAACCGCTTAGAGAGGGCTGTAAAGCACTGTAAAGTGGTATATATAAGTCTAAGTGCTATTGTTATTGCAAGAATTCTCCACCCTCCAAAATTAGATAAGCCAAACCTGCAGGTGTACTACAGGTAGTCCTAACACAACTGAGCCCAAAATTTATGATGTTAAACAAGACAATGGTTAATCTTAACAATTTTTAAAACTTTTCTTGCACTTAACATTCAGTTAGTAACATGGTTGTACAGTGAATTTGGCTTCCCCATTGACTTGGCTTGTCAGAAGATCGCAAAAAGTGATCACATGACCCCGGGACACTGCAACCGTTGTAAGTATGAACCAAGGGTTCAAATTCTGATCATGTGTTCACAGGGAAGTTGCAATGGTTGTAAATGTGAAAAACAGCCATAAGTCATTTTTTTTCAACCAATCACTAAACAAATGGTTGTAAATTGAGGACTACCTGTATAAGCAAGATTCTTAAACATCTGATAGAAATAGAATAACAGAGTTGGAAGGGACCTTGGAGGTCTTCTAGTCCAACCCCCTGCTTAGGCAGGAAACCGTACACCACTTCAGACAAATGATTGTTCAATCTCTTCTTAAAATCTTCTACTGTTGGAGCATTCACAGCTTCTGGAGGCAAGTCGTTTCACTGATTAATTGTTCTAACTGTCAGAAATTTCTCCTCAGTTCTAGCTTGATTCTCTCCTTGATGAGTTTCCACCCATTGCTTCTTGTCCTGCCCTCAGGTGCTTTGGAGAATGGCTTGACTCCCTCTTCTTTGTGGCAGCCCCTGAGATATTGGAACACTGCTATCATGTCTCCCCTAGTCCTTCTTTTCTTTAAACTAGACATACCCAGTTCCAGCAACCGTTTTAGCCTCCAGTCTCCTAATCATCTTTGTTGTTCTTCTCTGCACTTTCCAGAGTCTCAACATCTTTTTTACATTGTGGAGACCAAAACTGGATGTAGTATTCCAAGTGTGGCCTTACCAAGGCATTATAACACAGTATTAACACTTCACGTGATCTTGATTCTATCCCTCTGTTTATGCAGCCTAGGACTGTGTTGGCTTTTTTGGCAGCTACAGCACACTGCTGCCTCATATTTAAATGATTGTCCACTAGGACTCCAAGATGAAGCAGTAGAATTGTAGACACCCTATATTCTCATTCCTCTCCTTAATTATAATTGTCAATTATGAGTAGGAGATGTATATATCAATGATTCTCCTCTCCAGGTTCAGAATGAAGAAAAACAATAAATCCATTGGGCTAAAGGTGGTTGTGGACTCTGCGCAGTCAGGAATCCTGCACAAAGGGCAATCAGGAGCATTTTGACTTTGACAACTCTTTGAAAACCTTGAGCATTAAAGTCCCTGAAGGCTAATTCACATCCTTTTGGAAGTAGGATGCAAAAATGGATGAAGGTCATAGAGGCTGAGTTTGGACTCATACAGAAACAGCATGAAATGATGTTTTTATCCATGCAACCAGATGGTGTTCTTTGAATTGTGGCATCAGACCGCTCATTTGGAGCATGAATAATGAAGCTAACACTGAAATACTTTGGAAATATAATGCAAAGATGAGAGTTACTGGAGAAGATCCTGATGTTTGGGGGGGGGGGGAGAGAAAGCAATCCAAAAAGGAGGCTGACAGAAGAGTAGATAGTAAATACTATCACCAATGTTAGAACTTTACAAGAAGTAATTACTGATAGTCATTCTGGATAAATGATGTCCCCTGGGGCACAAACGAACAATAATAATCATCGTGTTAATGAGTGCCAACAATCTTGAGAAAGGCAATGCTTTACAGAAGAATTATCTTCCCTATGGAAAGTCCATTTATATTTGAGATATATTATTTTAATCTGTCCAAGCTGCCACTTCTGATTTCTTTGGGGTCCCCCCCCCGAACCATTCCATGCAGTTTTGTGATCAAACCAGAAGGTTTCTGGGCTTTTAGCCCAGCTGATCCCAATGACTCACAGTGTATGACTTTGGGCACTTTGCTGCTTGTATCAAGGTCAAAGCTGAGCTGAGCGAAATGCACAATTTTTTGTAGAAATGCAAGATTTTATAGGAAGAATTCCTCTAGGAGGAATATGTGAAAAAGCCAGAAGTTGCAACTTTTTCCTCTTTTACCGTGTTTCCCCAAAAATAAGACATCCCCTGATAATAAGCCCTATCAGACTTTTGAGTGCATGAGCTAAAATAAGCCCCCTCCCACTGGAAAATAAGCCCCTCCTTGAAAATAAGCCCTCCCCAAAAATATTTAAATGCATGCACATCTGGTCCCCACCATTTCCTCTGGTTAGGGTTAGGGAGACAGAGCTGGAAATCAGTTAAGACAGTAAGAGGAGCCCCATCTTACTCCACACATCCCAAAATAATAAGACAACCCCCAAAATAAGGCCAAGCACTTATTTTGGGGTTCAAAAAATATAAGAAAGGGTCTTATTTTTGGGGAAAACACGGTAATGGAGTTATAAAGCTGGGTTGGCAAGGTGACTGCAACTATCTTTTAAAATCTTTTAAAATTAAGACTTTCAATCTTGAGTTAGAGCAAACACAAAGTGTCAGAAAGGGGGTGTTTAATTCCTTCCCTGCTGTTTGAGATTGCTTCCCCATTGCAGTTTCCTCCCTGCAGGGCAACAAGTAAGCATTGGGGGCTTTGTTCTTTCAATTTCACTTGATTTTAAGCAGATGCTCTGCAGCTCATTTTAACTAGCAAATAACATGTAGATGATATTAAATAACATCACATTGGTCTGATGTTCCAATATCTCTTTTTCATGTTTTTCTGGGCATACTAGATCTGAGCTGCAAGGAATTAGATGACTATCAGATGGCCACAGAGGTTTCATATCTCTCTGTCATCATCTAGTGATCGTGCCATATGTTTTGCAAACCAGATTTGGAATGCCTGGTTTCATTATTTTTGCAATGTATTTGTTTGATAGCCATCAAGGGACAATGAGACAAAGAAGAGGCAGAATTAAGTCCCTGCTCAAATATGGAATCCACAAGATGGGATCCACTCTAAAGTCACTCTGGAACGATCTGCCCCCGGAGATACGAAGGATATCGGATCTCCGGATCTTTTGCCATGCCCTGAAAACTTTTCTTTTCCATCAAGCAGGGCTGGCGTGAACCCCCGCCCCCCTTTTTTTTAGTTTTTTAGTTTTTCAGCTTTTAATTTGTCAATGGGTTTTAATCTGAATTGTTTTAAATTTTGGCCAAAGTATGTAATTCTTTTAATAATTTTAAATTTTGTATTGGTATGTGTTTTAGTTTTGGCTGTGCACCTCCCTGAGTCCACTAGGAGAAGGGCGGTATACAAATTGAATAAAATAAATAAATAAATAAATAAAATACAGAATAACAGAGTTGGGCCTTTTAGGTCATCTAGTCCAACCCTCTGCTCAAGCAGGAGACCCTGCACCGTTTCTGACAAATGGCTGTCCAGTCTCTTCCTGAAAGCTTCAAGTAATGAAGATCCCACAACTTCTGAAGGCAACTTCTGTTCCATTGGTTCCAGTTCCAACTTCTGATTGTTCTCACTGTCAGAAAATTTCTCCTTATTTCTAGGTTGAATCTCTCCTTGGTCAGTTTCCATCCATTGTTCCTTGTCTGGCCTTCGGGTGCTTTGGAAAATAGGTTGACCCCCCCCCCTCCTCTCTGTGGCAGCCCCTCAAATACTGGAACACTGCCATCATGTCACCTTGCTACGTCTTGCTACTACTTGCTACATCTCAGCCCAATGTGTATCACAGGGTCAATGTTGCCAGGACAGAAATGCGGAAGGGACTACTTAGCATATTGTCTCATGTTGCTTGAAGAAAGGTGAGATATAAATCGGACTTATAAGCAAAGAAATGCAGCTTTACTTGAATTTGTTTTGGATTCTACCTTGTGAAGGTATATACCCACAGCAGACAAACTTTTTATACAGTTGTACAGGTAGTCCTCCACTTTTGATGGCTCATTTAGTGCCTGTTTGAAGTTATGACAATGCTGAAGAAAGTGCCTTGGGACTGATTCTCACATTACAGTCGTTGAAGCATCTCTGCGATCATGTGCTTGCAACCTGGATGCTTGGCAACCCGCTTGCATTTACAAAATCCTGAGGTCCTTTGATTGTCACTTGCAATCTTCCAAGCCAGCTTCCAACAAGCAAAGTCAATGATGGAACATGGATTTGTTTAATGACCATGGAAAAAACAGTCATAAAATGGATGGGACTCACTTAACAATCACATCACTTAGTGATGGAAATTCCAGTCCCAGTTGTAGCTGTAAATCAAGGACAATATCTGTGCCTGTTTGGGAAGCATGGGTCTGAAATCTGGAAGGATGGGAACTTTCATGATGTTTTAGAGTAGAAAATGGGTTAAATACTTTCCTATCACATTTCTCATCTCAATCCCTCCTTCCTCAATTACATTTTGAAGGGCCTTGAGTTGCTGGGAAGTGCTTATGAATGCCTCAGAGTCTGATCCCCTTTTTCATTGTCTATGAATAGTTCAGGAAGAATGAAAAGTGGATCGTCAGGATGAAAAACAAGAATTCAGGGTTAAGAGCTACCAGATCTGAGTTACAGAAATCCAGTTCTGGGGTGATAGCCCCATCAAGCCATATTAGAAACTGCCTGAAATTCAAGCTCAGTCACTTGTGAAGATGCTGAGAACTAAACCGGAGACTTCTTTGACTTTTTTTTTCTCTCCTAAAGCCATGCCTCCATGACCTTTAAGGAACTCCACTGCCAATTTGGATAGCAATTTCTTCTGAGTTTACAACTTGGGACATTTAGAAGTTTCACTGATGCAATCTGTTAAACCGCACGTCCAAATTAGCCAAGCACAATTACTGTGCTCGTATAACGTGCTTTGCTTCAACAAAGAAACATCTCATTATGGGTACTGGAGCTTGGTTGGAAATTCAAAAGAGGTCTCTGCCATTCTTTGCTTCACCTCTCTTAGTCAGCCAGTTTTTCTGCCTCCCAAAGAAAGGTCATATCAGCCAAAGTCAGTCAGTTTCACAAAAACACATCACAGAGATTTACAACTTTTAAACTGATAACAAAATAACAGAGTTGGAAGGGACCTTGGAGGTCTTCTAGTCCAACTTCCTGCTCAAGTACAAGACCCTATACCCATGATGGCGAACCTATGGCACACGTGCCACAGGTGGCACACGGAGCCATATCTGTGGGCACACGAGCATTGCCCTACCTCAGCTCCAGCATGCATGCGTACTCCAGCCAGCTGATTTTTGGGCCTTTTGGGCCCATCGGAAATCGGGGAAACGGGTAGTTTCTGGTCTTCGGGGAGGTGGGGAAGGCCATTTTCGCCCTCCCCAGGCTCCTAGAAAGCGTCTGGAGCCTGGGGAGGGCAAAAAACAGGCCTACCGGGCCCACCGGGCCATCATGTGCCAAAAGTGGTGGAAGTGTGGGGGGGGTCACGTGTGCATGCACAGGGGGCGGTCACATTGAATTACCCCCCCATGCTCCCCCCTCCCGCTTTTGGCACGCGATGGCAAAAAGGTTAGCCATCACGGCCCTATACCATTTCAGACAAATGGTTGTCCAACCTCTTCTTAAAACCTTCCAGTGTTGGAGCCCCCACAACTTCTGGGAATCATTCCACTGATTAATTGTTCCAACTGTCAGGAAATTTCTCCTTAGTTCTAAGTTGCTTCTCTCCTTGATTAGTTTCCACCCATTGCTTCTTGTCCTGCCCTCAGGTGCTTTGAAGAATAGCTTGGCTCCCTCTTCTTCTAGTCCTTCTTTTCATTTAAAACCAGACATACCCGATTTCTTTAACTGTTCTTTATATGTTTTAGCCTCCAGTCTCCTAATCATCTTTGTTGCTCTTCTCTGCACCCTTTTTAGAGTCTCAACCAGTGGTGACTTGCCCCCGGTTCGGACTGGTTCTATAGAACCAGTAGTAAAACTGGCAGGAGGCTCCGCCCTCCGACCCTGACATCATCAGAAGTGATCTGAGCATGCGCAGAAGCTTCTGCTCATGCCCAGAAGCAAGGTCCGCGCACGAGCGAAGCGAGCGCACGTGCACGATCTCGTTGTAAACCAGTAGTAAAGGTAAGTAGAACCCACCCCTGGTCTCAACATCTGTTTTACATCATAACCAAAACTGGATGCAATATTCCAAGTGTGGCTGTACCAAGGCATTATAGAGTGGTATTAACATTTCACATGATCTTGATTCCATCCCTTTGTTAATGCAGTCTAAGACTGCTTTGGCTTTTTTGGCAGCTGCAACACACTGCTGGCTCATATTTAAGTGATTGTCCACTAGGACTCCAAGATCCCTCTCACAAACTACTATTGAGCCAGGTACCACCTACACTATACCTATGCACTTGATTTTTCTTGCCTAAATGCAGAACGTTACTTTTTAATAATAATAATAATAATAATAATAATAATAATAATAATAATAATAATAATAATAATAATAATAATAATAATAATAATAATTTTATTTCTATACCGCCCTTCTCCCAAAGGACTCAGGGCGGTGTACAGCCTATTTAAAAACACAGACAAAACAACAATATAAAATTTAAAATAATTAAATAAAGTGGCTCAAATTTAAAACCCCAATAAATTTAAATACCCCAATTTAAAACTATTGTGTTGATAGTCCGGCCTGGCGGAATGTGGTAGCATCTTCATCAATTTGATGCTACACCTTAATGTAGCATTTTCATGGTGAAGCATCCACTGTCTTTGCCTGTCTTTTCCTATAATATGATCTAGGGTCAAAATCTAGCCATAAGATTATTTGTTTGTTTATATCGCACTTTTATTATTTTTTTATAAATAACTGAAGGCTTATATAGCTAATACTCGTTCCTTCTCCTATTTTCCCTACAACAACAACCCTATAAAGTGGATTGAACTGAGAGAGAGTGACTCGTCCAAAGTCATCCAGCTGTGTTTCATACCTAAAGCAGGGCTAGAACTCATGGTCGTCTGGTTTCTAGCCTAGTGTCTTACCCACTACACCAAACTGGCTCTAATGCATATTGGATGCCGTCTATATAACTACAATTGGGTTTTGTTAACCTGAGTTTAGTGCTTAGCATGTTGCTTGAATCTATTTAACAGGATCATTTTGAGAAGCCATTTAGGAAGGCATAGTTCTAATACACTCTCTCGCTGGTGCCTTCCGCAAACAAAATTATATTGAGCATTAGTAGTTATGTCACAGACATACTATAAGATAAAGAAAACAGCACAAAATTAGCGTGATTTAAATAAGATCCAAGGAACCCACAGCAGAAGTTGTGAAAGTTCATCTACTTCGCAATGAAGGGGTTTTGTTTTAAAAGAACTTCTGTAGAATATTAATTCAATGCAAGTAAAAGAGTGCCATTGACCAAACCGACTGCCAGATCCAAGAACCAAATGATCTGCCAGATGCTAAGAAATAAAGTTGTTAGGGCTAATTTGCCAAAAGCATTGGGGGAAAGGTGATAAAGAACCATTTATCCTTAAAGAAATGGTATCTTTGTATTTATTTTATTTTTATTTTATTTTTTTTTTGTCATTGTGACAGAATTCTTGTGTCAGCCACTAAAGAGAATGATTCCTTTATACAGATAGTCAAACGACATTAAAAACCCTTACGTTTTTGACAAGGGAAAGGAAAACCTTTAAACCAAGCTTCCTCAAAGGATGAATTCCTGCATTCTTGCATGTGTGTGTATGTATGTATAATATATAAATATAATTTTTTATTATGCCTTTTCTTTTGTTATGCATCACATTTCCATTTCTGCAATGACAGTATACTGTCCGTATCAAATCTCTTTTGAATACACATATTATACACCTTAATTATAGCCATTATTTTCATTGTATATATAATATGATCTTCACTCCTGATCATTCTATATAATTTAATCTGTAATAAAATACAATCCAATAATAATAATAATAATAATAATAATAATAATAATAATAATGTTTATAATGTTATGCTTATATATATCTATATATACATTTAACTCTATTCTATTAATCATTCTTAATTATAAATTTACTAACTTCTGCTTCTGTTTTCTAACCATCTATAGCAATGATGGAGAACCTATGGCACGTGTGCCAGAAGTGGCACGCAGAGCCATCTCTCTGGGGCACGCCAGCTGTCACCCACTGCTCTTCCGTGTTCTGGTACCCCAGCTGGTCTTTGTACGTGTGGGAGCACTGGAACCCAGAAGATCAGCTTCCCCGTGTGCACATGCGCGCCAGGTAGCTGCTCTTCCGGTTTCTGGAGCTCCCACATGTGTGCGCTAAGGAGCTGCTTTTCCAGTTTTCGGCGCTCCCCCACGTGTGCGTGCTCCTGTTTTGGCACTCGGTGCCAAAAAAGTTCACCAAAACTGATCTACAGGATGAATTTCCTGCATTCTTTTCTTTATGGGGCAAACTCACCATAAGGTGATTTTTCTTTTTGTTTTTAACCTCTTGATAAACTGTACATTTACTGAACTTGTGATGCAACTCACTACAACTATCATTATATCCAAGATGGAGTTACTGCTTAGAAAAATGTCAGACAAAGGTCATCTTGTGGTAATTTGCCTCAATATAATTCCTCTGCAGTGCCTCAAGATAACACAGTCACCTCAAGATAAGGTTGCGGCTATGCAGCTTGAATCAAGAATTAGCCATCATTGAGCATTTGCAGAAACCTCTATCCCATCAAGAACAACATCCTGATTGCTACACCTCCTTACCATTACTATATGGTAGCTTGTTCTCTCCTTCAATCTTGGGGACAGTGGAGTCAACATAAATATAGCCAGGGGTAGGCTTCAAAGATTTTAGCAAGGGATTCCCTGCCCGGTTGCTGGGTGGGCATGGCCATGGTGGGTGTGGCTAGTTGGCCTCCTGTACCACAGCGTGGGGGGGCATTTATGCCCTTCCCGGGCTCTGAAGGATTTCCTTGAGCCTCCGAGAGGGTGAAAACGGCTTCCTCAGGCTCCAGAGGTCCTCTGGAGGCTCGAAATGGGCCCATTTCCGGCCTTCCTGAACTTCTGGTAGGCCCATTTTTCGCCCTCCCTGAGCCTCCGTGCATGCCCTGCACTTACCTGCATCCAAAATGGACCATATGGGGACTCCTGGGAGGGGAGGGGCAGGGTGGACAGGGCCAGCCAGGGGTGGGATTTAGGGGTTCTCCAAACTGCACAGAATCTTAGCTAGAGGTTTTCCCGAACCCCTGCGAAACCCCAGCAACCCACCCCTGAATATGGTGGTACTTTGGTACTCAACTCTTTTGAAACTCATCAAATTTGGTACTCAATGCATTTTGATGCAAAAACTCCATCCCAGTACACATCATTTGTTTGATACTCAATACACAAGCTAGAACTTGTCAGTGCCGGTGACTTTGTGACACACTACATTATTCCTTATAGAAAAATTTGTTTGATACTCATCGTTTTTGGTACTCATCACACTTCCCGGAATTAATTAACAATGATTTGTTACCAATATAATGTGCAGGTAGTCCCTGACTTACAACTGTAATTGAACCTTGAATTATGCTTGTAAGTCTTGGTGGTCATTAAACAGGTCAACATGTGACCTCACCCACTTTTATGATATTTTTTGTAGCAGTCATTAAGCAAATCCATTGTCATCAAGGGGCATTTTTTTGCTGGAACCTGGAAGTAAATGCTAGTTTCCAGTACAAAAACATCATAAATTGTGGTCATGTGACCGTGGGACACTACAAATGGCTGTAAATGAGGGGTGGTTGCCAAATGCCCAAAATGCAATCATGTGATCATGGGGAGGAAACCTGTTGGAATTTCGAACCTGGGTCATAAGTGGCTCTGGGGAGGTCCGTCTTAACTTTTAATGGTGGCTAAGCAACTAGTCCTAGCGGAGGACTACCTGTACTGTAATGGAATCAACTCATGTTCCTTCTCCAGGGCTTCAGGTCCACAAACAGAAGAAGAATTAACCCTTGCTCAAGGGGGATGATAATCTTGACCAAGGGCACTATTAACATTGGAGTTAAAGGTAAAGGTTCCCCTCACACATATGTGCTAGTCATTCCTGACTCTAGGGGGCGGTGCTTATCTCCGTTTCAAAGCCAAAGAGCCAGCACTGTCCAAAGACGTCTCCGTGGTCATGTGGCCGGCATGACTAAACGCCAAAGGCGCACGGAACGCTGTTACCTTCCAACCAAAGGTGGTCCCTATTTTTCTATTTGCATTTTTTACATGCTTTTGAATTGCTAGGTTGGCAGAAGCTGGGACAAGTAACGGGAGTTCACCCCGTCACGGGACACTAGGGATTCGAACCGCTGAATTGCCTACCTTTTGATTGACAAGCTCAGCGTCTTAGACCCTGAGCCACCGCGTCCCTCTTAACATTGGATTACCATGCCTGGATTTCATGCATTCGGGCCTTTGAGGTATTCCTAATGAGACAAAGGCTGGGCTGTACCATTTTTTTCCTATCTGAAGGATCCCTTCATTCCATATATAAAAGCCAACAGACTAGCAATGAGAAGTGAAAACAGCAGGAACTCTTCCCTCCAATGGAAGAGAAGGAAGAGGTATTCATCACCTGTGGCTTCTGTCACTCAGACATTAGCTTGTAGCTAGAATGCTATAAAATAATAGCAGAAAGCAGCCAGGATGAATCTAATCCCCCAAAGAGCTAGTATTTATAGAAGAAACAAAAGTTAACTGGTTACCCAGATTTTGATTTGAGGAGAAGAACACCATGTAAACACTTGTAACATATGGAGCTTTTGTACACATGGGTGATTCCAAAATGCTTACACTCCCTAGAAGCACTTTTTCCTGTCTGTTCTCTTCACTAAGACTCCCCAGTAGGAGGAAGAGATTCTGTAAGGCCTCATCTATAATTCCATCTTCCTTCCTTTCCTAAAAGAATGGAAGGTCTGTCACTGACCAAATGTACCTCCTGTTCCTACCTTGAAACCAGTTTGAGTTGGGGTTTCAAGTAACACCCCCAATGAAAGAAAACTCTGAGGCTTGAAATTACTCAAAGCTACATTTTATTAGAGATGTCATATTGGCACATCTGGGAAAACCCGAATCTGAAAGCTTCCAGGTTTTCCCCGCCCAAAGAAAAGTTCATTATATTATGAACTTGACTATTCATTATATATGATATTATGACTATATATCACCCATGCTCCATACAATCCCTCCTCCCAGTTTACCACAGTAGTAAACATGGCAGGTCTGAAGGCCTAACACCAAAGATGGCTTCCAGGCCTGACAGGCCGCCCCATCCCACCCCTGGTCAAAAAAGCAGGTCCTGAAACGAAAGTAACATAGTGGTTAATCATTTAGCATCATAATAACCACCATTATTGTTTTAATGTAATGAAATGATTATTCCAGAGGAGTAAGAGGCAACTCAGTCCAGATGCTATAGTGTCAGAGAAAGAGGATGAAGACAGCCTCTACCTAATAGTTCACAAAGCATATTGTAGCTGCTGATAGTAGAGTTTCACAGTCTGGCTAGATTTTGTCTATAGGTCTAATATAATAAAGAACTCTGTTTGGAAGAATTGTCATGTGTCATACTTGGTTTTGGGTCTGACAAATCACTTGGTATCGTGTGTCATAGTACCTTGGGCTATTGGATGCTCTCTGAGCTTGGTTGTTTTTTTATAGAATCAGGCTAGCACCCGATGGTGTTATCTAATTTGGTAATGAAATATCTACAAGAAAAGAATCAAGTTCAGAGAACACCAAAGCTAGAAATATTTTCTTCTGTGGGTGCTTGGTATTTCCCACCAGCAAACTGGAGAGGACAAGGCCTAACCAAACCTTCTTACATGGAATGCATGAATTCCATCACTGACCTAATGCTCCTCTCCAAAGGGTTACCCATTAAATTTTGATGAGAAATAGGCTGCCAATATTGCAAAAATATTTTTTTAAAAAAAAAAAAAACTGTGACGCAAAGTCAGAATGATGTGAATGTCCAAAACTATCAACTAAACCAGCCGGGTGGCTTTGGGCCAGCCATTCCATCTCACAGGGCTGTTGTATGTTTACCACTTTAAGTTATTTATAAGCTAAGCATCATTTTCAAGAACAACCTCCCCCCTATGCCTGAAGAGAAAAGTTTTTGATCAGTGTGTGCTACCTGCTCTAACATAGGCCAGTGAAACATGGACACCAACCTTACAATCGAAACAAAATGAGTGGCACAAAGAGCCATGGAAAGATACAAGCTCAGCATTACAAGACAAGATAGAAAGACCTGCACATGGATTAGAGAACAAACAAAAGTATACGATATCATCAAGAGAGTAAAAGAATTGAAATGGATATGGGCTGGTCACATAGTAAGAAGCACTGATGGCAGGTGGACCAAGGCAGTCATAGAATGAATCCCAGTTGATAAAAAAGTGTCCATGAAAGAGACCTAAAACAAGATGGATCAATGACATCAGCAAGTATTGGAGGCCCAATTGGCAAATGAAAGTTCAGGATCATATCGGTTGGAAACATGCAGAAGAGGCCTTCATTCTGCAGTGGATAGACAATGGGGGGAAGGAAGAAGAAGAAGAAGAAGAAGAAGAAGAAGAAGAAGAAGAAGAAGAAGAAGAAGAAGAAGAAAGAAGAAGAAGAAGAAGAAGAAGAAGAAGAAGAAGAAGAAGAAGAAGAAGAAGAAGAAGAAGAAGAAGAAGAAGAAGAAGAAGAAGAGAGGAGGAGGAGGAGGGAGGAGGAGGAGGAGGAGGAGGAGGAGGAGGAGGAGGAGGAGGAGGAGGAGGAGGAGGAGGAGGAGGGAGGAGGAGGAGGAGGAGGAGGAGGAGGAGGAGGAGGAGGAGGAAGAAAAGTAAGGCTTCTTTCTTCTTTCTAAAAAGAGCATGGCTTGGAAAATAAAGTCAAAATAGGATAAAAGCAGGAATTTTACGAGGAGAGCCACTTGATTCACTTAAGAGCTGCATTTTATTAACTATAACAGGAGTATCAAACTTTTTTTTCCCCCTTAGCTAAACCAGGCATGGGTATGGCCAGGGCGTGACACATCCGGCACATCTGGTGTTCTGATCCAGCCTTAGCAGAAGCAAGAAACAGACTCCTTGTCATGAAAAACCCCTCTGTATTTACCTCTTCTGAATTAATTGCATTCACCCACCGAAAAGTCCAGACAATAGTCCTTCAAGGAGTTAACTGCAGTACAGACCTTATTGGTTCCTTGCAATAATTGCAAGTCTGTGAGCTCCCCAAACGAAAGGCTGTAAATTAAGCTCTGGCAAGCAGTTTTTGTGGCACTAAACGCAATGAGCAAAATCTTCAGAAATATGTACTGTTGTCCTAGGACAACCACTCCCCTTTCCTTCTATTTATTCCACAGCCAGGGAGGGGCCATTCAGCGTCCATGTGTGCTTTGCTTCCCAAGTCAACTCCTTGTCCTCCGTTGTTCACTTCTCCTAACTGCTTTGTGCATACGTGCATCTGGAACAGGCCCCAGCTGTTCTTCCTCCTCACTCATCTCAGCCTACAAAGGCAGCTGTCTCTCCTGTGGCTGGGAAATGTCGGATGGCTCTGGCTCTATCTCTGCGTCTGATGCAAAGCATCCATCAGAGCCTTCCCCAGACTCCAGAACTGGCCCAAGTTCCTCCCCAACCTCCTCATCATTCGAGTCTGCCGCCAGCTCCACCACAACAGTCGGAGTTTGACAGCCCTGAACTATAATGATAAATAAATCCCACTGTAGTTTTCACACATTTAGTACTGTATTTTCCAACTACTGTTTGTTTCTAGTTTGCCATTTTAGGGTTATGGCTATGATTTCTAACAATTAAGAATTTATTATTATTTTTTATGTATTGATCAGAAAATTATTACATGTACTGGTCATGTATTGAATATACTTAACTGGTGATTGGAAAAAGACCAAAAGAAGTCTCTCTTCCTAGCATCTTCCCTAAAAAAAAAAATCAGTCTTTCAACCTAAGACTATATAATTCATACATTATGATAATTTAAAGCAAACCTATACTGGTCATGTGAAATAAGAATTTTAGTAACACTTAAACTTGAATATCTTATTGCAATCATTCAGAGGACTCCATTGTAAAACATAAGTGCAAACTCAGCAGAAATAAAGTAGTTTTACAGAAGCCATTATTAAGAACTTTCTTAATAATTTCATCAGATGTTATTCTTCCTAATTCTTATATACAATGACAGTTGTTTTTCATAGTGTTTCATTGTAAATTCTGCAGTCCAATATAGCTACCCTGTTTTCCCCCAAAATAAGACATCCCCTGATAATAAGCCCAATCGGGCTTTTGAGCGCATGGCAATAAGGCCAAGTGCTTATTTTAGGGTTCAAAAAAATATATGACAGAGTCTTATTTTCAGGGAAACACAGTAGTTTTCTTGTCTTACTTTAAATTATTAAAACCTCCATAAAGAACCAAGGTGGCGCAGTGGTTAGAGTGCAGTACTGCAGCTACTTCAGCTGACCGCTAGTTCAGCAGATCAGCGGATCAAATCTCACCGGCTCAAGGTTGACTCAGCCTTCCATCCTTCCGAGGTGGGTAAAATGAGGACCCAGATTGTTGGGGGCAATATGCTATTTAGTATACTGTCTTTGGTGTAAGCCACCCAGAGTCCTCGGAGAGTGGATGGCATAGAAAAATGAATAATAAAATAAAATAAATAAATAAATACTGTATGTATACATAGCTAGAAAGAAATAGCATTCGATCAAATTGAATGGTACTGTATAATCTGACAGTAAACCATTTTTTCGTGCCCTAAAGCTATTTTATCCATTAACAAATCATCCAAAATTCCAGAGGGAGGGAGGAGGTAGAAATCATTGTTTCCATTATGCATAACTGTATAAAACTTTCTTTTACCACTGCCATTTTCTTATGTTGTCTCCCAAATTAAAAAAACACAGATGTTGTAACGGTTCCATTATTTTGCCAGACAGTTCCACGCTTTCTTCCTCCCTCCCAACTCTAGAGCTGGACATAAGCAGGAATATTCTGTTATGGTCCCATGCTTCAAATGCATCAAAACAATGACAGGTCTCAAATATGTAACCAATCCATAATGAGTTGATGTTGACAAAATAGCATTAGAGGTTACTGTGGGCATCCTTCCAAATAAAACAAATCCAGCCTTCACAATAATTGATTGATTGCATTTATTACCTTCTATGGGACTTTTATTGAAATTATATTAGAATAAATGGGAATGCAAGCATTGTTTTAAGCTTCTAAACACTGTCAAATCACTACAGAATAAAGCCCGAATCTTTACGGAAAACTGTACTCTTAGTCTGTAATACAAGAAGGACATTGCATTGGTTATGGAAAAAATGATATGATAGATATTGATGGACATATGAACATTTATTGCTACTGCATACTAAACTATTTGATTTTATGTATGTTTTATTACCTACAAGTTCTGAAGTAGGCTCATATAATTTTTTTTCATTCCATATAATTTATGGTAACCTTCCCTGAGGCTGGCACATTAGCAGATATGCAGGACATCAGTTCCCATAATTCCCTGCTGTTTGTTGGCAGCTTTGAAAAAGCGAAGCACTTTGGAAAACATATTGGAGAAGCTCTACTATGAAATAATTTATTGCTTTTATATGCTCCGCTAAGGACTTCTAATTCATTCCTTTTAAAAAGGATAAAGAGCTCAAGCTATTGTAAATGTTTTGTGCAAAATATAGCCTTTCTTGGGGAAAATGAAAATGCTTTCTCACCTCTCACATCTTCAGTCATAAAAAAATCTCTCTTTTCCCCGGGGGGGGGGAGGCAACTGGGTGTTTTTTTTTCCTTGAGGAAGGAGAAGAAAATGTTTTGCTTCTCATTCAAGAAGCTTCATCAGTTGCAGGGGTGAAATGCTACCGGTTCGGACCAGTTCAGCTGAACCAGTAGCGATGGCGCCAGGTGGTTCGGAGAACCGGTAGCAATGGCAGCGCGAGGCTCCACCCACCTGCCCGGTCGTCATTACTTCCTGGTTTTAACTAGGAAGTAACCTGTTTTTTTTTACCCTCTGCAGATGCACAGAAGGGTTTGCACATGCGCAGAGGGTCCCCGCGCACATGTGACGCGCACACACTTCAGAACTGGTAGGGAAGGTAAATAACTGATCAGTTGTGATGGTTCCAGGGGGGGGATTGAAGGATAGATACTGATAGTTGAGACTGGATGGTGGAGTACCTATCCTTCTATCCCCCACCATCAGAACTGATGAAGCTTCTTGGATGAGAAGCAAAATGTTTTCTTCTTCTTCTTCTTCTTCTTCTTCTTCTTCTTCTTCTTCTTCTTCTTCTTCTTCTTCTTCTTCTTCTTCTTCTTCTTCTTCTTCTTCTTCTTCTTCTTCTTCTTCTTCTTCTTCTTCCTCACAGAAAAAATAGTCCAGTTGCTTAGAATAAGCACCTTTGAGACAACCATGACCTGGATGAGTGAAAATCTCCACAGATAACCCATACTATTAAGTTTCTGGCTTAAGGAGAAAAGACAACCCTTAAGTCAAGCCACCACAGTAGGCTGAATTTCTTGCATTCGTTTTTGATGGAGTGGACTGATTCCAAGGTGATCCTTGTTTTTATTTTTTTCTCTAGACAGACAACATGTTTTCTGAAGTAGCAGTGCAATTCCCTGCAAGTGTCACTACATCATGATACTCAGTTTGCAAACATGCCAGCTTTGTTTTCTATAACCTACAAAGTGGCCAAAAAGTAAATGAAACTGAAGTTTGGTGACTGCATTTCTTCTACATTAAGCGTGCAAAGATTCCACTTATTCACAACCTATTGCTCTTTACAGTAAAAAAAAACAAAAACCCAAAAGCCTTTAATATATTTGATTACTAGCATTCTTTGTTTCCATGACTCAGTATGCCAGCATAGCTGGGCTACAAAGATTCATAAGCTACTTTCATTAGTTTCTCTTTAAAAAAAAAAAAAAAAGCCATAGCAACAAGGATCATAAATTATTTGATTGTGGTAAATGGATCTTAAAAGCTGTCAGTATTCATTATTAACACGTCTGCATCTTCTGGCAAGCAACGCTATCAAAAGGACAGAATAAAGGACCAAAATATAATAAGCAAAAACCTCCAACGTGAAGACTGTCAGGAATAAAAAGAGAACTAGTGTTTCACTGGTTCAAATCAGACATAAAACAGGTTTTTGGGCTCATATTTCAACATTGCAAAGGAGGAACAGATTGGAGTTGAAACGCCGAGCTAGAAAGCAAAGGGAAAATATGCATAAAGAAATTCAGGATAGGCCATTTAAAATATAAAACAAAGCAGAAGTTATTTATAAAGTACTTTTCTTTTATTTTTTCCCCTCAATAGGAAGCTACTATTCTATACCCCTATAAATAAATAATAAATAAATCTTGCAATCAATCTAAACAGTCAGAATTTGATACTAACCATCTATAAGAGAGAGAAAGAACCATTAGACTCCAAAAAATTAAAATGGAAAGTATGTGGTAGGAGCAAGGAGTGCAACGCAAAATGTAATCCGGCTGTGATATTTGTGGTTCAGAGCATTTTATGCTTGCTTATGGAGGGGGAGGGGAGAATCTTATACATGCAGGTTGTTTGCCCAGCCTTTGCCTCTATTAACCTTTAACCAAGATCCTGAATCCAGAAGGGCAACCAACACCTTTTTGGTTCCCAGCCTTTCCTTCTAGCAAACTGCCCCTCAATGTGTTTCCTGCCATGCAAGCCAATTATCCAGCCAAATAAATAATAAACTGCATAAATGCCAAGAAATGGTACTATTACTCAAACCGGCTGGGATAGCAAAGACACATCATGATTGCCCTTTCCATTCAGGCATACCACTGTGGTTGCTTCTTTGCTAAAGTGGGTGAGTCATTCTTGGGACATTTAAAAAAAAAAAACACACACATCCTGCCTATATTATTGTTGTAATAAATAAGTCAAGGCAGCGAACATACCTAATACTCCTTCTTCCTATTTTCCCCCTGTGAGATAGGCTAAGAAAGATTGGTTGGCCCAAAGTCACCCAACTGGCTTTCAGGCCTAAGGTGGGACTAGAACTCATGTCTCCCAGTTTCTACTTTGGTGTCTTAACCACTAGACTAAACTGGCTCTTTTTTCCAAAGGCAGCAGGTTTAGCCTTCCAAAAGAGGGGAAAAGCTGGCAGTGGGTGAAATAATTATTCTCGCTGACTTGCAAATAGAAAGTATTGTTTGGATGCATAAGGTCCATTCTCGTGTATGGTCGTCTACTCCAGATTATACTTTCTTGCTATGTAGGGTGGTTCCCCCACACACACACCGGAGTGGATGACAGAGTGGAAATTGTAGCTTAATTATGATTCTGCTTCCTTTGTCTCCATGGAAACCTCATGCCAATAGCTTATCCCCTTCTGCTTTATTTGACCTCTTCTCTCTCCCTTTCTGCTGCACCGTAAATCAAGAATGCCCTGACTTAAACTGAGGCATTCATTATTTGCCTAGGTAAGTAGCAATATGTGATATCCAGCCAGGAGATTTAAGGCAGCCAGCCATGTCTGCCTATCTGCCCAGCTGCGGCCCCTTTTTTCTTAGTATTAAGGAATCCTATTCAGGCGCTCCTGTTTTGAAAGAGGGTGATTAGGCTGTGGTTCTGAAGGCCACAGAGCAGGCTGGGGGAGCCGAGCCCACTTTTTCCTAAGGAAGCAGCTCTTGTCGTTTTGGCCCTGAACATCCTTGGGAAAGGTTGGCATGAGCGAGAAATGGGGCTGTAAGCTAAACAAATACGGCTGGCATTTTCTAAAACCAGCTAGATCAGCAGAGATCTCGCCACCTAAAATCGCCTCTTGTGAATTAGCAGCATGGGGGAGGAAAATAAATAAATAAAGAAAGAAAGAAAGGAAGGAAGGAAGGAAGGAAGGAAGGAAGGAAGGAAGGAAGGAAGGAAGAAAGAAAGAAAGAAAGAAAGAAAGAAAGAAAGAAAGAAAGAAAGGAGGGAGGGAGGGAAAGGGAGAAGAGGAAGGAAGGAAGGAAGGAAGGAAGGAAGGAAGGAAGGAAGGAAGGAAGGAAGGAAGGAAGGAAGAAGCAAGGGAGGGAGAGAAAGGGAGAAGAGGAAGGAAGGAAGGAAGGAAGGAAGGAAGGAAGGAAGGAAGGAAGGAAGGAAGGAAGGAAGAAGCAAGGGAGGGAGGGAAAGGGAGAAGAGGAAGGAAGGAAGGAAGGGAGGGAGGGAGGAAGGAAAGAAAGAAAGAAAGAAAGAAAGAAAGAAAGAAAGAAAGAAAGAAAGAAAGAAAGAAAGAAAGAAAGAAAGAAAGAAAGAAAGAAGCGAGGAAGGGAGGGAAAGGGAGAAGAGGAAGAAAGACCCTGTTCTTGGTTCAGTTCAGCAAGAGAGCAGAAATCTGGCCAGCTGTCAAAACTCCCTCGGGGCTTCCTTGGACAAAAGTCCCTTCCTCCCTGCTTCCCTAGCAAAGCCCGCGCAAGACAAGAGGGATTCCCGCGGACAAGCCAGACAAAAGATCCGGATGGGTTTGGCCCCGTGTGGGATGACCGAAATCCCCAGGGAGGGATCTGGAGGTTTTTCCTCCTTGCTCGCCTTCCCCGCGGCTTCCGGCGACCTTTCCGCCTTCCGAAGCCCCAGCCGGAGCCTCCTTCCTTCCTTCCTTCCTTCCTTCCTTCCTTCCTTCCTTCCTCCCAGGCAACCTTATTTACAGTTCAGTCACTGCATCGCTATTCTCACCCCCGGAGCTGCTGCTGCTGTAAAGAGGATCCCAAATTTTCTTCCCACCAGTTCCCGTTGCCGAATCGGCGGGCCACGAGCCAGGCCCGGTCCCACGCCGCCCCCCCCGCCTCCATCCATCTCCCGGAGCCCCCACGACCGGTCCCCCCTCGCCCACCCACCCCCCGCGCCCCTACCCCGCGAAGAGTCCCCGGCTTTACCTGGGCGCGCTTGGCCTCCAGTGCCTGCGGTGTCAGCGAGGATGCTGGGGTCGCTCTGGGACCGGCCTCTGGGGAACAAGCAGCCGGTCCCTTCCTCCGAGGCAGCCATGGGAGGTGGGGGGGCGGGGGGGTTGAGGAAGGGGGCGGGAGGCAAGCAGACTTCAGAGGCCGGGGGGAGGGGGCGCCTTCATGAAATCCAAGGTCACCAGGCGGGAGGGGGGCCTGCGGTGCGGAGGGGCCCCGTTGTCAGCCCGGGAGCCCCAACACCCGGAGCATCCTGGCGTTGCAGCCCCTCCTGCCGGCGCCTTGCCCGGCACTCGGCTGGCACCATCCAGCAAAGCGGGAGGGGGGGGCTACAGCCCCGGGACCCGCCCGGCTCTTTATTGCTGCTCAAGGCGGCGGAGAAGTTTCTTCCCGGGCATCTCCGTTCAAAGGAAGCCAGTCAGGTCCTCGGTGGGAAGCAGGTGAGGGGAAAAGCGGGGGGACGGGGGGGGCTGAGAGGGAGAAAGAGGCTGGGCAGAGCACCGCCACCGCCCCCCTAGGCGCGGATCTCCCTTCTGGCCCCCAGGGCTCCCCCGCAGCGGAGGGGAAGGGCAGCCAGGCTGGAAGAAGAGAGGGGGCGTGGGGGGGGTGGAATGAAGCAGCCGAATAGGAATTGGGGAAGCTCTGCCTCGGCTTCCGAATCGCCTCAGTCTTTCGCTCTCCTTAGCGCATCTCTTGGGAAGCAGTGGGATTCTCCCATCATGCCCTGCGAGAGTAGGTGTGACATCACGGGGAGGGGGGAGAGAGAGGAGGAGGAGGAGGACCCGGAGCTTACCTGCACTGCACAAAGAGGAGGGGGGAAGAAGGAGGGAAGGAGGCAACCAGAGCGCGAGTGTGTCTGTGCGCGCGCGCGCCTGTGTGTGCGTTTGTATGTATGTATGTATGTGTGTGTGTGTGTGTGTGTGGGAAGGAAGTCCTTCCCACCTCTTCATTTCCCCGGCAAAGGAAGGAGGGGCCGGAGAGTGATGGCGCTCCCGGAGGCCAGACCCGGAGCGGGCGAGCCCTTCAAGAGGACTCCTCCAGGGGCATTCCTGGACTCCTGGAAACCGTTCGCACACGCACACACACACACACACACACACCCTCGACTCAGCTCCCGTGAAGATCTGGCGGTTGCTGCGTTGGCGCAACTTGCTAAAAAATTCGACTAGGTAGGACTGGGTGAAGCCTGGTGAAGGTTGTGGCAGTGAGGTATCACAAGGTTAGTTTTACAGGCTCAGAAAATGGGCTCAGCCATCAGATTCCTCCTGTTGGGTGAAATGTAGCCCATTCCTGGAAACAGAGGAAAGGAGGAAAGTTTTAAGGGTGGTGAGAACAAGGAGGTTAGGAGATCACCTAAACAGCCCCTTTTTTTTCCCCCATCTCAAGAGAAGACTGGGTACATAGCAGGGTGGATAAAAATCAATGATTTTTTTTAAAAGAAAATAAAAAAAAATCAGTTTTTTTTTTATTTAAATCGGATTTTTTTGATTTAAATCAGATTTTTTTTTATTTTTACCGAATTTATTTTAATAAAAAACTTTTGGGGTAAAAATCTATCGTAAGATAGTTTTCTATTTAAGACACATAAATAATTTAGTTTATTCAGCATGAAATGGAGCTTAGTTATGTAGCAGGAGGCTGTATATTCTGCAACACTGGGACTATCAGTGAGTCAACAGTGGGTCAAAGGAGTAGCAGAGATGACAGTTGCTCTTTAAAAATTATGATTTAAATCGAGTTGATTTAAATCAAGCCTTTTTACTAGTGATTTAAATCATGATTTAAATTGTGATGTGTTCCCCACCCGCTCTCACAACTAAATGCTTTGTGCTATTCCACCCACTGTACATTCCTCCTTGTGTTTCTGCCTCTTCTTAAACACCCGGATAAAAAGCTGAGCGCCTTTATTACTATTAGCTAAAAGATGGGCACGTCGATTTCAAACTCTTTTGACTAAACCAATCTTCCCTAAACTGGCAATCTCTAAATGCATCAGGTTACAATTTCTATCATTCCTGGGCCTTTGATAAGCAATGAGAGCATCATAGCTGAAGGCACCTGGAACTACCAGATCAGTCTCTTCTTGTCCATCTGCACCGGGATAAGGAGACAGGGCTGCATTGATTGGACGCAGCATCTTCTTGAAAGATTGTTTAGTATGCGTTGATTCATGATAGAATGACATAGTGCGAATAACAAACAAAAAGAATGATACCTTTGATGGGTTTTTTAAAAATATGAATTTGTGTATAAATGTAACTCTTGGGTGGCTTACAACATTAAAATCCATAACATAAAAACTCAACTCACACACACACACATATACAACCTCACTGCAGCCACCACGCAGTCAATTACAGCCTTCAACATTAAATCTAGAGGGGGGGAAAGAAATGTAGTGCTTTGGGGACTATAATAGGCAAAATGGCTCCTTCCTTGTTCTTGTGTGCTGCTGTCTCCTTTTGATTTTGTGTGAAATGAAAATTGCCACCTCCTTCTCAATTTTGCTCGTTGTCTGGTCAAGCCCAATTCTGCTTCAAAAGGACAGAAGCCAGAGAAAACAGGTATGGAAGGGACCTGTGCCCAGTGCTTCTGACGACCATAAAACATGAAAAGACTCATAGCTTGAATGTGTGAATGGTAAACTTTAAGAAAGCTGGCTTGCGATGTGGTTGCAGGAACCAGGTATGTCTAGTCAAATGAAGAGAAGGACAAGGGATGTCATGATAGCATCTGGTGCCTGGAGGCCGTGCGGATCTGGATGGGGAGGAACAAGCTCAGACTCAACCCTTCCAAAACTGAGTGGCTGTGGTTTCCGGCATCCCAGTATAGTCAGCTGGCTCCATCGCTGACTATTGGGGGTGAGATCTTGTCCCCCTCAGAGAGGGTTCACAACTTGGGTGTTCTCCTGGATGCACAGCTGTCCTTGGAAGATCATATGACGGCCGTGGCCAGGGGAGCTTTTTATCAGGTTCACCTGATACACCACTTGCGTCCCTTTCTGGACCAGGATGCCCTGCGCACAGTCACTCATGCCCTCGTCACGTCACGTCTGGACTACTGTAACGCTCTCTACATGGGGCTCCCCTTGAAGAGTGCTCGGAGGCTCCAACTGGTCCAGAATGCGGCCACGCGGGTGGTTATGGGGGCGACTCGGAGCACCCACGTAACACCCCTCCTGCGCGAGCTGCATTGGCTTCCGGTGGTCTTCCGAATGCGATTCAAGGTATTGGTCACCACCTTTAAAGCGCTCCATGGCTTAGGACCGGGATATATACGAGACCGCCTACTGCCAGCAACAGCCTCCCACCAGCCAATACACTCCCACAGAGAGGGACTCCTCAGGGTGCCGTCGGCCAGACAATGCCGACTGGTGACACCTAGGGGGAGAGCCTTCTCTGTGGGGGCACCAGCCCTTTGGAATGAGCTGCCCCTTGAGATTCGTCTCATCCCCGACCTGCGTACCTTTCGCCGCGCCTAGAAGACTCTCTTGTTTCAACAAGCCAGCCTGGCCTAATACGAATTTTAGAATGGGTGTATGTGTGTTTTAATCTATGGGCCAAATTTTTATATATTCAATTTTAAATTGTTTTAAATTTTGTATATTTATATGTGTTTTAATATGGCTGTACACCGCCCTGAGTCCTTCGGGAGAAGGGCGGTATAGAAATCTAATAAACATAACATAACATCTTCCAATATTTAAGGCACTGTCACAGAGAGGATAGGGTCAATGTATTCTCCAAAGCACCTGAGGGCAGGATAAGCAGTAATGGAGGGAAACTAATCAAGGAAAGAAGCAACCTAGAACTAAAGAGGAATTTCCTGACAGTGAGAACAATTATCGTAACCAGTGGAACAGCTTGTCTTCAAAAGTTGTGGATGCTCCAATGCTAGAGATTTATAAAAGGAGAATGAACAGACATTTATTTGGGATGGTATAAGGCTTCCTGCTTCAGCAGTAGGTTGGACTAGAAGACCTCCAAGGTCCCTTCTAACTCTTTTATACTGTTACTATTACTTATTTACCATATATATTGGCCAGTTCAATCATTTGATAGGGAAGTGACTATACAAAGAAGTGAAATGGCAAGACAATGCCCCCAAGCTCCCAATATCATCTAGCACAAAATATGCAGAGAAAGACATACTGTATACAAGAGTCCAATCAAATGGAGTTTTTTAAAAAATAAGGAAGTTTTAATAATCTGGAATGTGAGTAGGAGGACACCATTCAACCTTTCCAAGGAAGTAGGTTCCAGTATGGGAGCCAACATAGAGACAGTGTACTGCCAGAATCTCATGAGGATGGGGTCTCGGGAAGCCCTCTTGAGATGACCAGACCTGAATTAACAAAATGTATTATTTATTAAGGGAGCATGATGGCTCAGTGGTTAAAGATACTGAGCTTGTCAACTGGAGAGCTGATAGCCTGGGCTCCAGACCCAAGCTGCGCGCAATGGGGTGAGCTCCAGTTCCTTGCCACAGCTCCTGTCCACCTAGCAGTTCGAAAGCATGCAAATGCAAATAGATGAATAGGTACCACTTCGGTGGGAAGGTAACAGCATTCCACGTGCCTTTGGCATATAGTCATGCTGGCCACATGAGCACAAAAATTGTCTTCGGACAATACTGGTTCCCTTAGCCAAAAAACAGAGATGAGCACCGTGCCCTACAGTTGAACATGACTGACAGGAAAATCTTTACCTTTATTATTTATTGAGGAAATTAGTAGTAGCACTAGTTCTGAGGCTTGCTTCATAAACTCATACAGCTTATGCAAAATTAATTTCCTCCCCCAGTCCAATCGATTTAGTTAAAGGAATATCTAGGAAGCAGTCATAAGTAGGAGCAGGATTCAAACGTGGCATATGTCAAAAATCTGCAAAGATAGCAAGTATGGTGATGCAATTAAAGCCCTTGTCCCCAAAGTGCTTTTTCAAGAGGACTTCAACTGGACTTCCTTTGTTTTTCCTTGAGGACTTTTCACCTCTCATCCCAGAAGCTTCTTCAGTTCTGATTGTTCTTCAGTAGTTGTTTCAGTAGAAGCTTCTGGATTGAGGAGCGAAATGTCTTCAAGGAAAAACAAAGGAAGTCCAGTTGCTTTTTGAAAAAGCACATTTGGGACAACCATGACCTGGATGACTCCATAGACCCATGATGGCGAACCTATGGCACATGTGGCACACAGAGCCCTCTCTGCAGCCACGCCAGCCATCACTCCAGCCCAGCTACACTGCGCATGTGCACGTGCCTCCCGCCGGCCAGCTGGTCTTTGGGTCTCTGCCACACATGTGTGGTTGGGGCGGCCCATGTGGGGGACAGGAGCGTGCATGCACTGGATACAGGGCACATGTGGGGGGGCGCATGCGAGGGGGGCGCTCATATTGCATTTTGGGGTTCACACGCGCCCCCTGCACCCCCTTTTTGGCCTGGAAGGCCTCCTGCACCAACCTGGAAGCCAAAACGGATCGTGTGGGGGGTGAGGCATATGCACATGGGGGCTGGGTCACATGCACTGGGGATGCTTGCCTATGCACAGGGCATGGTGCATGCGTGGGGCGCTCGCACTGCAATTTGGGGGTTTGGGCATGTGCATGTGCATTCACGCACACGCATGCACACTTTTGGCACTCAGCACCAAAAAGGTTAACCATCACTGCCATAGACAATGAAATCCCTTCTCCTTTGGTATGTGAATTTGGGGCAGGGCATTCATCATGACACCATGACCGCAACCATGCAGATTTTTTTAAAAAAATATATACTTTATTAGTTTTATGATTAAAAACATCAAATCTCTACTAAAATCAGAAGTGCAGTGTTTGTACATATTTACAAGATATACATCAGGTATACTACACACTTAAATTGCAAGAAATAAGCATAATAATAAGCATACCCTGACATCATGATTTTATCCTATTATTTAACCATTCATACCACTTTCCCCATACTACATGGTGTTTTGATTTCTCGTCGTTATTTAGCTTGTTAGTTAGTTTGGACATTTCTGCGCACTCTAAAATTTTATTTATTAAAATTTCCTTTGGTGGTATGGTTTTATCTTTCCAAAATTTCGCATAAACTAATCTAGCCGCTGTTGTAATATGAATTATAAGTTGGATTTTATCTTTAGTAAGCCCATTCCTAATTATTCCCAAAAGAAATATTTCAGGGGATAAGTCTAATTCCTCTTCAATTATTTCCTGTAACCAAATTCGAACTCTAGACCAAAACCTTTTTGTCATTGAACAGGTCCACCACATATGATAGAAGGTGCCAACCTCCTTACCACACTTCCAACAAGTTGCTGAAGCATTAGGAAACATTTTTGCTAGTCTGGCTGGCGCTAGGTGCCACCTATGGAGCATCTTATAATGATTTTCCCTATATGTTGCTGCTTTAGTCATTTTATAATTTCTATTCCAGGCCTCTTCCCAATCGTTAAAATTTAAACTATATCCAATGTTTTTTTCCCAGATGTTTAACTGGTTTCTAGCTATATCTTCTGCCCTGTCCTCGTCTAATAAAAGGTTATATATTTTTGCTAACATTTTCTTTTCCACCCCCAACAAAATTTTGTCTAAATTTCTATGCTTTGCTTCTATGCCATATTGATCCCTATCCTTCTGATACCTTGAATTTATCTGTAAATAATTCTACCAGTCTAGGTTAAAGCCTTGTTCTCTCAGTGTGTCCAGGGATTTGAGGTTCCCGTTTTCATCTAATAAATCCTTATATGTGCCAAATTTTGTAATGTCTCTTCTATTTGGGGAGGTCAGGGCCTCCATAATAGAAAGCCAATTTGGTACTTTGGCGTAGAACCATGCAGATTTTGACATGTCCATCCCCACCTCTCCATGGATGCCCCTGAAGTCAAATTCTATGGTCTAGCGCCGTGATGGCGAACCTATGGCACGCATGCCACAGGTTGCACGTGAAGCCATATCTGTGGGCACGCAAGTGTTGCCCTAGCTCAGCTCCAGCATGCATGCGCGCGCCAGCCACCTGATTTTCGGGCCTTTTGGGCTCACCAGAAGTCGGGAAATGGGCTGTTTCTGGCCTCCAGGGAAGTGGAGAAGGTCATTTTCACCCTCCTCAGGCTCCTAGAAAGCCTGGGGAGCCTGGGGAGGGTGAAAAATGGGCCTACCTGGCCCACCGTGCCATTGGGTGCCAAGAGAGGGGGGGTTGCACTCACATGCACGTGGGGGGACACGCATTGAATTATGGGTGTGGGCACATGAGAGAGAGACCCCCCACCACGCTCCCACCACTTTTGGCATGCGACGGCAAAAAGGTTAGCCATCATTGGTCTAGCACATTTTTTTTATCAAGCTCTACCTCAAGATTAAATCTTCAATATTCACACTAAGAGCTATCCCAGAGGGAAGATATTTGTAGCTTTCCAGATGTTGCTGAACTAAGACTTCCAGCATCTCTAACCATCGGCCAACCTGCCCAGAGGTTGCAATTTAATAAAGTTTGTGTTTTCCTGTGATACAGGGTAGCTGGTGTAAAATACACACACACACAGCCACGAGAATAAAAAATACTAGCTAAAGAAAACAACTTTTAATAGAAAGTAGCTTAACTCAAAGGCTGGCATTCTAGCTTATTTCATTCTGATTTGTGTTGTGTGCTATTTATGTCTATCCACATACTAATTAAAGTAAGGATAGAAAAATCTTTGTTTTACAGTGACCTGGACGCACAACAGTAGAGCAGAATGCATGGATGTTCAAACACCACTTTCACAAAGTACGAACAATATGCTTTGAAAACAGAGGGGAAGATTATGGAAGACATTGAAAAACATGTCTGCAATTGGCGTCAGTTTCCTTCCAAATCAAAGCAAGGAATGAATCATCCCAAATTGGCTGTTTTCTATGAATCAGCAAAATTATAAAGCCCTCTCATTTGGGTGATTCAGCAAGCTGTGCGTATCACTAACCCATCTTCTGTGCTGCTTGATTTCGTTTTGGTTTTTTTTTTCATTTGAAAAGAGAAAATGTCCAGAGGAAAGATTGCCAAAATGGTAGCAACAATAACAATAGCATTCTCATTACTATACAGCAGAGTGCAAACAAATAATAATGGTATTAAAGTGTTTAAAAAGAAGAAAGAAAGCCCATATCTTGGGAATGGTTGAATTGATTTTCCTGCACATTGCAAAGAATTAAACGAATTTCTACAACTCCGTGCGATAACAGAATAACAGAGTTGGAAGGGGCTTTGAAGGTCTTCTAGTCCAGCCACCTGCTCAAGCAGGAGATCGTATACCATTTTAGACAAATGATTGTCCAATCTCTTCTTTAAAATCTCCAGTGTTGGAGCACCCACAACTTCTGGAAGCAAATTGTTCTACTGATTATTTGTTCTCACTATCAGGAAATTTCTCTTTAGTTCTAGGTTGAATCTCTCCGTGATTAGTTTCACTCCATTGCTTTTTGTCCTGCTTTCAGGTGCTTTGGAGAATAGCTTGGCCCCTTCTTCTTTGTGGAAGCCCCTGAGATATTGAAACACTGCTATCATGTCTCCCCTAGTCCTTATTTTCATTGAACTAGACATACCCCAATTGTATGCTTTATCCTCCAGTCCCCTAATCATCTTTGTTGCTCTTCTCTGCACTCATTTTTCAAAAGTTTTGGAGAATAAATCCCCTAACATTCAGAAAGACAATTAAACAAATGGCGAGACCTGCAATCTATTATATTTGAGAACTACCAAATTAAGAAAGGTCTTCTTTTACACAGAGATTGTAAAATTATATGGATATATGCTTCATTGATTTTGCTTCTGGTTTTTTATGTTCTATATTTGGACTCTTGTGCACTTTTCTGAATCCTTAGTGCCTGGGGTGATTTAAAATGCAGTTAAATAAACAAATGAAAAACTGAAGCTGGACCATCTATGGTGAGAACAGTTCACATCTACATATAGATGTAGACACATAACTGAAAAATCACTTCCTCTAGAAAAAGTTTGACTTGTATAATCGAAATGTTTCTTCCAATGTTCAACCAAATCATCTATTTTGTAATTCCTATCAAATTTAATTGAGCCCTGCAAGAGGATAGTTATTAATATAAGTTCATTTTATGTTCTTACTTTATTTGTTTAGCTTTCTCTGAATGCAGAATATTACATTTGTCTCTGCTGATTTCCATTGTGCTACTTTTCAGCGTGTTCTCCATTTGATCAAATTTATATCCAATTCCTTCTAAATGGCTAACATTCCTCTTAGATTTAAATCACTTACCGAAAAATTCTTCACTGAAATTTAGCAAGTGGTCATCAAATGAAGATGGTGCCATTTTTTGCTTTTTGCTTAAAAAAAACAAATTGTGTTTCTCAACCTTGACAACTTTAAGGTTGCTTTAAGGACCTCAATTCCCATAATTTCTCAATTCCCATAATATTCCCATAACTTTAAGGACCTCAATTCCCATAATCAACCAATTAGATCAGAAGTGGGGAACAATGGCCCTTTTACGACTTGTGGACTTCAACTCCCAGAATTCCTGAGCCAGCCTGGCTCAGGAATTCTGGGAGTTGAAGTCCACAAGTCATAAAGGGGTTATGGATCCCCAGTTCTAAACTAGATAGATACCATGTCTTGAGGTGGAAAATAGCTGCTCTGTATAGCCCTAATCTTTATTTCCAAGATTCAGTTACCCTGTTTCCCCCAAAATAAGACATCCCCTGATAATAAGCCCAAACAGGGTTTATTGCACATGGCAATAAGGCCAAGCACTTATTTCAGGGTTCAAAAAAATATAAGACAGGGTCTTATTTTTGGGGAAACATGGTAGTACCCCAAATGTGAATTCCGTGGGGTGTGAGGAAGGGCATCTGACAAGCAAACGCTCAGCTCCATCCAGTCCCCCCAACTCTACCCCGAATTAAGGGATTACAGGGTCATAAAAGGGAGTTTTTAGTGACCACATGGGTGGATTTTTCTCAAAAATGATCTAACCTAGTTTTTCAGGTCTTCCAACAATGTAACTGAGTCCATCTACCTTGCTGTTGGTCATCCTCTTCTTCTCTTTCCTTCCACCTTTCCCAGCATTAGAGTCTTTTTCAGAGAGCTGGATTTTTGCAGAATGTGTGCAAAGAGGCATAATTTGACCTGGTCATTTGTATCTCTAATGAGAACTCTTGAGATGATTTTGTTTGTCTATGGTATTCCCAGGAGACCTTGCCAACACTAAAGTTCAAAATGTGTCTGAATTAATTTTAGCGTCTGAAAACTCCCCATGCTGGAAGTTTTATTTATTTTTTCTTAGCATGATAGAAATTCGTTTTTAAGAAGATGTTGGATAACCATTTGTCTGAAGTGGTGTAGGGTTTCCTGCCTAAGCAGGGTTTTGGACTGGAAGACCTCCAAGGTCCCTTCCAACTCTGTTATTCTATTCTATTCTAATCATTCTGAGATCATTTTTGTCCAATGTATGGAGTAACCATGTTTAAATGAAAATAAGAAACAATTCAATATATTTTAAAATCAAGACCAGATTATTTTTTAGGTAATCTAGGGTTGTTTTGTTTTAAGTAACAAGTGCAAGGTGGTGTAGCTGGAGCACTGGAAGAGACCACATACCTATTCTCTCATATAGAGAACTCTATTTCAAAATACTTTCCTACTCACTGAATCCTCCTTGAACTTAAGAACTTGCTCAATAAAATTCTGCTCCTGGAATAGGAACAGTGGTGGGTTCCTCCTGGTTCAGCCGAGCCGGTAGCAGTGACAATATGACGTCACCGAACCGTGTGATGTGAATTCTAGTCCTACCTTAGCCACAAAGCCAAGTGGGTGACCTTGGGCACAGTCACTTTCTCTCAGCTCTAGGTAAGAGGCAATGGCAAACCACTTCTGAAAAATTTTGCCAAGAAAACTACAGGGATTTGTCCAGAAAGTGTCTAAGATCTCACACATTTGAACTGGGGGAAAAAAAACCTTCTGAGTTATCTCAGTAACTTAAAACTTAAAACAACCACATAACCACAAGAGGTCCCCCTTAGACAGGAAAAAAAAGATTATACAAATACATGCCACTATGAATTAGAGTGATTCCAAATAATATTGCAGTTGTTATGAAATCTCCAGGTCTCATGCGGAGTTTCATGGGGAGTTCTAATTATATCATATCCCAGACTTGGAAAACATTCTTATAATATTCCCAGTTGTTTCCCCAATGCTATTTCTGGCTTTGTGTTCAACAGAGAAAACACATAAATGAAAGATGGATGACACGTCATTAGCTTTTAGTGCCAGAGGTTCTTTATCTCAATATACCCAGAGTTGCTCCTACCTTAATCGCATCTCTTAAACATTAATGTTGCACTGATAATTAGATTATGATCACTGCAAGTGATCATGGAAAGTGAAAGGGAAAACCACAGATCTTTTAGAAAACTTTTATTCCAAATGAAGCTAATTTCTTATTCTTACTGTCAGGCCTGGAAGCCATCTTTTTCGTTGGGCCTTCAGGCCTGCCACATTTCCTACTGTGGGAAACTGGTAGGGGGATTGTATGGAGCCAGGGTGACATATAGTCATAATAACATTCCTTTGTCAGAGAGTCAAGGACATTTTGCCCTGCATTGGGAGGGCTGTGACTTGGAGGAATCTCCAGTTGGCATGGTGGATTGACTGGACCATGTGATGGACATGTGGGTGTTCGGCAGGGATTTGGATTTTCCTTTGGGTGGGGAAAACCTGGAAACTTTCAGATTCGGGTTTTCCCAGATATGCCAATAGGACATCATTAATAAAATAGAACTTGGAGAAAACTCAACCCTCAGAGTTTTCTTTCGTTGGGGTGTTACTTGGAACCCTGATGCTCACATCTCTTGGGAGGCAAAATTACCTCATTTGTAGTTTACCTTAACAAGTAAATATCATGACACAACCTTTTAAAATATAAAAAGAGATTTTTGAATTCGTCAGAGTACATAATAGCCCGTGCACAAATTGAAAAATCCCTCAAATTCAATTAAAATTCAGTGTGGTACCCACTGATTAATCAAATTCAAGTAACTTCCATTAACTTTTTAGGAATTGTATTACAGATGCTCCACCTACCAATGGATAATCCTCAAAAAGAATTTACCTGCTGATAATACCCCTTAGTTATTCAACATATATCATTTAACCGATTAACAGAGTTGGAAGGGACCTTGTAGGTCATCTAGTCCAACTCTGATGTAGGCCATGTATGGACAAGAAATATATACTAGATGGCAGTGGTAATCTACTTTCATATTGTTGCTGAATAATATCCATTATTTCATAAGAGTTGAGCTCGGTTCAAAGGAGGCTTTCATTTTTTATATATAACCCATGTGACCTTACGTGTCCATTGATTGCATGAGCTATGCCAACTTTCCTAACCAAATCATACCAACACAGATATTCCAGCAATCAGTAAATGGGGATCCTTCAAGACTTCCACTGTTATAGTCTCCTTGTCAGAAGCAACAAGTAGAAAAAGGTGATTGTGTGTTGTTCAATTTCTTTTTTTTTATTCCATTGAACGGTGTCTAATTCTCAGAGATTGTCTGGACAAGTTCCCAAAGTTTTCTTGGCAAGGTTTTTCAGACGTGGTTTGCCATTGCTTCCTTCCTAGGGCTGCGAGAAAGTGACTGGCTCAAGATCACTCAGTTGGTCTAAGGCGGGACTAGAACTCACCGATTCTTAGTTTCAAGCCTGATGCCTTAATCTTTATACCAAACTGTTCTCCCGTTGTCCAGTTTATGTGATGTCAAAGTAGCCAGGCTGGGCAGAAAAGGTAGTGGCAAAGTCCTGCCTCTCTCCCAAAACATTGATAAGATCCTGATAATCTTCTTTCGGTGATGTTGTATCTGTTCCATCTCATGGAGACTAAGAGCAAGTTACAAATTCAAGCAAGGATCATGCATGCGGGGAGCAATAGAATGAATGGAGTGTATGTTTATGATTAAATCACTCCAAAATCAATCCCTGTATTATAATAATTTAGGCCTTAGGAGACATCATTAGAAATTGTTCCTGAATCATAGCTAATATTGTGACTTCCAGATTTTACAACTTGGAAATATTTAATTTAGCAATTCAATTCAAAACTGACCAATTCAACTAGACTTGATTTAGCAAGACCAGTCATCCTGAGACAGTTGCCCTACAAATGTGCCGGAGTTATACTAAATATGGAATTGCAACATAGCAATAGCACTTAGACTTATATACTGCTTCATAGTGCTTTTACAGCCCTCTCTAAGCAGTTTACAGAATCAGCATATTGCCCCCAACAATCTGGGTCCTCATCCAAAATCCAAAATTGTCAAACAGCATTCTGCAACTTTTAAGTGTTTAAAAAAGAAGGCATATAGGAGGGGTGGGATGCTAGTGTAATTTCTCAAGAGACAAGACAGGAAACTAAAGCTGACCTACTATGAGCCCTAAATTCTCTCTTAAAGACCAATCTCATTCTGTGTAGACGTTCTCCTCTCACTCCCTAGTAGTTAGCTGCACATCTGGCTGGATAGATCTAACTACAGAAAAATTAGAATGCCTGAAGCATTTAGAAACAGCAGCATAGCATGATACCTAAGACACATTACTATAGGTGTCCTCAGAGAACGACCTCACGCTGATGTGGTGTAAGTTCATGAAACATTAGACTAGGCTAAAATGGAAATGGACAGTTAAAGATGACGGGTCCTTGGTGCTCTCTCAGTTTACTTGTTTTCTTGCAGATGTTTCATTACCAAACTAGTTAACCTCATCAGTGCTCGTCATTTTGGCCTTAGAGAGGGCCTAGTTTGAGTAATGAAGTGTCTGCAAGAAAACAAGCACACCAGTGGTGGGATTCAAATTTTTTTACTATCGGCTTGGTGGGCATGGCATGGCTTGGTGGGCATGGCTTGGTGAGCATGGCAGGGGAAGGATACTGTAAAATCTCCATTCCCTCCCCACTCCAGGTGAAGGTTACTGCAAAATCCCCATTTCTCCCTATCAGCTGGGACTCAGGAGGCAGAGAATAGATGGGGCGGGGCCAGCCAGAGGTGGTATTTGCCGGTTCTCTGAACTACTCAAAATTTCCGCTACTGGTTCTCCAGAACTGGTCAGAACCTGCTGAATACCACCACGCTCAGAGAACACCAAGGTCCCTTCATGTCAACCCAGAGCAACAAATATTCTCCTCTATCAGTACAGTTAAAGATGCAGCACATTGCATTTTGTGGGAGAGCTCAACTCCCTCTATGCTACAGGTCACCAGATATGAGCATTTTGATAAATAAATATTTAAAACCAGTGACTGTCTATAGCAATAGCACTTAGACTTACTCTATTTTTCAGAGTATAAGACGCACTGGAGTATAAGACGCACCTTAGTTTTGGGGGAAGAAAATAGGGGGGAAAGTTCTGCCTACCAGGTATTCATCTGGCTAGTCCTTAGCGTGGTCAACTTCAGCACATTAGTTCACTCGTTGGTTTTGAGGTTGGGGCTGGTTGGGGCTAAAAAACAGCTTCTAAAGCACAGCTGATTGTCGGAGGGAGCAGCAATTAGAAAAGCAGGCAAAGCACGGATGATGGAAGATCGCTTTGCTTGTGTTGGGGCTGAAAAACAGCTTCAAAAGCACAGCTGATCATCGGAGGGAGCTCCAGTGACTAAAGCAAGCCAAGCGTGGAAGGGGTAAGAGTAGGGAGCAGCTGTTCCGGGTAGCCATTTTGGGCACCACATGGGGTTACATTCAGAGAATAAGATGCACCCAATAAATCAGCCTCTTTTAGGAAGGAAAAAAGTGTGTCTTATACTCCGAAAAATATGGTATATACCACTTCACAGTGCTTTACAGCCCTCTCTAAGCGTTGTACAGAGTTGTACAGAGTCAGCATATTGCCCCCAACAATATGGGTTCTCATTTTACCAACCTCAAAAGGATAGAACGCTGAATCAACCTTGAGCTGGTTAGGATCGAATTCCTGGCAGTAGGCAGAGTTAGCCTACAATATTGCATTCTAACCACTGCACCACCAAGGCTCTTGTTGTTATAATCAGGCCATCATGCATTAACCAATAGCATGATTTATTTGTTTGGGCACAGCAATTGAGGCAACCACACCAAAGGTGTTTCATTAACATAAGTTGAAGGTTTAGTGTGTCTTGGGTGACATCAATTATTGTAAGGTGGCTATAATACCTTCCTCCTGCCCTGGCAGTGTGCCATAACCACTTGTATGGGTTTCAAGAGAGCGATCACAACATTTGGAGTAAAACATATTTTATTCTTCTGTCAGAAGGAATATGAGAGGCTTATATATCTTCAGCTTCAAGGAAGCTGCCAAATAAAGCAGGAGATAAACCCCAAGGCAAATGTCCCATCACGCAGCCGTCATGGTAGAGATCAAAACAAGACAGAGGTGTACTCCTAATTGCGAGCCACAAAAATTTAGCTAAGCAGATGTATTACCTTAGTGTTTTTAGGATTACAGAACCTAATCGAGTAAAACATGTGAAAGTTTTAGGAAACCCCACAGTTGCTGCCAAGAGATTATCAGCCTGGGGAATCCAGAACAGCTAAATGTACCTGAGAGAGAAAAATCTTCTGCAGATAATGTCTCTCCACCAGCTACGATAACATCAATCTGAGGTGGTTGCTCAGAAGGCAGAGACACTGTTGTAGAAAGCTGGTGGTTAAATTTTCAGACCTCCTGATTAGATAGTAGCTGAAAAAAGAATACAGGGAGCCCATGACTTAAAACCATTCATTTACAACAGCACTGGAAAAAAAGTGACTTATAAACGGTTCTTCGCCTATGATCATCAAAGCATCTCCACAGTCACGTGATCAAAATTCAGGCACTTGGCAACCGGCCTGTATTTACAATGGCGGCAGCAGCATCCTGTGATCATGTGACTACCATTTGCAACTTTCCAAGCCAACTTTTGACAAGTAGTCGGTGGGGAAAGCCAGGTTCACTTAATAACCATGTGATTCACTTAACAACTGCCGTGATTCTCCTAACAGACATGCCAAGAAGGTCATCAAATGGGACACAACTCACTTAAGTTTACCAATGGAAGTTCTGATCCCAATTGGGGGTCATAAGTCAAGGGCTACCTAGAGAGAGAAAAGCTTCCCCTCTGTCCAGCACTAAAAAGCATTCTAGGATGACACATCCTACACCACATTACATTGCTATTTGTTTTAAAGGACCGGTTGGCACTTTCAATCAAGAGGCGATGAAATCAGTGGTGGGATTCAAATAATTTAACAACTGGTTCTCTGCCCTAATGCCCGGCTGGGTGGGCGTGGCCGTGGTGAGTGTGGCCAGGGGGTGTGACAGGCAGCACTCGGCCTCCTGCACCCCCCTGGGAGTGAAACCAGGCTGGGGGGGCGCTGCACCCCCCCGTGCCCCATTTTGGGCCTAGAAAGCCTTCCTGCAGCCTCCTGGGAGTGCAAATGGGGCGTGTGGGGACTCCTGGAAGGGGCGGGGAGGGGAGGGGTCAGCCAGCAATTTAACTAGCGGTTGACCCGAATCAGCCCGAACCGCCTCAAACCAGCTGAATCCCACCACTGGATGAAATAGAGAATTTAGAGAATGTATCAGAATGGCAGAGAGGCTCCATCTTTTCAAAGATAATTCTCTGCTGTTCTTTCAAATGCTGTTATTATAATATATGTCTACATACTTCAGGGTGATTAATAGATGCCGACATCCACAAAACTTGCAATTATTGGAAATGACACCTCAGAGTCATGTACTATTCAAAGGTTGTAGACAAAGGTTGTAGATAGGTCAGACTGAAGTCGGCGTTTTTCTAAGTTGTCTAAGCCCAAAATTTGGAGTCTGGTGGCATAAGGTATTTTATTGTGGTTAGAGGAATGGAGGACTCTTCTCGTAAAATATCTCTGGACTCTCTTGATTGTATTTATATCTGATATGCAGTGCGGGTTCCAGACAGATGAGCTGTATTCAAGAATTGGTCTAGCAAATGTTTTGTATGCTCTAGTTAGTAGTACAACATTACCAGAGAAGAAGCTACACAAGATTAGGTTAACAACTCTTAATGCCTTTTTGGCAATGTTGTTACAATGGGCTCTGGCACTTAGATCTTTAGAAATGAGTATCTCCCTCCCTCCTTCCCTCCTTCCTACTCTTATGAATTATGGGAACACCTGCACACTTCTCTAATAGGCACCATTTAACTTCAAACACCTTTTAAAAATATGTGCCTGCTCTTTATAGCAAACGGGTGCAAACTGATGCCTAGATAAGCCTTCTTTTCTTGTTTTCTCATGCTGTTTAATTTATGTGTTATGATTTTGATTGGGAAATACTAAGATTCTTGAATAAGCAATAAATGAAAGCTTTATTTCCATCTTGTCAGAGTTTCAGGTTGAATTATATAACTATTCTTTTATTTCGGAGGCGAGGTGTGTGTGTGTTTTTTTTAAATAACCCTCGGAGGGATTCTTAGTCATTGACATCCTAAATTGTGAACATTTTTTCAGTTTGCTGTCTGGAATTCCTGGGGAAAATGTCACATGCCTGATTTATTTGCACAATTGTTCTTGAATAAGAAGCATCATTAATACTCCATTGAATACAGTGATATTTAGCTTCAGTGTATAGGAAAAACACTATATTTCAATGTGCGTATCCTCATATGAATTCAGTATTTGCATCGCACATTTAACCAGATTATATTCACACAACATTACTAACCAAACAATTGCTAATGTTTTGTGGGTCAGTGTGTTATGTGGGCTCAGCTCATGGTTTATGAATCAATGCATTGTGTGAATACAGAAAAGCAGTTTAATAGAAACTAAGGTGTTGTGTAAGTTACCACAGAGAATCTTCATTCCTTCAAGGAAGATCAGGTGATTGTTTTTCCAAATTATACCACCAAGGATCAGAAGGGTATGCACTATGCTTGGGTCTTTCTCCCAAAATAAGAGGGAGGCAGGTGACAAATCTGGAAATGGAAGGATATTTATTGAAATGAGAGCAGGTAGGTGGTGGTGAAAAGCTAGATTTCTGTGTCTCTTTGCTGTTGACTAGCCACCATCTGGATTTCTCCAACCAAGGTCCAAGGCTTTTTGTAAAATGCCCTGCAGCTGTGTTTTTTAATTTAAAAAACACTTTCTTGTTTAAAAGGCTTTCATTTTAAAACATATTATTTATTTATATCACACCTTTAATATTTTTATAAATAACTCAAGGCAGAAAACATATTTCTGGAGGCAATCTGTTCCACTGGTTAATTATTCTCACTGTTAGGAATTTTCTCCACAATTCCAGGTTGCTTCTCTCTTTGATTAGTTGCCAACCATTATTTCTTGTCCTGCCCTCTGGTACTTTGGAGAATAATTTGACCCCCTCTTCTTTGTGGCAGCCTCTCAAATATTGGAATACTGCTCTCATGTCACCCCTAATTCTTCTTTTCTTTAGAATAGACAGACCCAAAACCTGCAGGCCATACTCCAGATTCGGACTGGATTGCTGGATCCAGTAGTGATGGCGGCAGGTGGTTCGGAGGACCAGAAGCAAAAATCCCTGCCCTCCCCCCATGCCCAGCTGAGCCGCGCAATCATCAGAGGCTTTTTTTTATTTTTAAAAGCATTTTTTCTACAACCTCTTTGGCTGAAAAAATGCTTTTAAAAGTAAAAAAAAAAAGCCAATGATGATTGCGCGGCTCAGCTGGGATCATCAGAGGCTTTTAAAAGCATTTTTTCTACAACCTCTTCAGCCAAAGAGGTTGTAGAAAAAAATGCTTTTAAAAGCCTCTGACAATCCCAGCTGAGTTGCCTGATCATCAGAGGCTTTTACAAGCATTTTTTTTACAACCACTTTGGCCGAAGAGGTTGTAGGGAAAAAAAATTTAAAAGAAAAAAAAGCCTCTGCCAATCAGGCAACTCAGCTGAGATCGTCAGAGGTTTTTAAAAGAAAAAAAAAGCCTCTGCCAATCAGGCAACTCAGCTGGGATCGTCAGAGGCTTTTAAAAGCATTTTTTTTACAACCTCTTCGACTGAAGAGATTGTAGAAAAAATGGTTTTAAAAGTAAAAAGTAAAAAAAAAGTTGGCCACGCCCACCCAGTAACATTACCCCACCACCACCAAGCCACACCGACAGAACCGAAAGTAACAAATTTTACATTTCACCACTGCTGCAGCCGTTCTTGATATGGTTCCAACTGTTATGGCCAATGATAGTTCAGGTGATCAAAAAAAAGCATTTGAATTTGGGAATGGTTTTATTCCTCACCTTAGGAATTACCTTGTTTTATTCATAGGTTTTAAAGAGATACATGGGTACTAAGTCTTGTTTTCATTTATGATGCTCTTTGGAAGTAGATTACAGAAGTGCTCTAGATCACTTCCCAATAGCTACCTGTTCTGTCCCCGTACCACACACGCACCTCCACAGACAGCCTGGAGTTAATAAGCCACACAACAAAACTCTTTGAAGATAAAGCTGGCAGCAACCCAGTGGCTAGCTGCCAATTCAGACTTTACTCACACAAAACAAAGATTAGACTGCAAGCATTCCGATAAAACAGGCAGAGTGTCAACAATACAAGGATTAATCCAAATGCAGTCCGATAAAGCAGGCAAAGTCCAGTAACGCAGAGATCATGAAGTATTTCCAGTTTTTGCTCGTCACAAACTGAACTGGCCACCACACCCACATTTATACCCTGTGGGGTGTGGTCCAATGACTCAGCTAATCTCTGGCACGCCTTCCCCTCTGTTGTGCACGCTTCTCCCTACGCCTCTGTCACGGGTCCAGCCAGCACTTATCTTCTTCGTCGCTGTCCACCTGTGGCTGCGGGGACGTGTTTGGCTCTGAGCCTATCATTTGGCCTTCAGTGTCCTCCGGAGGCATTGCCAGAGAGGAGGGTCCTGGAGAGGGAGGCCTTGCCAACTCCTCTCCCTCACTCTCAGAGTCTGCATCTGTCGATAGCCCAGGCTCAGGCAACGGAGCCACAACACTACCTCATAACTTATATATTCTTTTCTACCTTTTCTATATGTTGCTTTTAATGTAATTCCAAAGCTACGGAAGGATTTACATCTGAAGTGTGTAGTTGATTGATTGCTTGATTAACTATATACCATCAAGTCATTTTTGACCCCTAGCAGCTACATAGATAGATCTGCCCCTAACCTGCTCTTTCAAATCTCTCAACAGTGTACACATCTGAAGGTGCAGATGAAGAAACTTTCCTCTAATGATTCCTGCTATTGAGCTAAATTTCACCTAATCTGTATTTTACATTTGGTTTTTCTTGCTTAAATGTAGAACGTTAATTTTCTCTCTGTTGAATTTCATTTTGACAGGAAGGGCCCAGGGTTTGAGTCTGTTGAGATCCATCTGGAACTTGTGATGGTACTGGCTTGCTGTTTTGATCCTTGCATTCTGATTATGTTCTCACCAGGGGTGAAATGCTCCCGGTTCGGACCGGATCGGATGATCCGGTAGCGATTGTCGCAGTTGCTTCAGCAATCCGGTAGTGATGGCGGAGCAAAGCTCCACCCACCTGCCCGGGTATCGTTACTTCCTGGTTTTAACCAGGAAATAATGTGTTTTTTACCTTCTGCGCATGCTTGTTTTGCACATGTGCAGAAGGTCTGCGCGTGCATGTGACGTGCACACACACACACACAAGCGAAGCAAGCACATGCACGGGGCGCATGCACTTCTGAACCCGTAAGGAAGGTAAGTAGATTTCACCCCTGGTTCTCACATGAATGCTATGTTCAAAAAAACCCAATTCTGATAGGAATTTGCAGATCGTCAGTAGCCCTGAAGCTGGTGGAAAAGCAATCTATTGTGTAACTCATACGGAAGAAAAAGAAGTGGGAAAAGCTCGTAACACAATAAAATCCCTCAAGGCTGTGAGAGGGTGGAAGACAATTAATTGCCTGAACCTGAGAGCAATACATTTTATTGATGACAGGCCTTGTAATTTCACAGCCAAGATTCAGTTTTCACTTAGCAACTTGCATATGCCAAATGTGTTTATTCTCTGGGGGGAAATGTTGCTTTCACACTTTCAGGAATGTAGTTCCACCCTGTAATGGGAGTGAAGCTGCATATGTTGCTTACTTAATAAAAGATAATGAGTAAAGTTAATTACAGGTACATGCCTGCTTTTTTCTTCTTGTCCAGATCCCAATTCAGTTTCGGGAGCTGCTGCAAAATCTGTTCAACGTGAATTTTTTTTCCTTTATCCTAATCTTTCTTGAGGTTGATCACTGTGCTGAGATCATATGGAAAACATACAGATGTCTGTCTGTGCTTAGAGTTTTTACTTTTTTTCAAACTTTTCTGAAGTTAGGAAGTAGACTCTTGAATGCCCCCAAAATTGCTTGGCATCTTTTCTGTAAAATGAAGGGGAAAAAAATCTAAAAATTTCCTACAGGTCTCAACAAAGTTGAATAAAGCCATTTTTGTCACCACAGCTCCTACCTAAGGACTGAAGAGGAAGCATGATTGGTAATGTTTTGTCATATTTGAGTTCCCGCAGTGGAAATGTCATGAAGGATAATTATAAGATAGAAGTATCAAGGAAAACTTCAGCTAGCTTCTCTCTTCAATTCTCAAAATTCTCAGCAATGCTTATTCTGGGGGCCGCCAGGTGGGAGAATATCTGTTAACCTCTTTCTGCTGTTCAACCACACCTCTCAGAGCAGTTGCTCAATGTTACGTATGCTGACAGCAGTAAGAATGCTCTATGCATAAAAATGGAAAGATTTTAATTCCCACAATGGAAGACTGGCTGCAAAAGCAGGTGGAATTAGCAGGGATGGCTAAATCGACTGCTTTAATTAAAGAAAGGAATAGAACTGCTTTTGTTTCTACTTGGAAACCGCTTCTGGACTTTGTGCTTGAGGTGGGGGGAAAAAGTGAAACTTTGATTTTGAGTTTTGCTGATTGGCTAGGTTTGTTGTTATAGAAATGGCTAGTATGTAAAAGTTAAAAGTTGACGTATGTTATTTCCATTTTCTATCGTGCTAAAGAGTCGGAAGTCAATGCTTTTCTTTCTCTTTTTTTTTCTTTCTTTCCTTCTTTACGCTACACTTTTTCTTCTTCTCTTTTCCTTCCCTACTTTCCCATTATTTTCGTTTTTCTTTGTATTTTATATTTCAACAAACTAATATAATTCATTCCTTCAAAGGAGCTGTTCAAGTTCTTTCAGTCAGTGTGTCCATGGATAGTAAATTGTTGACATTGAATTAGGTAGTTAGGGCTTTTTTTCTCCCCTTCTTCTTATCATTTTTTTAATAATTTACTGTTGTAGTGTTGACACCTGCTCAGATCTTTTGGGGAACCGAGGGACATATGAATAGTAGAAATTAACAATAAAGCAAACAAACAAGTAAAATTACACAGAAATGTTCATGAATTTACTGGAATCTCTTATTCAGGCTATGTGGCTTTGTCTCAAAACGTTTTTCCTGCTAACTATACTTGTGGAAATCCTCACCACTCTAAAATAAGAGAGCAGAAAGGTCAACTCAATCATTTCATTCAGAGCAATTCAGCCACTCACCATAAATCACTTCATTATCCACTCCTTCTGAAAATATTAGTCCCTAGCATATTAAAGATAAACCAATTCCAAGACTCATCAGATATGCAGACAAAACCAAACTGGCAGGAATAGCCAACACTCCAAAAGATATCCCAAAGGTGTTTTTTCAAGAGGCAACTGGACTTCTTGGTTTTTCTTTGAAGTCATTTCACTTCTCATCCAAGAAGCTTTTCAAAGAAAAACCAGAGAGTCCAATTGCCTCTTGAAAAAGCACTTTTGGGACAACCATGACCTGGATGACTGAGAATCTCCATAGACACTCCAGAAGATAAGCTTGAGTTACCAAAAGACCTCAATAGAATGGAACACTGGGCCCTATCTAACAAAATGAGATTCAATTGTAAGAAATATAAGGTTTTACATTTGGGCAACAAAAAACAAATGCACAGGTATAGAATAAGTTGTACCTGTCTCAACCTTTAAAGCGCTCCATGGCACAGGACCCGGGTACCTTCGAGACCGACTCCTGCCACCAATAGCCTCCCACTGGCCAGTTCGCTCCCACAGAGAGAGTCTCCTTAGGGTGCCATCGGCCAAGTTATGTCGGCTGGCGACACCCAGGGGGAGGGCCTTCTCTGTGGGAGCCCCAGCCCTGTGGAACGAACTGCCCCCAGAAATACGTAAGCTCTCCGACCTCTGGGTGTTTCGTTGTGCACTCAAGACCCTGTTGTTCCACCAGGCTGGTCTATCAACATAACAATTTTAAATTGGGTTTTAAATTTCTGGGGTTTTAAATCGAGCCGAATTTATTTAATAATTTTAAACTATTTTAACTGATGTTGTCTTGTGTTTTTAATAGGCTGTACACCGCCCTGAGTCCTTCGGGAGAAGGGCGGTATAGAAATAAAATTATTCTTATTCTTATTCTTCAATAGTAGTAAGTCTGAGAAGGATTTTGGAGTCTTAGTCGACAATCACTTAAATATGAGCCAAGAGTATGATGCAGCTGCCAAAAAAGCCAACACAGTCCTAGGCTGTATTAACAGAGGAATTGAATCAAGATCATGTGAAGTGTCAGTACTATTTTGTAATGTCTTTGTAAGACCACACTTGAAATATTGTATCCAGTTTTGGTTGCCACAATATAAAAAAGTTGTCAAGATTTTAGAAAGAGTGCAGAGAAGAGCAACAAAGACTGAAGGCTAAAACAAATGAAGAATGGTTGCAGTGTTCTAATATCTAAGGAATTAAAATATAAGAAATTAAAAGATGCTTGCTCCTGGGGAGGAAAGCTATGGCAAATCTAGATAGCTTACTAAAAAGCAGAGACATAGCTGTGCCAACAAAAGTGTGTATAGTCAAGGCTATGGTTTTCCCAGTTGCAATGTATGGCTGTGAAAGTTGGACCATAAGAAAGGCTGAGTGCCAAAGAATTGAGGCCTTTGAACTATGGTGCTGGAGAAAACTCCTGCAAGTCCCTTGGACTACAAGGCAATTAAACCAGTCAGTCCTAGAAGAGATCAACCCTGAATGCTCTTTAGAAGGCCAGATCCTGAAGATGAAACTCAAATACTTTGGCCACCTAATGAGAAGGAAGGACTCACTGGAGAAGAGCCTAATGCTGGGAATGATTGAGGGCAAAAGAAGAAGGGGACAACAGAGAATGAGGTGGTTGGATGGCGTCACTGAAGCAGTAGATGTGAGTTTAAATGGACTCCAGATGATGGTAGAGGACAAGAATGCCTGGAGGAACATTATCCATGGGGTCATAATGGGTCAGACACAACTTCACAACTAACAACAACAACAATATCTAAGGGGCTGCCACAAAGAAGAGGGAGTCAACCTAGTCTCTAAAGCACCTAGAGGTAGGACAAGAAGCAATGGGTGGAAACTGGTCAGAACCTGGAATAAGGAAGAATTTCCTGACGTGAGTATGATTGATCAGTGGAACAGCTTGCCTCCCAGAGTTGTGGGTTATCCATAGCTGGAGGTTTTCAAGAACAGATTAGACAATGGTAATGGGATGGTATAAGGTCTCCTTCCTTGGGTAGGGGGTAGGACGAGAAGATCTCCAAGGTCCCTTCCAGGTCTATGTTTCTTAGATTATGCAAGTCTTTGGGAAGTATGCTATTCCTGATTCCAGGGCAGAGGATGGACAAGAGACAAGCTGGAATAGATCCTAAGAAGATGAGAAAGTTGATTAGGAGACTAATCAAATCCATTAGAAAAGATGGATGGGACAGAGAAAGGAAGACGAAGGTGTAACAAACCTCTGAGAAGTGTAATGTTCCTATTTTGTTTTTCAAAACAACCCACAGTCTGGTGAAATACAATACTTAGAAATACAATACTTCTTCAAGGCCATTTGACATCTAATTCAGAAACTGGATTGGCCAAATAGCTGACATATTTGTGAAAGAAAGTAAGGTTAGGTTATTTAAGAACCTATATTAAAAAAAAAAAAAAAACTAAAAGTGGAACAATTTTCTAGTCTCAGAGACACATTTAAATACCCTTTGATTTCAGTGCAAGAGAGTTAATTATTTTCCAAAATCATCCCAGGGATCATTCATTATAAATGTTAAAGGTGTGATGAGTACTTACCATGCCACGCACCCTAGCCTTGAGGTAAAATTGATCTCAAGATACTATTTCAGTTATGCAGTGGTAGGCCATACCATGGCTCCCTTCAAGAAACAGACACCTTATTTGCCAAATAAGTGCAGTGGAGAAAGAATCTCAATAATAAACAGAATAGAAAAGCCCGCTGATGCATAAGGTGCTTGTTAATTGGCTTAATGGGAGATATCCAATTAGTTGTAAAGATTTAATTTGCGTTTGAAAAATGTAGGTTGACTCATCCAGTTATGGTATATGTGAACAACTACTCCTTCTTTCCACTTAAACTAGCTCTAGGAATTGTCCACAGGGCAAGGAGACGCAGATTATTTCATTGGCAACTTGAAGTGGAAAGAAGGTGGACACTAATAATTTGATCTCTGAATGGCTGGGAAGGCAGGAGCTCAGTAATATCCCTGGCATTTTTCTAAAGAGTAACCACCTGATCATGTATTTTCTTTTCCTTCTCCAGATGGTTTGAAAGTCTGACCTAGCATGGCACGAAAAGGTGGGGCAGAATGTGGGAGCCCTGCAGGATGATTGAGGTAGAAGAACACCTGAGATGTTCTTCAGGCACAGAACATGCCTGGACTTCTTCACCATTTCATTAAAGCCTTTGATATTTTTCCAAAAGAGAAATTACAAGATCAAGCTAAACGGAAGTTTGAACCACTTGGCTGCTGATCCAATGACAAATAAGCAGAGCATGTGGCATTATCTTATTGTCTCAGAGATGAAATGGCACATATCTTTCTTTGAGTATACATTGACCAGTTCAGTTCAGTACATAGTCATTGTTTTCACACCTATGCTATGTTGGAAGAAATATCCTTCTGGGTTCAGTTCCAAGTGGGGAAAAAGACACTGGAAACATGGTGGCTGTTTGGAAAGATGGTTTAATGATGGACAGGATCACATGGCTTGAGTTCCTGAAAAGAAAAAGGCTGAGATGCTGAGAGTTCCTGGGTTTTATGCCCTCTCTGAGCTTTGAACTTCCTGGGGCACAGAAGAGTATCCTGATTGGTTGCTGTCAGAGGTCACAGCTAGCCTTGCTGGCTGATGTAATCTTCCCAGGTGCCATGTGGGAAGTTTCTGTTGCTAGATGTGTCCTTTGTGTTGCAGATGTTGTGTTTGTGTTGAGGCCTTAATGGCCCATTGACAAAGGTGTGGGGAATGAGTTTCTGCTTCTCTGAGGTTCTACTTCTCTTTTAGGGGAAATATTCTTCCTTTTTAGTATATCCTAAAATAATTCATTTTTCTAGCTTCCAACAGCTAAGAATCTTCTTTTGTGGTGATCCTTCCTCAAACAGATTGAGGAGAGATCAGATGTTTTAATCCTGGGATTTTCAGCTTCCTTCCAAAAAAGCTGCTTTGCACCTGTTTTGGTTACCATACAGTACAAGCAACCATAAAAAAACATATAATAATGCTAGATGGGCCAAAATGGATAATTTATCTAGATTTAAAATATACATGTTAGATCGGTTCTGAGAATGTTTTCTAATTCATATGAGAACTGAAATGATTTTTTTCATTTAAGGAATACCCCAGGCCAGAGGTCCCCAACCCCCAGGCCGTGATCCTATACCGGGTCGCGGCTTGTTCAGAACCAGGCCATGGAAGCAGGGGGGGGAGTGTGTTTGTGAGAGATCATGTGCCAGAAAGGTTGGGGAACGCTGCTCCAGATGATTGAATAATTTGTCTGATTTCCAGGATCATTTAGGATCCTTCAGCTCATAGGTTTCTGCATCAGAGTTTCCCTTCTTGGTCTTGTAAATGCATATGCCTGGTACAGTGGTGGCTTTCAAAAATTTTTACTACCGGTTCTGTGGGTGTGGCTTGGTGGGCTGGCAGGGGAAGGATACTGTCAAATCTCCACTCCCTCCCCAATCCAGGGGAAGGTTATTGCAAAATCCCCATTTCCTCCCAATCAGCTAGGACTTGGGAGGCAGAGAATAGATGGGGGCGGGGCCAGTCAGAATTTTTACTACCGGTTCTCCGAACTACTCAAAATTTCCGCTACCGGTTCTCCAGAATTGGTCAGAACCTGCTGAAACCCACTTCTGGCCTGGTAGCTAGATGAATTGGGCCACTTTGAACTTTACAAAATCTAAGCTTATTCAAGTGAGTCTCAAATGTATGCTAGGAATTCATGTATGTATTAAAGCAGGTTTTGCTCAGAATGGAGCAGCATATAACCACATTTGAGAGAAGGAGGGAGGGAGATAGATTGGGAAAGCAGATTTAAGAAAAAAAGAAAACAGGAATCTAACTTCTGCAAATATGAAGCCATACTTCAATATGGCATCAGAATCAAAAAATCAGCAATACTTCCTTTATTCATTGAGTACATTTCGTAGAGCAGTGGTGGTGAACCTTTTCGGCACCGAGTGCCAAAAAAGGAGCATGCACGCACAGCACCAAGTGTGAAGTGCTCCCTTTCCAGCACTTTGTGCCATGCGCACATGTGCCATCACTGATCTAGGATGTCACTCATCTGGGCCAAAACCAGGAATAGGAGTTGTCCAAGGCATGCACTCATGCATCAGGGAATGTACTTGTGGCTTCTTCAGGTTTCTTCTTCTTTACTGCCAGCAAGTCTTCACATTACTGCCACGCATGCATACACACCGATCAGCTAGCTAGCGCACATCCTCACACCAGAAAATGGAAGACCAGCTCTGACACAAGCACAAAGGGCAGCTGATCGTCATGCACACATGCATGCCAGAAACCCAGAAAAGGAACGGGCGCTGCCACGATATGGCTCTGCGTGCCCGAAGTGGTCCTAGAGTATGTCAGTCATTCAAGGTAGATGAATCTAGAAATCCAATGTCATGTACATCAGAACTACATTTATTGTAAGGTAGTTGCAACAAAATTTTGAAATTCTAATGAAATTTCCCCCTCCCTCCCTTCATCTTCACAAAAATAGGGAGAGCCATATCTGAGAAGTTTACTCATGTTACATTCCTGGCCTAGACTCAATCCTCTTTTATCTGACCATTTTCTTAGTAGCGTCTCTTCTTCCCATCCTTTAAAGTCACTCTGTCTGCCTGCTAAATAAAGTAAACACAAGGGAAGGAGAACAGAACTCATTGGCAGAGACTTTTCTGTGGGACATATTGGAACACACTTTTGGGAGGAAACCCCTGAGGTTGGTGCCTAACTAACTAACTAACTTATTCTGACTGGCGAAGCTGCTTGGATGAGCAGTGAAACATCTCAAACTAAGAAGACAAAATAAGTCCCAATTGCCATGACTCAACCTTCAGACAACTTTATCTGGATGACTGAGAATTTTTCATTGACAATCAGATGAGATCTTTCTCTGCATGAGAAAGAGGCTGTTTCTGGCAGTTTTTTAATACTCCACCTTTCCACTAACGGTGGTTATCGTTATAATTAAAACATGCTATAATTTATTTTAATTAAATATAATTAAAATCTAATGCATCCTCTAAAATACAGGAAACAGACTTAAAGATGGAATCAGACATCAAATCAAAATGTTCTGAAGCAGACAAGTTAGTTTCAAGGGCTACCTCTGGTTAAAGATAGTTTTTGCCTTCCAGTGGGAACAATAACAGAGGTAAAGCAATCTGGTGATTTAAATGCCCTGATCTCAAATTATGAAGAACAACTTTTGCTTATTTGGGCACCCTTCAGATCCATGGTCTTATATCCTAGAATTCTCATCATTGACCATGGCAGTTGGGGAATTGTGGGAAGATGGGAAAGAAGCTTTTGTAGATCATAACCTGGACTTGTGATTGTTCTCAGAAAGAGGCTATGTAGGAGATGACCAGGCTGAGCCCAAGGGTAGGGTCAAATGCATCATCAGTTTGCAGCAGTGGTGAAATGTAAAATTTGTTACTACCGGTTCTGTGGACGTGGCTTGGCTTTTTTTTTTTTTTTAAAGCATTTTTTCGGCCGAAGAGGTTGTAGAAAAAATGCTTTTAAAAGTAAAAAAAAAAAAGCCTCTGATGATCGCGCGGCTCAGCTGGGCATGGGGGGTGGGCAGGGATTTTTGCTATCGGTTCTCTGAACCACCCACCACCATCACTACCAGATCGGGCAATCCAGTCTGAACTGGGAGCATTTCACCCCTGGTTTGCAGTCACTATGCTCCCAGAAGAGACCTAAGACCAGCCCCCAGTGAATTCTGTTGACTCTTATCTGGCACCTTGACTTTAGTAGATCAGATTCTTGTGCTTGGGTAAAATGTAATAAACTCACTGTACTTTTGAGGGAGACCACAGCTGCGATATAAGGATATCTGCAAGAGGGACCTAAAGGCCCTGGGAATGGACATTAACAACTGGGAAACCTTGACCTCCGATTGTTCAGCTTGGAGACTAAAAACGCAGCATGGCCTTCTCCAATTCGAAGAGACACTTGTTCGGCAGCTGAGGCAAAGAGGCCGTCCCGGAACCAGTGAAATCTGGGGGCTGGGCAGGGGACAGAATGTATCTGCCCTCAGTGGGGAAGGGATTGCCACTCTCGAATTGGCCTTTTTAATCACACCAGATGCTCTTTTAGAACCTCTTTCCAGAGCACGATACCATAGTCTCTTGAGACTGAAGGATGCCAATGACATGACTTTTGAAATCTATCCCAGCTCCTTTATTTCTTGCCCTGATAGATGAGAGTCAATAAAAATGTATCAAGTCATGTACCTGTAATTCAGAAGCAGTTGGAATTTCTAAATAGACTCAAAGACAGCTTACATACAGCTTGTTACAGTAATCCCTCAAAAATGCATAACTAATTATGACAAGTCCTCTCACGGCCAAATCTGTTGTCTGAAGGATTGCAAACGGTGTGTAGCTGACTGCATCAACATCAGTCATCTTTGTCCAGGATTGATCCTGGGTGTAGATCAAAGCAGTAGATATGATTCATCAAAATATATGCTCATTTAATACAGATTAGTTCACAGGTGCCAAATTTGATTTCATAAAGGGCCACAACAGAGTTGTGTTTGACCTTGGGGGGCTGGGATGGATCTGGCCAGGGTGGGTGTGGCCAGCTCGATGTCACTCGTGTTGGGGGTGCCTGTGGCGGCCCAAGCGCTCTGCCAGTGAAAATGGGATCCTGAGCTCCGTTTTCGGCTGTGACGGCCTCCTGTAGCTCTCTGCCAGTGAAAACAGAGCTCCGTTTTTGCTGGCAGAGGCACTATGGACCAGTCCTTTGCTGTTTCCAGAGTGGCCCTGTGGGCCAGATCTAAGAACCCCATGGGCCAGATCTGGCCCCCAGGCTTTGAATTTGACCCTCCTGGCTGAGATCTTTAGTGGCTACAAGCAGTTCTCCTCTACTTTTTGAAACTGACCATAAAGACCTCCAGATTGTTTTCATTTGGGACATTAAATATCACTTTTAAAAATACAGCTTACATTTCAACAGAAAGAATTTGGATGTGTGTTTGTGTGGTGTGTGTATTCCTCTAAATTAAAGAAAATAATAATAATACTCCTTTACTTAAGGCATAACAGTCACGGAGGGATATCTCATATCTATGAAGACATCAGCTAATCTTCTAATTTCCTGGCTTTGCAGAACTTCAGTCTAAGTTAAGGTAACCTGAATTCTCATATGACTCCCAAAAGTCTTTTTAAAATTATATATTCTGCTCTATGACATCCAACAGATGTATGGTGAAGTAAGAGAACTCGACTTGCTCCCAGGTCCAGTTTGTGATGGCAGTAGTTCATTTTCCACAAGATTATGGGAAACCCTGGAGCCTATGAAGAGGATATGATACTGGATCTTTACAAGTTGCTTAACCAGTGACATCAAGGAACCAAAGCTTATTATGGGATCCTGAAACAACCCATATAAACATAGACCTTTAAAGTTTTAAACTTTAAAATGTCTTTAAAGTTCTTCTCAACAGCCAGAGAGTTTCAGGAATACTTGGATCAGTTCTGTAACTGTTCATTCTCACAATATGATTTATCGTTTTCTTTCTCCTCCCTTCTGCCTTTCCTTTCCTCTCTTTATACTGCAAGATTTATCAACTCTGGGCAATGTACAAGAGCAAATTGGAAACAATACATCAGTAATTAAAATAATATACCTTATTTTTCGGACTATAAGACGCATCTTTCCCCCCCCCCAAAAGGGGGTGAAAATTTGAGTGCGTCTTTTACACCGAATGTAGCCCCTCCCACCCGCTGGCCTCCACCCTTTGACCTCTGCCTCCCAGCAATTTTCCTCCTTGCAGCAAGCAGCAAGAAGAAACAGCCCATTTCAGCTTCAGCACAGCCTAATTAGCACAAGTTGATTGTCCCCGACTCTCAGCTGTTTCAGGCTGCAGGAATTGCCATTGCCTATTGCTGCACGGGCCTCTGCTGCTTGCTGCAAGGAGGTAAATTGCTGAGAGCAGATTTTTTTTTCTTGTGCTAATCAAGCTATGCTGAAAACGAAAATAAAGCAGGCTGTTTGCTGTTTGCTGCAACGAGCCAAAATTGCTGGGAGGCAGAGACAGATTTCTTTTTCTTGTTTTTCTCATCAAAAAAGATAGGTGCATCTTATAGTCCAGTGTGTCTCATACTCCGAAAAATACGGTAGTAAGCAATAATTTTGACCATCTCTCCCTAATCTTCCTAGGTTCTGAAGTTCCCATTGAAACAAAACAGTTTAAAGAGCCTTCCTGAATGAAAAGCGAATGGAAGATAATCCTATAGCAATAACACTTAGACTTCTGTACAGTTTCATAGTGCTTTACAAGCCTCTCTAAGCGGTTTACAGAGTTAGCACATTGCCCCCAACAATCTGGGTCCTCATTTTAGCAACCTTGGAAGAATGGAAAGTTGAGTCAACCTGGAGCCGATCAAGATCAAACTCCTGGCAATGGGCAAAGTTAGCCTGCAGTACAGCATTCTAACCACTGCACCACCATGGCTCTAATCGTATGCATATTGCATAATGCGAGGGCTGCTATCAAGAGGACCTATCCTTTCAACTAGAGTTCTTGATCTTTTGTGGAGAAGGAGAATACATAGCAGGTCTTCCTTCAGTGTTAGTATCAGATGAAGGGGACTCACAATTGGTAAGTATATCCTGATCAGTGGTGGGATTCAAATAATTTAACAACCGGTTCACCCAGGATCAGGCTGGCGGTCGTGAGAGGCATCCCCATCCTCCATCTCTGCCTCACACACGGGACGATCCTCCCACGATGGCCAAGCTGACCCTGGGCAAACCAATTGTTAAATTACCCCACTCCCTGCTATCAAAGTGGATCCTGGGCGCTGTGCTGTGCTGCAATGGAGAAATGGGCAACGGAGCGATTGGCACAAGGGAAGGAGGAGGAGCCTACTACCACAAACAGCCTCCCACCGGCCGGTACGCTCTCATAGAGAGGGGCTCCTCCAGGTGCCATCAGCCAAACAATGTCGACTGGCGGCCCCTAGGGGGAGGGCCTTCTCTGTGGGGGTACCTACTATCTGGAACGAGTTCCCCCCGGAGATACGGAGGATCCCGGATCTGCGCACTTTCCGCCGTGCTTTGAAGACACTCCTATTCCAGCAGGCCGGCCTGGCCTAATTTTCTCCCCTTTTTTTAAATTTTTAAATTGAAATTTTAATTCATTTTAAATTATTGGGAATTTTAATTGTCTCGGGCAAAAATTATTTAATTTGGTTTTAATTATGTTTTTTAACTTTTGTATTCATGTGTTTTATTTTGTGCCTGTTCACCGCCCTGAGTCCTTTGGGAGTAGGGCGGTATACAAATTTAATAAAATGAAATGAAATGAAAATGAAAATGAAAAGAGGGAAAGTAGCTCTGACCGCTCTGTTGCCCATTTCTCCATTGCAGTGCAGTGCCCAGGATCACTTTGATAGCAGTGGTGGTGGTGGGGATTTAACAACTGGTTCAGATGAACCGGTGCAAACTGGCTGAATCCCACCACTAATCCTGATGCTGCAAGGCAGAAGGCATTCGAAGTGATAGCCAACACTTTGACTCGAGTCCAGAAGCCTACTGGCAACCAAAGTCAGTTCTCAAGGTGTAAATTCCGCAACTACAGATCTTCCCAGCAAATTTGTTTTACTCATAAATCATTCTCTGGGTTATCTCTTAACGCTCCTATATTTCCATGCTTAGTTCCAGCTTGGTATGCCAGGCCTAATTTCAAGGCTATCGTAAGATGCTCTGGGGTTACATCCTTAGTAGCTATTTTTAGTGTGCAGATATTTAAACATGCCACAACTAATGTAGCCTGTTCCAGCAGTATGAACCTGGAGATAAGAGGATGTCTGGATGGAAACCTCCAGGCACCTTTAGATGAAATATGATCTTCAGGTCTGACTTAGTCATGTCCAGGTTTCATTCAACAACAAGCTTATACCTGTTTCTTATTTCCTTTCCATTTATCATTGCTATCCTGATAAGAGATAATAAAAAAGGTGTGATTTATGTGCTTCAGCTGAGATCAGTTCATTTTCAGAAATCTTAATATTCTCCTTCTGTCTAACGATATGCAGAGCTTCAAAAGCCCATTTCATTTTATAGCGCAGTTTTTCATTTCATGTTTTTTTTTCCTTAATGACTCTATCCCTGACACCCACCCACCCACCCAAAAAATCCGTAGAAGATTTGCCAGACCTGATCAGAGTCAAGCATAGGATGTAATGTCTAGAAAGGAAATGTGGAATCACTCAGCCCAAATTAGTAAAACTTGATATGTAGGCATTCCAAAAATCTCTTCCAGATTTGTTAAAGCCCAGTGCAAAGACTGTACTGCAGTGAGCTCAGAGCAGTGTTGGGTTGCTACCGGTTCACCCCGGATAGGGCAAATTAGTAGCGGCAGCTACGGGAGGCTCCGCCCACCCGCCCGGACATCTCTGTGCATGTGCAGAAGCGTTGCACGTGCGCAAGCGAACCAGTAGCGACGGGATTTGAAACCCACTACTGGCTCAGAGGCTGTATTGCTGTTCTCCAGCACAGAGCATGGAAGGACAGTAGCCTCTCTACAAAGATCCTGGTACTTTTTAAGTATGGTGGGATTCCTTATAGCTACTTATTAGTAGTTATGGGTGCGTCCCGCTAATCCCATATAACACCACTATTGCGCGAGCTGCACTGGTTGCCGGTGGTCCTCCAGATCCGCTTCAAGATGCTGGTACTCACCTATAAAGCCCTTCATGGCATGGGCCCAGGGTATTTGCAGGATCACCTCCTACCGGCCTCCCACCACCCAGTGCACTCACATAGGGCTGCCCTCCTCCGGGTCCCCTCGGCCAGACAGTGTCAGCTGGCGGTCCCCAGGATGAGGGCATTTTCTGTGGTCGCACCGACCCTCTGGAACAGGTTGCCCACCAGGCTCCGGATGGCCCCCAACCTCCTCACCTTCCGCGCCAACCTAAAGACATGGCTCTTTCAGCAATTTCCCTGATCTGCCGTGGTTTTTAACTTGGGGATTTGGGGATTTTAATTGGTTTTTAATATTATTTAATTTTTATCTATTGTCGGGTTGTTTTATAGTTGTGAGCCGCCCCGAGTCCTAAGGGGGAAGGGCGGCATATAAATCTGACAAATGAATAAATAAATAAATATTATGCCATTCACTGCAGCCCTTCATCACAATTAATTTCATAAGAAAGTTGCACACACATCTGCAGAAGGACATGGTACTAGGACAAAAATGATCAAGTGTCTTCACATCAAATATTTCATCATGTTTATTGTTAGTTCTGTTCACTTCATGAAAGGCTTGTTGTTTGCACAGACTCACATCCAGATTTTATATTTTAATTTCTAACAAAATTACCCTGCATTTTCTCTGCATCTTTTAATAGCACTTAGACTTATATACCATTTCACGGTGCTTACAACTCTCTCTAAGTGGTTTATCAACCATCTCAACTATTTGGGTCCTCATTTTACTGACCTTGGAAGGATGGAAGATTGAATCAACCTTGAGCAGGTGAAAATCCAACTGCCGGCAGCCGAGAGTTAGCAGAATTAGCCTGCAATACTGCATCCTTAACCACTGTGCCACCAGGGGTCTTGATTTACCCTTAATTGTTCCTTTAATCGCATTTTGGAAACAATTATTTTTTTCTATGCATGTCATATGTTTCTCTTACTTTCATCTTTACACTAACCATTTCCATTAATATATTGTTTTCTCATCTGTAGCCTTTTCTTTTCATTCTGCCAAGCAGCCTTTTCATACTTCCCATTATTCCTTTAATTTGTTCCAAACAGCTTACATAAATCCTTTCCTTATCCTCATATTCCATTCGTGTTGGTGGGAGATTTATTTATCTTTTACAGATAATCCTCATTTAATGACCACAATTGGGACCGGGAAGCAAAGCAATTACTAAGTGAAACCTCTACTGCATTGACAGTCTTACTGCAGTTTTCCTTTGCTTTACAGACCTGCAAAAGCCATAAATGTGGGGATTGATTATCATATTACTTTTTCATCTCCATCATAACAGCAAACGATCATCAGATGAGGCAGTCACTAAATGAGGAATATTTGTTATACTTATCCTTATGGAATCACAGAATCATATGGCTGGAAGGGACCTTTGAGCATGATAGGACAGCTCCAGCTCTGTTGTGGCCCGTCAGCAGCCTGTGCAGCTAGTAGCTGATTCCGACAGTGAGGAGGCTGGTGTGGTGCTGCGCCAGCAGCCTGTGCAGCTGACACTCAAGTCGGACAATGAGGAGGCTGGAGAAGATGTGGTGCCAGAGACGGGGATTCAGCCAGGGCCTTCAGAACCTCCAGAAGCTCCCATAAGTGAAGAAGAAGAAGAGGAGGAGCCTCTTCCCGATGCACGGGCGCGCAGAGCTGCCAAAAGGCAGGAGTGGCTCCTCAGGAGGAGGTCTCCTCAAGAGTAAGGCTTGGGGCTAATTGGCCACTCCCTTAGCCTATTTAAGGAAGGATGACGACTGAGGCAATTTGCAGGGAACAACTTCGTTCACTCTCCTTCGGGTCTTGATCTTAGTTCTCTGCAAATTGCTTCTGGGCTTTCTGCCAACCATAGTAAGATTACGATTATTTATTCTTTGGATTCTTGTAGGCTGTTAAGAAAGTTAATTAACAGCCTTTGTTTGAAAAAGACTGATTTAATTTAGTAAACTAAGGTTTGTACAGACTTTGTGTGTACTGCGTTCTTTGGGGTCCGTAGCTGGGGCAGAACAAGCTCTTATGATGAAGTCTATGTTTGATCAGCCTCTAGTGCAGAGGTCTTCAAACTTGGCAGCTTTAAGACTTGTGGACTTCATTTCCCAGAATTCTCCAGCCAACTATGCTATGCTGGCTGGAGAATTCTGGGAGTTGAAGTCTACAAGTCTTAAAGCTGTCAAGTTTGAAGACCTCTGCTCTAGTGATTCCTGGTTTAGTATCTCCTGAAGCTGACACTCCTTCAGGGTCAGAATCTGAGTCCTGAGCCATGACACATTTAATTCTGTTTGCTTTCTAAATCAAATCCTTCCTTTGTCATGACTGTCACCTAATCGGCTCATAGAGGCTCATTGAGCATCTGTATGCTGCACGAGTCAAAATGAGGGCTGTGAAAATATCTACAGACCCCTCACATCCTGTATATAAATTGTTTCAACTTCTACCCTCAAAAAGACGCTATAGAGCACTGCACACCAAAACAACTAGACACAAGGACATTTTTTTCCGATTGCCATCACTCTGCCTAATTCCCACAACACAGTCAAATAATTTACTAAGACTGTATTACTATTATTCTCCTCTTCCTTCCTATTACCTATCTCCTTTTCTACTTATGACTCTAACTTTGTTGCTGTATCTTTCAATTTATATTGTTTTTACTTGTTTCCTAATACGATTTGATAGCTTATTAGTAACCTTGACTATCACTAAGTGTTGTATCTTTTTATCCTTGATGAATGTATTTTATTCTCCTTAATGTACACTGAGAGCATATACACCTAAGACAAATTCCTTGTGTGTCCAATCACACTTGGCCAATAAAGAATTCTATTCTATTCTATTCTATTCTATTCTATTCTATTCTATTCTATTCTATTCTATTCTATTCTATTCTATTCTATTCTATTCTATTCATAAACATTGGTCTCTCTTTCCTTTCATGAATTTGGACAATTGAGGCTTACAGCTAACATTTTTTAGTGAGAAAGAGAAGACACAAACTAGGTTAGCGGGTTTTGCAATAAACATGCAACATGCATCATTCCTTGATAATGGTAATGTAAGTACTAATAATTTTGACATATTTTGACTAGTATTGATTTATTTATTTCATGTATTTATATGCCGCCCTTCTCCAGAAGGACTCAGGGCGGCGAACACAAGTTAAAAACATGTACAACAAAATCCCGTTTTAAACCAAATTAACTAATAAATAATAAAACCCAGAATCAGAGTCAGCCTATTTGCTTGAACAGCCAAGTCTTCAGGTCCCGACGGAAGGAGCGGAGATCAGGAGCCATCCGGAGCTCAGTAGGCAACATATAGTAGCTAGTATACCACAAGCACAACCAAAGTCCAGTTTTACCACATACATAGCCATGCTAACACTCTTCAGACAGGACCTCTAATCTTGAAGCTAGAAAGTCAACATATTAGAAGATATGCAGCTTATTGAGATTTAGCAGGTACAAAAGATGAGTATGGTGATAAATTTTAGTCTGGGTAAGCAGCAGCAGTGGTATTCACTTACCTTCGCTACTAGTCGCAAATGTGAGCGCGCACACCTCCTCCACGCATACACAGAGCCTATCAGCATGCACAGGGGGTAAAAAACAGAACATGATGACATCCAGGCGGGTGGGCAGAGCCTCCCACCACCAGCGCTACCGGATCGCGCGATCTGGATAGAACCAGCTGAATTTCAGCACTGGTAAGCAGGTATTAACACTGTTATTTATTATAATGAACACTTCTCACCTGAATGCTAAAGGCTGTACGCTCTACTAAAAAAATGTTAGCCTTAGGCTGAATCTTGACCTTTTTACCCAAGTCACAATCATATATAACTCTAACGAAAATAAAGTCTTTGGAAGTCTTGAATTAGCTATCCTATTTTTTCAACATAACCCTGCTCTGTGAGGAAGTGGGAGTGGGGGACAGAGAGAGCTGGTATAGTAAGTTTCAAAATCAACAGGAGACTAATAGGACATAGTTTTGTAGATAAGCAATTTAAAAGTTCATTTTAGCCAAATTACCAATATATAAATGATATAAATATAGGGTCATGTGCAAACAGATGCCCATACAAATTGAAGTAAACAAACAAATACAACTAAACTAGTTCAATAAGCCACCCAGAGTCATTTCAACAGTGAGAGGGGTGACATATAAATTTAATTAATAGATAAATTTTATCTTGGTATATTGTGAATTACTCTTTCCCAATCCTGTTCATCATAGGATTGTAATATTCAGAACTTCCAGAGCATATTCTAGCATCACTTCCTGAAATACAGGTAAAAGGGGGCATAGGGAATAAAAAATCTTGTTCCATTTGAGGTCAGTGCAGCAAAACAAAACCCAAAAAAAATCCATTGGTTTGTTTTCTTGGCTATCCATAGTATTCTCAGGAGCCTTCTTCCATACCAAAGTGCAACTAAGTGGGATAATCATTTATATTATAGCTTTGGGTTCTAATGGGAAAAAGTGAGTTGCTTACACTTCTCCTTTTATCATACCCAAATGTTCCACCAATAAAATATATATGGTCCATGATATTACTGCAGAAATATACACACATCATCTTTTAAGGTTTAGAACAGGGGTGTCAAACTCACAGCCCGTGGGCCAGATGTGTCACATGCTGGCAGGGGTGGGATTCTACAGGTTTTTTTTTTTTTAATTTGATTTATATGCCGCCCTTCTCCGGAGACTCAGGGCAGCTTACAATGCGTTAAGCAATAGCCTTCATACTTTTGTATATTTATACAAAGTCAGCTTATTGCCCCCACAAACTGGGTCCTCAATTTACCTACCTTAGAAAGGATGGAAGGCTGAGTCAACCTTGAGCCTTGGCGAGATTCGAACCTGCAGTAATTGCAGGCAGCTGGTCTTAATAACCAGCTTAATAACAGGATGCCTTAGACCACTGTACTACCAAGGCTCTTGGTTTGGACCGGTTCGGGCAAACCGGTAGCTCTGACGACCAGCTGGGAGCGAAATGTTTCACTCTGATGATCAGCTGGGCCCGCCCACCCCTGCACTTTACTTACCTATATCTTTGCAGCTGATTAGTGCAGCAGAGTGGATTGCTGTGCCTCAGCTGTTTTAAATCCCTAGCACTAATGTGGAAGATGATTTTTTGTTCAATTGCACATGTGCGCGTAGCGAAGCGTACGATCATTGAACCGGTTGTTAAATTGGTAGGATCCAGTGGTGGGTTGCCCCTGGTTCACACCAGTTCTATAGAACTGGTAGTAAAACCGGCGGGAGACTCCGCCCACTGACCCTGACATCATCAAAACGCTTCTGTGCTTGTGCAGAAGTGCGCGCACGTGAGTGAAGCGAGCATGCATGCGTGGCCCCATTGCGAACCGGTAGTAGAAGTAAGTAGAACCCACCCCTGATAGGATCCCACCACTGCGCTTGCCACACACATGCCCGGTTTAGCGAAGGGTCAAAAAGTCGCGATACATCACGTGATGACAATATGACACCGCGAGTTTGACACCCCTGATTTATAATCATCAAGTGGTATTAGGGCTTACAAGTAGTGCTTAACCTACAGCCTTGTGTTTAACAATTGTTTGAAGTTACAATGGCACTGGAAAAGGTGACTTATGACCAATCCCTGCACTTATGAGCATTGCAGCATCACCACAGTCATGTGATCAAAATTTGAGCACTTGGCAACCAGTGTGTATTTACCACAGTTGCAGTGTGATCACCATTTGCAACCTTCCCAGCTGGCTTCTGACAAGCAAAGACAATGAGGGAAGCCAGATTCTCTTAATAACTGCATAATTCAGTTAACAGCTGCAGTGATTTCACATACAAAAAAATTAAAATTGGGCATGACTCACTTAACAGATGCCTTGCTTAACAATAAAAATGCTGGTCCCAATTGAGGTCATAAGTCAAGGACTATTTGTAATTACTTCTAGCCCAGAAATTGCTCTCAATCTAGCTAAGCCACAATTGCCCCAGTCCTTACAAAAGGACTGAGTAGCTTATGATTCAGGAAGTAATGAGAAACTCAGCCAGTTGTATATTATATAAAGTGGAATATCATACTAAATCATAATGTGACTTTTTTTTTAATATCGTATTGTACTATGTAGCTATACCATTTTCTTGATCCAAGCTTAAAGCTAAGTATTTGTATCATCCCAGTTACTGCATTGCCCCGACATTCAGATCCCAGGAGGAAAAAAATAGATTAAACTGAGATGTCTGACTAGAACTCCAAGAGGAATTAAAATCTTCATAGTCACCTTCTGTCTTATATGAGTTTCTTTTTTTAATTTATTTATACTTTTTTCTTTAACATATATAAGTATTTAGTAAACAGCCTGAGTCATTTTACATGTACATAATAATAGTAATAATAATATTCTTTACTTGTATATAATAGTATTCTTATTAACTATACACTTAAAGAACAACTGTTCGAGAGAATGAGCATGTAGAATCATAAATTAGTCCCTTGAAAGATTTTAGACATCTAATTGTGGTTAGACTGACTGGGGAAAGGGATTTTTGAGATTCCTGCCTGCCGTTTTAAAAGTTGCAACTGACCCCAGTTCATTGCTGAAACAACACCTTTGTACACAATGCAACTAGTAATGTGCATCAGGAGCTATCCAAGGTCCTGATGATGAATCAGACTAGAGCTGAAAGGGACCTTGGAGGTCTTCTAGTCCAACCCCCTGCTCAAGCAGGAGAATTTATACCATTTCAGACAAGTGGCTGTCCTATATTTTCTTAAAAGCCTCCAGTGATGCAGCACCTGAAGCTTCTGAAGGCAAGCTGTTCCACCAGTTAATTATTCTCATTGTTAGGAAGTTTCTACTTAATTCCAAGTTGCTTCTTTCCTTAATTAGATTCCATCCATTGTTTCTTGTCCTGCCTTCTGGTGCTTTGGAAAATATGTTCACCCCCTCTTCTTTGTGGCGGCCCCTCCTATACTGCAATACTGCTATCATGTCACTCCTACTTTTCTCTAGACTGGCCATACCCAGTTCCTGCAACTGTTCTTAATATGTTTTTGTCTCCAGGCCTTTAGTCATCTTCGTTGCTCTTCTTTGCACTTTTTCCAAACTCTCAACATCTTTTTGGTAATGTGGTGACCAAAACTGGTTGCAGTATTCCAGGTTTGGCCTTACCAAGGTTTATAAAGTGATACTAATACTTCATGTGATTTTGATTCTATGCCTCTGTTTATACAACTAAGGGTTGTATTAGCTTTTTTGACTGCTCCCACACAGCTGGCTCATCTTCAAGTGATCATCCCTCTCACGGTTACTGTTTTTGAGCCAGGTTGCGCCTAATCTGTATTTATACCTTTGATGCTCTACAAAATCTGCCAAGATTATGACTTGGCCAGTGTAAGCCAGTGACTTACTTTGACCTGAACTGACCAATATTGCTATTATTGTGACCTGACTTGTCATCTTTTAAATTCAGACAACCTGACTCTGGTCTGACTTTATCCATGATGTTATCTGACTTGAGTGCTGGATTTAGCTCATCTCATATTTTGCAAGACCCTGGCCTTTGTATCTTAAATCTTGGTCCATAGGAGAGGTTCCATCGCTGTCTAAAGGGGGTGAAGTTTTACCCCCTGTAGACAGGGCACGCAACTTGGGTGTCCTCCTGGATTCACAGTTGAGTTTAGAAGATCATATAACGACTGTGACCAGGGGGGCATACGCCCAGATTCGTCTGGTATGCCAGTTGCGCCCCTACTTGGACCGGGATGCCCTACGCACAGTTACTCATGCGCTAGTCACCTCCCGTATTGACTACGCTCTCTACATGGGGCTGCCCTTGAGGACCACTCGGAGGCTTCAGCTGGTGCAAAATGCAGTCGTGCGGGTTGTGATGGGAGAATCCCGATGCTCCCATGTAACACCCCTCCTGCGCGACCTGCATTGGTTGCCGGTTGCCCTCTGGGTGAGATTCAAGGTGCTGGTGATGACCTATAAAGCCCTACATGGCTTAGGCCCAGGATATTTGGTGGACCACCTGCAGCCAGCAACAACATCCCATCGCCCGGTTCGCGCCCATAGGGAGGGCCTGCTCAGGGTGCCGTCAGCGAGACAATGTCGGCTGGCGGCCCCCAGGGGTAGAGCCTTCTCTGTGGGCGCGCCCATCCTCTGGAATCAACTCCCCTTGGGGCTTCGGCTGGCCCCTGACCTTTGCACCTTTCGCCATGAGTTAAATACTTGGTTATTTGAGTCCCCCGGCCTGGACTGATGGGGGTTTTTTACGGGTTTTTAATAGTATTTGATCTAATTAGGCATTTTAACTTTGCATGATGGATTATTGTGGTTTTATTGTTGTGAGCCGCCCTGAGTCCGTTGGAGATAGGGCGGCATATAAGCCTAATAAAATAAAAAATAAATAAATAAAATTTAAAAAAATAGTTTGCATAAGAGAATTCATATGATTTCCAAAGAGAACTTTCCCAGCCGTGTTGTCTCACAGTAACAACTTATGGAAAAGAACCTGTTGCAATATTTTCAGGATCAGACTCAATAAAGATAATAGAAGTTATAGGTTTAAATATAATTCTCTTTAATCATAATAGGCATTCTATATTCGCTGAATATTTAAGATAGAAGCAAGGAAAATGGGGAGGATGGCTCCTTTTATATACAAGGGGCGGAGCCAGGAATGGGAGTGGTAAAATATGAATACATTAAAGCTCAAGTAATAAGTTAACCCCTGATGTTCCATATATACATTATTTACACATTAGAGAATAAGGCATTTACATCTGACAAATCCCCCTCTAAATGCCGGTTCGTTATACAACACCAGTTACATTCAGATTCAGGACAATATAATACATATAATTTAGAAGTTAAATATTTGTGTTGTTTAGAAGGTAAGGGTTTTGTTAATATGTCAGCTAATTGTTCAGAAGTATCACAATGTATTGCTTTGATGAATCCGTCTTGAGATAGTTGTCTAACGTGCTTAAATTTTATATCAATATGCCTGGACCTTTGTCCAATTGCATCGGATCTAGAAATTTCAATGGCCGCTTTATTATCTTCATGCATAATAAATGGTAAAGTAGGTTTCTTCCAAACATCCGTGATCAAATCATTGAACCATACAAGGTTATTTGCAGCTTTAGACAAGCAAACATATTCTGCTTCTGTGGTAGAGGTGGCTACCAGTTCTTGTTTACCAGTATACCAGTAAACTGGACAATCGTTCAATAGAAAAACATAACCAGAGGTACTCTTTCTGCATGATGTATCACCAGCCCAATCTGCATCAGCATAACAAGTAATTTTTGGTTCTTTGTCATTATTGGGTTCCAATATTAAACAAAAATCTAATGTACTTTTCAGATATCTTAAAATTCTTTTGACAGCTTCCCAATGATACAAGGTTGGTTTGCTAACATATCTTGACAATAAATTGAGAGGTAATGCAATATCTGGCCTAGTCCAATTAGATATATAAAGGAGTGAACCTATAACTGATCTGTAAAATGTGTTGTCTTTAAACTCAGGGGAAGATTCATCATTGTTTCTAAGAAAATCAGTTTGCATAGGTGTGTCACATGTTTTGGCATTATTTAAGTTACATTTGTTTAGGAGTTCAATGATTTTATCTTTTTGAGTAAGTTTGAATCCCCTTTTTGTTTTGTTAATTTGTACACCAAGGTATTTATTCACTCTACCTAGTGATTTCAATGAGAAGTGTTCGTTTAACTTATTTACAAAGATTTCCCTGCTCTCTTTATGCTTTCCAATATATAAAATATCATCCACATAAATTAATACAAATTCAATATGATCATTACTCTTTTTTACAAAGAAACAGTTATCAGCAGTGGTGGCGTTGAAATCCATGGTCTTTAGCACTTTTACCAAACAATCGTACCATCTTTTGCCAGATTGCTTCAATCCGTACAGACTCTTATTTAGTAACCAAATTTCGTTCTTATTAGTGTATTGACTGTGTGGTGCTCTTACATATATTTCCTTATCTAATTTTGCATGTAAGTATGCAGTCTGTATGTCATATTGAAACACGTCTAGATTGAGTGCAGATGCTACTACAAGAGCTGTTTTGACACTCTCTGTTCTCACTGTGGGTGAATATGTGTCAGTATAGTCTTCTGGATATTTTTGTGCATAACCTTGTGCAACTAGTCTGGCCTTGTATAAGGTATTACCTCCTTCTAAATTCTTAATTTTATAAATCCACCTGGTACCTATAATTGTTTTATCCTTAGGTGCGATCGCAGGTGTGAATACATTTAATCCTTGTAAACTTTTCATTTCTTTTTCCATAGCTAGTTCCCATTTTTCTCTTTCTTCACGGGGAAGTTTCAATACTTCCTCATATGTATTAGGTGTTATTTGTTCTCCATCCATATGCATAATATAATCTTTGTATTTATTTGGTATTTGGTTTCTATTATTTCTAATATTTCTTTCAGGTTTGCTATGGTTGTCATGCAAATATCTGGCTTCCTTTTTTGTTAATGTGTCTGTCTTTATTTTATGCTGACTATTTGTCCAAGTTTTGGTTTTGTTCTTACTTTTGTTAATATTTTGATTTTCTGTTGTTCCTTCCTCGCAAGATATATTATCTTTGCTTTTATTAGGAAAAATTTCATTAAGGTGCAACTTAGACCAATTGGCCTGCTCATGAAACACAGCTGTTCTGGATACTATAAATTTGTTATTATTATCGATGAATCTGTACCCTTTGGTTCCAGTTTCGTATCCCATGAATCTTAATCTCCTGGATACGTTTTCTCCCTTTCTCCTCAATTGTTTAGGTATGTGCACGTCTGCAGTAACTCCAAATATGTGCATGTGTGCTAATTTAGGTTTTCTATTGTACATCACCTCATATGGTGTCTTATTCACAATACTGGACCATGTTCTATTTTGAGTGTAATTTGAATAATGTAAGGCTTCTGACCAAAATTGTTTGCCTAAACCAGCATCCTCTAATGTGCATCTAATCATGGTTTGTAGTGTGGAGTTCTTTCTCTCTGCAATCCCATTTTGAAAGGCAGAAAATGGATTGGACGTGAAATGTAGCATCCCTCTATCCTTTAACCATTGGGAGAATTCTTTAGACATGAATTCACATCCCCTATCTGTCATAATTTGTTTTATTCTGATATTATGTTGTGTTTCTATGCGTTTGTAGAATTCCTTAAATTTCTGAAAGGTTTCATCCTTGTGCTTTAATGTGTAAACAAAACCATAGCGACTGTAATCATCCACTATTGTTAGGAAGTAACGTTTTCTATAGGTAATTGATGGAGTTAATGGACCAACTAAGTCCATATGTACCAAATCAAAAATATTGTTAGTTGACCTGTTAGATTTTTTTGGTCTAGGACTGGTTTTTAGTTTGGTGGATTTACATACTGAGCATTCTAAATAATTTTCACAATTTTTTATTTTTACACCTTCTGCGTGTTCAGTCATTTTTTGTACTACAGGAAAGCTTGCATGTCCTAACTTCCTATGTAAGATATGAGCACACTCATCATGAATTGGTTTACCTATTTTTGGTTTCTTCTCATTGTGTGTATTTTTGTTATCATGAGTTATTTTACATTCATCATTGTCACTGTTACTGACATTTTCATCATCTGCTTCAATACAATCTTCCATATTTGAATCAATGTTATGTAACCATCTTTCTTTGGTTATCAGATAGGGTAGACCCCCTTTTATCATCACAGTGCCTACATTTGTTTTGTTCTTTTCTATAGTTGCTTTCCCCTTTGAGAAAACTATATTGATGTCAGATTCTCTGCTTAGTTTTATAGCACTTAGTATGTTGTGAGGTATTTCTGGGATTAATAATACCCCCTCTATTTTCCCTAAACCAGGCAAGGTCACATTTCCTCTGCCTAATACTTGAACCTTTTCTTGATTAGCTACCTTTATCACAAACTTATCTTCTGTAAATGAAGATAATATACTTTTGTTATTAGTGGTGTGATTTGTTGCACCAGAATCAATAAGCCAATTATTGTTCTCATCTTGTTGTGTTTTGGTGCTGTCTTGTTTATTTAGCCCATTTAGTGACCCAGATTTTCTCTCTTTTGAATTTTCTCTACCCCCTCTACTTTCTCTGTAGTTTGGTGGACTTCTATATTTGTGTCTATCTGTGGAAGATTGTCTGTAATTGTATTTGCTCCTATATTCTGGCCTATGTCTCTCCCTTGGGACTTTGGGACAGTCTCTTCTACTGTGTTCCCTGGATCCACAATTGTGGCATCTAAAGGCTTCATTATATTTATCTTGAAAGACTACTTTCCTAAAAGATTTGTGTTCTGTTTGGTTACTGGAACGATTTTTTCTTGAATTGTCTTCTGCTATCAATTTGTTAGATAGACTTTCTATTGATAAATATCCCAAATTAATGGTATCTAAGTGTGACATAAAGCTATCCCATGATGGATCAAGTGAATTGATAATAACACTTTTCATAGTTTGATCTGAAATCACTTCCCCCCTCAATTGCAGCTCAGCTCTTATTTTGTTTAGATTTATCAAATGTTCACTTATAGAAACCCCTGGTTTCACTCTAGAAGAAAAGAAATCCTTAGACATTCTTGTGGTTGTGGCTACGCTATCGCTGTGAAATAGATTAAACATGCATTGAATTATTTCTGATACAGTTAGGTTTGGTTTGATGCTATGATACATTGCAGGAGACACGCTAGAAATTATTATGAAAAATGCTCTATGATGTAAACAGTCTATTTTTAAAGTCCAAGGTCTTCTTGGAGGACTAGTTATAAAGAATAGTAAATTTTCTTTCATAAAAATAACCTGAAGCTGTTGGTACCACTCTTGTAAATTAATGCCATCAACTCTAAGTTTTGGGAAGTCACTGGGTAAGTTCCCCACATTATTTTGTCCATTACTTACAACCTGAGGCAGTCCGTGGTCTCTCAAGTGCAGGAAATTACAGAACGGCATTGGGATGCTTGTAACGAGTCTGCGCGGTTCTCTGGCCAGTTCAAGTCTTTCGGGGCCGTCTACGTAGTTTTGCACATGCGCGTTGCTCATTTCTTCTTTGGCGCCGTTGTGGAAGGTTCTCTCCATTTCAGCTCTCTCGATCCGCTCCTCTTCAGATGAGTCGGTCTCTGGCTCGGTTTTTGGGGCTTTGGTGATGGCGGCGGTTCTTCTCTTTCTCTTGTGTGTGCTGGCACTCGATTCTGTCTGCGGTGTAGGACGGAATCGGCATGGCTCTCTGGGCTCGGGTGTCGTCGTTTTCGAAGTCAGGATGGGAGCGTGCAGGTCTTGAGTTGTCGGTTTGATTTCTTGCTTCTTCGTCGATGTCTTGGAGATTTTCAATCTTGGCCCAAAAGCAGCAAAAAGCGTTTTCATTGCTGACTTTACTTGAGACTTTGTTAAATCGTCTTCACTTTCTGATTTTGGTTCATCTGAAGAGTTTGAGACTTCTTTTTCACTTTCTTCGTCTGATAGTGTTTTTCGCGCCAGAAATTTTGAACTGAGCGTTTTGATTGGCTCTGCTTCACTCTCTTTTGAAGTTCGTTGAAACCAAGATGGCTGCCGTTCAAAATTTCGCGCGGGGTCACATCTTTTCTTTTTTACAACTATTTTCTCAGTAGTCATTTCACTCACAGTTTTTTGATCTTTGGGTTTTTCTTTAATGACGTTTTTCTCTCTCGCTGCTCCGCTGTTCCTCAGCATCTCCTGGAGGTCCGCGATGAGGCTTTCATCATTCTTTTGGCTTTTTAGTATTTTTAATATTTCTGACCTGAGTTCGTTATTTTCTATCTCGATTTCTTCCTGGTCGTTATTTTCACTCATCAGTTCTTCTTCTTCAGTGGTGTATTCTTCGGATTCTCTCGAAATCGCATTAGTGGATTCGTTGATCATCTCTTGATCAGTTTCTATTTCTTTGCTGTAGGCCCTGGTGTTGGGCCTATCTTTCTTGTACATTTTTAATTACTTATTGAGTCAATTAACCATCCTCTGCTACCAGCTTGTTGCAATATTTTCAGGATCAGACTCAATAAAGATAATAGAAGTTATAGGTTTAAATATAATTCTCTTTAATCATAATAGGCATTCTATATTCGCTGAATATTTAAGATAGAAGCAAGGAAAATGGGGAGGATGGCTCCTTTTATATACAAGGGGCGGAGCCAGGAATGGGAGTGGTAAAATATGAATACATTAAAGCTCAAGTAATAAGTTAACCCCTGATGTTCCATATATACATTATTTACACATTAGAGAATAAGGCATTTACATCTGACAGAACCAGTCCCCATTAAAATAGCTTATTTTGAGAGGTTCTGAATTTTGTTACATCTAAATCCCATTTAAGCAATGATCAGGTTGATTTTTTTTTTGCTAAACAAACTTAAGTGGTGTACTTAAATAATCTGAGGGCCAAATTTATCCAAACCCAAACCAAAATGACACAATCATGTCTTTGTTCATCTGGGCCCAAATGTAAAGTACTGACATGATCAGTAAATAAATAAATAAGAATCATCAGCAATTGCATATTCATTGCTAAGCCAGTAATAACTATGCAAATCCAGTTAAATAACAGCATGAACATGTAGTCAGCAGTTCAAGCACCTGTTTCGAGACATGGTGAATACCAGTAGTGATAATCAACCAGTTCGCACCACTTTGGCCAAACCAGTTGTTAAATTGCTGGCTGGCCCCGCCCCACCCTGCCCCTTCCAGAAGTCCCCATGCATCCTGTTTTGGCTCCCAGGTAAGTGCAAGGAGGCCCACTAGGCCCAAAACAGGGTGTGGGGTGTGGTGTAGCCCCCCCCAGCCCATTTTTGCTCCCAGGAGGCTGCAGGGAGGCCTACTAGGCCAGTGGTGAAATGTGAAATTTGTTACTACTGGTTCTGTGGGCGTGGCTTGGTGGGGAGTAATGTGACTGGGTGGGCATGGCCAACTTTTTTTATTTTTACTTTTAAAACCATTTTTTCTACAACCTCTTTGGCCGAAGAGGTTGTAAAAAAAATGCTTTTAAAAGCCTCTGATGATCCCAGCTGAATTGCCTGATCGCCAGAGGCTTTTTTTTCTTTTAAAAACATTTTTTCTACAACCTCTTTGGCCGAAAAGGTTGTAGAAAAAATGCTTTCAAAAGTAAAAAAAAAGCCTCTGATGATTGTGCGGCTCAGCTGGGCATGGGGAGAGCAGGGATTTTTGCTACCAGTTCTCCGAACCACCTGCCACCATCGCTACTGGATTGAGCGATCCGGTCTGAACCAGGAGCACTTCACCCCTGTACTATGCGCAAAATGGGGTTTGTTTGTTTGTTTGTTTGTTTGTTTGTTTTATTAGATTTATATACCGCCCTACTCCCGAAGGGCTCAGGGCGGTGAACAGGCACAAAATAAAATACATAAATACAAAATTTAAAAGCAGAAATAAAACCAGATTAAATAATTTAGCCCGAGACAAATTTAAAACATCCCAATAATTTTAAAACAGATTTAAAATTTTTGATTTAAAAGAAAAGGGGAAAAAGGTTAGGCCAGGTCAGCTTGCTAGAATAGGAAGGTCTTAAGAGCGCGGCGGAAAGTGCGCAGATCCGGGATCCTCCGTATCTCCGGGAGGAGCTCATTCCAGATAGTGGGTGCCCCCACAGAGAAGGCCCTCCCACTGGGGGCCGCCAGTTGACACTGTTTGGCCAACGGCACCCGGAGGAGCCCCTCTCTATGAGAGCGTACCAGCCGGTGGGAGGCTATTTGTGGTAGTAGGCGGTCCCGTAAGTAGCCAGGTCCTAAGCAATGGAGCGCTCTAAAGGTGGTAACCAAAACCTTGAAGCGCACCCAGAAGACCATCGGGAGTCAGTGCAGCTCGCGCAGGAGAGGTGTTACATGGGAGCGCCATGTCGCTCCCATAACCACCCGCGCGGCCACACTCTGCGCCAGTTGGAGCGGGTGCTCTTCAAGGGGAGCCCCATGTAGAGAGTGTTGCAATAGTCCAGGTGGGAAATGACGAGGGCATGAGTGACTGTGTGTAAGGAGTCCTCTGGTCCTCTGGTCTACATGTCTATAAGAGGAGTTGTTATTATTTATTTAGTGTATGATGGGGAAATGACAAAGACAAGTAAACATATATGCACAATCCACATAATTATATACAAAACATCTTTGGGGGTATGGCAGTGGCCTCATAACTGGATGTCCATTCAACTATCCTGATGATCACCTCTGGCATTGCATCATACAGATCTTCTAAGGAGCCACAGAATGCACGTCATGGGCAGTCTTGCACAATATGTTTAATAGTTTGCATATTAGCACCACAGTTGCAGCAAGGAGAATCTTTCCAGCCCTGTTGATACAGGGCAGAGGCACTTCTTCCAGTGTTACATCTAATTCTGTTCAATTTCGTCCAGATTTTATTTATTATTTTTATTTTATTATTCATATTTCTATGCCACCCACTCTCCGAGGACTCTGGGAGGCTTACACTTAGACAGTATACTAAATAGCATATTGCCCCCAACAATCTGGGTCCTCATTTTACCCACCTCGGAAGGATGGAAGGCTGAGTCAACCTTGAGCTGGTGAGATTTGATCCGCTGATCTGCTGAACTAGCAGTCAGCTGAAGTAGCTGGAGTACTGCACTCTAACCACTGCGCCGCCTTGGCTCTTAAATTGAGTTTGACATCTCTACAATAGAGAAACTGGACAAATTGATCAAGTGAATCTTTAACAATCTAACCAAGAATGGTCAAATCACAAAAGAAGAACAGTGGTAGATAAAAAGTAGTGGACCTATCGTGTTACAATCAGAGGTGGGTTTCAGCAGGTTTTGACCAGTTCTGAAGAACTGGTAGCGGAAATTTTGAGTCGTTCGGAGAACTGGTAGTAAAAATTCTGACTGGCCCCACCCCCATCTATTCTCTGCTTCCCAAGTCCCAGCTGATCGAGAGGAAATGGGGATTTTGCAGTAACCTTCCCCTGGAGTGGGGTGGGAATGGAGATTTTACAATGTCCTTCCCTGCCACGCCCACCAAGCCATGCCATGCCCACCAAGCCACACCCACAGAACCGGTAGTAAAAAATTTTGAAACCCACTACTGGTTACAATTCCACGGATGCCTCAAAATACACAAGCCTGATAAATTTCTTTGTACTGTTGTATTGTTACCAGAGACCTCAATATACAACGCAACCAAAGAATTTACACAAAAATTTTGATATTTCACAGAGCAGAGTGAATATTCTATCAACTCTCCACTATAGGGTCCACAGAAAATCAAAGACCTAAAAATAGAAGAAAGTGAAAATATGGTTTCATTTAATATCACAGCACTCTTTACATCCATTGACCCAGAACTAGTGAAATAAACCATGGCAGCAATGCTAACACAACACACCTGATCTAGCCAAATACACTAAGAACATATGCTAAGAATATGGACCTCAACCTTTGCTTGACCACCTACTTTCAGTTCAATGAACAGATATACCAACAAATCAGAGGAATACCCACGGGATCAACACTCACTTCCTAGACCAGTGTTTCTCAACCTTGGCAACTTTAAGATGTGTGGACTTCAATTCATAAAATTTCCTAGCCAGCCATGCTGGGTGGGGAATTCTGGGAGTTGGTCCATGCATCTTAAAGTTGCCAAGGTTGAGAAACACTGCTGTAAGTTTTAGTCTGCCTTCCAAATTAATTGGCCTTTGCACAAAAATGGAAAAATAAAAAGACCCCCGTAGAAGAAGAAATTAGCTAAAATATTAACTTGTGTGGAAATGGACAGGTTGATTCTGGATCTTAAAGATAAGAACGAAACAGAGTATTATGAAATCTGGAACAAATGTTATTATTGGCTGGACAGGAGGAGGAATGCTGGAATAAATGATTATTGACGAGTTGAATGTTTAGAAGCTTTTATGTTAGTTTTCTGTGATAGATAGGAACGAGCTTGGCATTGATGTAACCCTCACAGATGAAAGAATCTGAATGTTTGAAATGTGATAAATAATGTAAATTTGTATAGAGATAAAGAATTGTATCAATTGCAAGGTAAAACTTGATGAAAATGTGTAAACCGGAAACGTCACACCATGCCCGGTGTTTTTAATTTGTATTATTAATAAAAAATGTTTTATAAAAAAAAATTAATTGGCCAATGAGTCATGATTTCTCCATCTCAAGAAGTAAAAAAAGGCTGAAAGAAAGTTATATTTCTCTAGACCACCCATTTAGCTCTTTAGCTGAGAAGGCATTATGTAAATTTTTTACTTCCAATTCAAACTGTCATCTTCACAGAAGCCCATGCTTTGACTGTCAACAATAGCAGAAGAGAAGATCCATTTTCAGTACAGAAGTGAAAAATGACTGGGGGATAAATATTTATCCATGATGGGCTAAATTATATTTAATGTGTGTTCCACATTTAAGTCTCCAGTACCCATTTGCTAAAAGGAAGTTTACTCTTGAAAAACTTGACACATTCGAATATTAATATATTTATGGCCTACAATCAAAAGTTATTTATGTTTCCAATTTCCCCCCCCTTAAATAGCACTTAATCAAGCAATCTTCACCTCTGTGTTAGCTTTTAAGCAGCAGTTAGAGATGTAATTAGCATCACTTTTTTTAAAAAAAATGTCTAAATTAATAAAATGTATAAGTGTGGGGGATTAGTGTTAGAACTGTACTGTACAAAAATGTTTCCTTTGGCACATAAATAGCTGCAAAAATAATTTGTAGTAAGAAACGGTGTAAGGCAACCTCCCAGGTAGGTAGAAAATGATGTGAGGTTATCTAGAAAATGATGGGGGGGCGGGGAGTTGGCCGGTTACCTCACACCGTTTCTTACTACATATTATTTTTACAGCTATTTATGTGCCGACAGAAACATTTTTGTGCAGTACAATCCTAATCCTCATCCTAGATATCCTAATACCTAGAAAATGATCTGAAGACTTTTTGGGGGGAGGTTGCCTCACCATTTCTTACAACAAATTACATATTAGAAATGGTAAGCCCAAAAAATACCCCTCACATCATTTTCTACCTAGAAAATGATGTGAGGGGTTTTTGGGGGAGGGGGGAGGTTGCCTCACACCGTTTCTTACTACAAATTATTTTTGCAGCTATTTATTTGCCGAAGGAAACATATTTATACCATAACCCAACAGCCCCCCCTTTCACATCTTGATAGGGAAATTCCATGGTGCACTGTGAAATTTATCATCAAGGGAGATAATTCTCAGGCAAATTGGTGTTTTGTTTTGTTTTGTTGTTACTATATTTTAGGCTTTGCAAATATATCTCACAGCCAGGTTGGAAATAACACACACAGCAAGAGATGTTATTCATTTACTTTGTATGCCTCATTCCTATGAAAACTTTTCAAGAGGGATTCCTCCTCAGCAGTTACATTTTTGATACTAGTGAAAGCTTTGCTTCAAAAAAAATGAGGTTTTTCTTACTGACATTTGCAGACTATGCATTGATGCAAACAGAGGGGCCAGAACATGTGACTTCTTTTTTAAAAAAAAAAACATTTTTTTTATTTTTTTCAGACACAGAAACATAAAATACATAATTTTCTCCATATTTACTATATATACTCCAATTTCTGCCAATATTCTACTTTCCCCCTTTTATCTATATTTCTTATAGAATATATAATCAATATTACCATTACCTCGCCTCTTTATCTTCACCTATCACAATTTTTTAATTATTGAAATCCTTCACTTTAAGCATAGTCATTCAAACATTTAATTTTTCACAATTATTTCTTTAGTATCAATTTTTCCCAAAGATGGACCAAATTTTTCCTATTTTACTACTTTAGCCATTATTTTACCCTTTTAAGCATATATTTCTTTATATTTGTTTACATCATCTTTATCTAAAAACTAATCATTTTACCATTTTACCCAAAACAATACCATTCTTCCCATTTACTTTTATAACCCCCTTTTTAAGTAAACCTAACTTCCATTTCAAATTCATTCCAACTTTCCCCTTCAAATAATTCCTTTTTTATAATTCAATTTTTACAGTCCCAGTATTAATACAGTTTCTTTACACTTTCAGGGTTACAAAATATACTTCATCTTATTCAAATACTATTATCATCAATATTACTTCTATCTTAATTATTTATACGGCTGTTATTATACTTGTATATAATTACCCCTTCTAAATAAATCATTTTATCTCAAATCAATTATTTTGGCAGTTAAATTCAATTTTATCAATCCCAGTATTTTTAATTTTATCCATTTCCATTTCATTTAAATTTCAATATTTTAATCCCTTCTAAATATATCCAACACCAGAAACAATACAATCCTTCACCTTTGTTTAGAGAACATGTGACTTCTATTAGGTTTTATTTATAGGAAAAGGCAAGTGGGTGGCTCTGTATTATGTTGTTCTTAAACAAATTTACGCTGATGCAAATGGTTTGCATCAGAGTTCTTCCTTTTCCGCACAACCTCTGAAAATTAAATCTGCAATTTTTATATTTTGAAATTTAGAACAGACTTTGGCCGAATGATGGTTCCTGGTCATGAATATTAAAGCAAGCTTATAGTTAAAAATAACATAGAAACAATATAAAAACTGATTTCTTCCTTGGGACTCTCATTCTCCTTGACACAAGTGAAATATCCTTAAAATGAGATAAACTATCAGAATGTTTAAGGTCTTATCTACCTGTGTCTCTGACTTTGATCATCTCCAGTTCAGTCACCATGGTTACAAAGAATTTATTTTATTTCCTGAGAGCCAGGAGTTCATTGTACAAATCCGTAAGACATGCCCTGTCCTAATAGAATAACAGAGTTGGAAAGGACCTTGGAGGTCTTCTAGTCCAACCCCCTGTTCAGGCAGGAAACCCTACACCATTTCATACAAATGGTTGTCCAACCTGTTCTTAAAACCTTCCAGTGTTGGAGCATTCACAACTTCTGGAGGCAAATTGTTCCACTGATTGTCAGAATTTTCTCTTAGTTCTAGGTTGCTTCTCTTCTTGACAGGTTCCCATCCATTTTTTTATTTTTATTTTATTTTATTTTATTTGTATACCGCCCTACTCCCGAAGGACTCAGGGCGGTGAACAGCCATAGAATAAAACATATAAATACAAAATTTAAAATAGAGTAAAACGAATTAAATAATTTGGGTGAAAATTTAAAACCCCAGTAATTTAAAACCAAATTTAAAATTTCCATTTAAAAAGGGGAAAAACTTAGGTCAGGCCAGCTTGATGAAATAAGAACGTCTTGAGCGCGCGATGGAAGGTACGCAGATCCGGAATCCTCCGTATCTCCGGGGGGAGCTCGTTCCAGATAGTAGGTGCCCCCACAGAGATGGCTGTCCCCCTGGGGGCCACCAGTCGACATTGTTTGGCCGACGGCATCCATTGCTTCTTGTCCTGCCTTCGGATGCTTTGGAGAATAGGTTGACCCTCCTCCCCATCTCTTCTTGGTGGCAGCCTCTTAGATATTGGAACACTGCTATCATGTCACCCCTACTCCTTTTCATTAAATAAGACATACCCAATTCCAGCAACCATTCTTTATATGTTTTAGCCTGCGGTCCCCTGATCATCTATGTTGCTCTTCTCTGCACTCTTTCTAGAGTCTCTGTTGTCTGTAACATCCTACTTTTATATTCTTCATTGTTAGCTTTTTAAACATGTTCACAAATGACCTTCACTTTGGGGTAAAAAGTGAGCTCGCCAAGTTTGTGGATGACAGTAAATTGTTCAGAAAGAGTAGAGAGCTAGAGAGATTGACCTTGGAGGAACTATGAGGAAAGAGCTACAAAAACATATTTTAAGCCTAGGAAATGAAAGGAAAAAAAACTAGAAAGAAATTCAGATTGGCTCTGCCTTAATGTCCTGGGTTGTAAACGAGAGAAATGGAAAACACAGCCAGGCTTTTGTGTCTCTGTTATTATAGCCTGTATCAATAGACTTACAGGGGGACGCGGCGACTCAGTGGCTAAGATGTTGAGCTTGTCGATCGAAAGGTCAGCAGTTCAGCAGTTCGAAACCCTAGTGCCACATAACAGGATGAGCTCCTGTTACTTATCCCAGCTTCTGCCAACCTAGCAGTTCTAAAGCATGTAAAAAATGCAAATAGAAAAAGAGGGACCTCTTTGCTGGGAAGATAACAGAGCTCCAAGCGCCTTTGGTGTTTAGTCATGCAGGCCACATGACCACAGAGACGTCTTCTGACAGCGCTGGCTCTTCAGCTTTGAAACGGAGATGAGTACTGTCCCTAGAGCATGTGCCGGAGAACCTTTACCTTTAATAGACTTACATTGGGGAGTCTACGCAGAAGGGCTATCAGCGCTACAGATCATTCCGGAAGGGATTGAAAACAAAACAGTGTCTGCCTCTGAAATATGATAGATACTTTGGGTCACTATAATTGAAAGTGAATATTGAAGAGCTGGCAAAACATGGAAGAGGGCTTAAATGCCTGTTCTACAAGAAAAAGTGGAAGTCTTTGGAACTCTTTAATTAATCTTCTCAGCGTTCCTATCACCCATCTCCTCCCACTTATGACTGTATGACTGTAACCTTGTTGCTGGTATCTTTAAGATTTATATTGACTGTTTCCTAATAGGATTTGATTGCTTATTTGTACCTTATGACTATCATTAAGCGTTGTACCTTATGATTCTTAATGAATGTATCTTTTCTTTTATGTACACTGAAAGCGTAAGCACCAAGATGAATTCCTCGCAGTATTTGAGGGACTGCCACAGAGAGGAGGGGGGTCAACCTGTTTTCCAATCTGAAGGCCAGACAAGGAATAATGGATGGAAACTGATTTGGATAATGGATGGAAACATTAAGTAACTTGCATTTAAGGTCGGTAGAAGTTGTTATAGAGGAAGTTTGGGCGTGGATGCCTAGTTTTGGATGATGGGGGGTTGGATGGAGGAGGATTGGGTGTTAGGATATGGGTGGTGGGACTTTCTTTTGATACAGTCGGCACGGTAGTCAATGTATAAGTCAGTATGTCCTTGTTTTTGATGTCTTTTAAATTCTGATCGGAGTTCACGGGAGCTGATTCTTTGCAATATGGGTAAGTCTGGACGTGAGCGAAGTTTGTTATGGCTGATGTTGGTTTTGGTGATTGAATTTATTCTATGTATGAATATGCATTTGATGGACTCATTTTTGTAAATAACTTTCAGTACCAACACCTTGCCCTACCAATGGACAAAAGCCAGGGTCATCCCTATCTTCAAAAAGGGAGACCCTAGCCTAGTTGAAAATTACAGACCAATCTCTTTATGTTGCGTCAACTGCAAAGTCATGGAATCAATCATTAACCAATCTATTACTCTATTACAGAAAAAATTATCCTGTAATCTACAACTATGACATTGCAAAAGCATATGGACTACACATCTCGATCAGGGCAAAGCAATAGATGCAGTTTACATAGACTTCTGTAAAGCTTTTGATTCAGTGGTACATGACAAATTATTTCTAAAACTAAAATCCTATGGCATTTCTGGACTCCTATATAAATAGATAGCTGCCTTCCTGTCAAACAGACAACAAGTGGTCAAAATAGGAAGCGCTCTATCAAAACCTATACATGTTAATAGCAGTGTTCCCCAAGGCAGTGTCTTAGGTCCAACACTCTTCATACTTTACATAAATGACCTTTGTGATCATATTAAGAGCCTTGGTAGTACAGTGGTTTAATGCACCCTGTTATTAACACAGCTGCCTGCAATTTCTGCAGGTTCGAATCTTACCAGGCTCAAGGTCGACTCAGCCTTCCATCCTTTCTAAGGTAGGTTAAATGAGGACCCAGTTTGTGGTGGCAATAAACTGACTTTGTATAAATATACAAAAGTATGAAGGCTATTGCTTAACGCATTGTAAGCCGCCCTGAGTCTCCGGAGAAGGGCGGCATATAAATCAAATTTTAAAAAAAAAAAACTGTGTTCTCTTCGCTGATGATGTTAAACTATTCAATACCACCAACAATGCAACTACTCTTCAAAAAGACCTTGACTATGTGTCAGATTGGTCTAACAAGTGGCAACTTCAAATCTCAACCAACAAATGCTCTGTCTTACACATTGGCAAAAAAAATCAAAACATAAAATACAAATTAGATGGACATGACCTTGTAGATGACCCTCACTCTGTCAAGGATCTTGGAGTACTCATTTCTAAAGATCTAAGTGCCCAAGCCCACTGTATCAACATTGCCAAAAAGGCATTAAGAGTTGTTAACCTAATCTTGCGTAGCTTCTTCTCTGGTAACTACTAACTAGAGCATACAAAACATTTGCTAGACCAATTCTTGAATACAGCTCATCTGTCTGGAACCCGCACTGCATACAGACATAAATACAATCGAGAGAGTCCAGAGATATTTTACGAGAAGAGTCCTCCATTCCTCTAACCGCAATAAAATACCTTATGCCACCAGACTCCAAATTTCACTTATTTATTTATATTTATTTATTGGTTCGATTTATATGCCGCCCTTCTCTGGAGACTCAGGGCAGCTTACAATGCGTTAAGCAATAGCCTTCATACTTTTGTATATACCTGCTTAGTAGGGCTTTTGGCTTATTGTGGGGGCAATAAGCTTATACAGAGACAGCTTATTGCCCCCACAAACCAGGTCTTCATTTTACCTACCTCGAAAGGATGGAAGGCTGAGTCAACCTTGAGCCTCGTGAGATTTGAACTTGCAGTAATTGCAAGCAGCTGGTGTTACTTAACAGCACTTTAGTCTGCTGCGCCACCAAGGCTCTTTTGGGCTTAGACAATTTAGAACTACACCGACTTCAGTCTGACCGCCATGCCCAGCTGAGCTGCACGATCATCAGAGGCTTTTTTTTTTACTTTTAAAAACATTTTTTCTATAACCTCTTCCAAAGAAAAAATGCTTTTAAAAGTTAAAAAAAAAGCCTCTGATGATCGCGCAGCTCAGCTGGGATCATCAGAGGCTTTTCAAAGCATTTTTTTCTGCAACCTCTTGGCCGAAGAGGTGATAAAAAAAATGCTTTGAAAAGTCTCTGACGATTCCAGCTGAGTTGCCTGATCAGCAGAGAAGTACTTTTTAAAAAAATCTGCCTATCAGGCAACTCAGCTGGGTTTGTCAGAGAGGCTTTTTAAAAAATACCTCTCTGCCGATCAGGCAACTCAGCTGGGATCTAAGAGAGGCTTTTTAAAAAATACCTCTCTGCCATCAGGCAACTCAGCTGGGATTGTCAGAGAGGCTTTTTAAAAAAATACCTCTCTGCCATCAGGCAACTCAGCTGGGATTGGCAGAGAGGTATTTTTTAAAAAGCCTCTCTGACGATCCCAGCTGAGTTGCCTGATCGGCAGAGGCTTTTCAAAGCATTAGAAAAAATGCTTTGAAAAGTTAAAAAAAAAAAAGTTGGCCATGCCCACACAGTCACATTACCCCCCCCCCCAAGCCACGGCCACAGATCCGGTAGTAACAAATTTTACATTTCACTCCTGCCTTCCTGTCAATGACTACTTCAGCTTCAACTACAACAATACAAAAGCAAATAATAGATACAAACTCAAAGTAAACCGTTCCAAACTTGATTGCAGAAAATATGACTTCAGTAACAGAGTGGTCAATGCCTGGAATGTACTACCCGACTCTGTAGTTTCTTCCCTAAACCCCCAAAACTTTAACTTTAAACTGTCTACTGTTGACCTTACCCCATTCCTAAGAGGTTTGTAAGGGGCGTGCATAAGTGCACCAGCGTGCCTACCATCCCTATCCTAATATTCTTTTTTACTTACTCTTTTCATGTATGTTTATACTTTTACCTGTTATCTTATATATGCTTGACAAATAAACTTATGATTATATGATTATGATTATGATCAAGGAGAGATTCAACCTAGAAATAAGGAGAAATTTTCTGACAGTGAAAACAATCAACCAATGGAACAGAAATTGCCTTCGGCAGTTGTGGGAGCTTCATCGCTAGAAGCTTTCAAGAAGAGACTGGACAGCCATCTGTCAGAAATCATATAGGGTCTCCTGCTTGAGCAGGGGGTTGGACTAGATGACCTACAAGATCCCTTCCAGCTGTTATTGTTATTCTGTTAAATTTCTTTAAAACTTTCTAATGTGAGCCAAGGTTTGCTTCTTTGTTTTTTTTTTTCATAATCTTGATTTTTTAAAAAAATGAACCTGCATATAACATGAATAATTACATCCTAGAAAATCCACTTTGTTCTGTGCTTTTTCCTGAACCTTTAACATTTCTCACTCTGCTGACAATTTTATCTGGTTCTATGAACTCAGTTACTTTCACAGTTAACACAATACTCATTGCCTAACAACAACAAAAAAAAAAAAAAACCCAGACCACGATCCTTTGAATACTCCCTTGCCCAACATTTTTAAAATAAATGGTATATTATCAAATAAAGCAGCTAGGAGGAGATTCCTGAAGAATTATGACTTCATTCTTTTTTTAAAAAAAAAAGTTAAAAAATAAAACTGTAGAAGGAATGCTTGATTAGCATCAGCAAAAGCTCATTGGTCTTATGGTCCCAATGTCCACAAGAAATTTAATTCTTCCTGTGAACTACAGATTTGCGTATGGTTGGTGACAGAGTAGGAACAAAAGTCTTTTGTCTCTTCAGAGCTGGAAATGCCCAGCAATGTTTTCTTTCTTTCCAGCATGACAGGAGTAATCTGACCTGGATAACACCTTCCATTCATTACAACACTCAATGTTCAGTTTCTTTTTCAGACTGGCTTGGAACTCAGATCCATGGCTGAAATAGGTCTTAATTTTTTGGGTGCTTGCTTAAACACAGAGCCCTGGTAGTGCAGCAGACTAAAGCACTGTTATTAACATCAGCTGCCTGCAATTACTGCAAGTTCAAATCTCACCAGGCTCAAGCTTGACTCAGCCTTCCATCCTTTCGAGGTAGGTAAAATGAGGACCCAGTTTGTGGGGGCAATAAGCTGACTTTGTATAAAAAAAAGAACACCGCTTGGGGGGGGCGAAAGCCCTACTAAGCAAGTATATACAAAAGTATGAAGGCTATTGCTTAACGCATTGTAAGCCGCCCTGAGTCTCCGGAGAAGGGCGGCATATAAATAAATTAAAAAAAAAAACTAGAGTTAATATTTGGACAGGAGGCTACTAGGAAATCCATGGACTGTAGACTAGGCTACTATACATCCTGGAGAAGACGATGGCAAGCCAATGTCAAATTATTGCCCCCCCCAAAAAAAAATTGCAGGGAGTTATCCATCCAGTTTCCAAGAATCCAGCATAATCTGAGGGAGTATTTAATTGGTTTCCCCTGTTTTTTATAACTCCACATTTAATGAAGGCATTGAATGGAAAACTAAGGAAGAAATGCTAGACACTTTTGTAACATATTGGCTGCTCCCAATGGAAGTGTTATCCAATAATGAAATGTGGATTCTTTTCCATGGCTGTTATTATGCTTTTTAAAGTCTGGATCTCCATTTTTCTCCCTTTTGTTTCCCTCTTCTTCTCCAGCTGCAAAGGCTGCCCAAAGTCGTGACACCAGTTGGCATTTCAAGGAATGTCTTGGTTTACAAAAAGGGTTCTTATTAATTGCTTTTACTGGAAGCAGACTGACTTGGGCAGGTACGGTGTAAACACCACAAGATTCTTTCTCAATAAACACAATCCTCAAGCTTCAATTTGAGAGTATTTGGCATTCACCCTCAGGCTGTGTATCATTTACATCTGTCTGGCTTTTTTAACAAAAAAGCTGTCAGGTAAACATGGCAAGAAATAAGGTCCACACGCAAGAGGAGAAGGAATCGATCGCAGAACCACTTCTCAGTGAATAATTCAATAGAATTTACAATGAATGAGCCTTATAACTGAGGTGATTCTCTCCTCTCTGCAAAGCTGATTCTGAGTGTTATTTAATAGTGGTTTCCTGCTGTTTTAAAACTCCTGAGAGGAACAAATTAATAACACAACCACAGCTTTCTCTCCCAGTAGTTTGTTGGAAGAAATATCCTTCTGGGTTCAGCTCCAAGTGGGTAAAAAGACACTGGAAACATGGAGACTGTTTGGAAAGATGGTTTAATGGTGGACACAAACCATGTGATCCTGAACAGAAAAGGGCCGAGATGCTGAGTGTGCCTTGGTTTTATGCCCTCTCTGAGCTTTGAACTTCCTGGGGCACAGGAAGAGTATCCTGATTGGTTGTCAGACTCCCAGGGGGTGGGGGTCTTAGCTAGCCTTGCTGGCTCATGTAATCTTCCCAGGTGCCATGTGGTGAGTTTCTGTTGCTAGATGGGTCCTATTGTGTTGCAGATGATGGTCCATTGACAAAGGTGGGGGGAATTGGGTTTCTGCCTCTGGCCCATTGACAAAGTGGGGGGGGAGGCAGGAAGGTGGGAGCTGCTTTGTCTTTAAAACATGTTTCTCCATTTCTCAACCAGGGAAATATATTCTGCCTTTTTAATATTTCCTAAAATACTTCATTCTTCTAGGAGAGGGGTGAGTGCTAACTTCCTACAAGTTGATCAAGGAAACCTATAGGGAGGGTTCAAAAAGTCATGATGACCTCCAGAATTCAACTATTAAAATCCTGCATGCTCCAAGTTGTGCTCCTGATTGCCTGGTCAACTTTTATGTTTGTATCTATTTTGTTTCCATTGCTAGAACTTGTCACTGAAATGTCTCTTTCAGTCTATCTCAGGGCTGTCAAACTCGTGGCCCGCGGGCCAGATGCATCATGCACTGACCATGTCCATACCTGGTTTAGCGAAGGGGGGGAAGTCCCAATACGTCATGTGACGACACCATGACAATGCAAGTTTGACACCCTTGGTCTCTCTGAAATGAGAGGCATGTCTAATTTGGTGTTTTACTTCTGGAAGTAAAATAAGGAGAAGCAAATATTTTCTTCTTAGATGAACCTCCAAGGCAGATTAGCTCCCTTTTTTTTTTAAGGCAGTGTTTTCAAACTTGGCAACTTTAAGATGCGTGGACTCCAACTCCCAGAATTCCCCAGCCAGCATTGTCCTAGGCAGAGGATTAAAGAGTCTTCCATTCCTTGCACAGATTTTCCCCATGGAAAACAAAACTAGGCAGTTGTAATTTCTTTATTTACAACATGCTGTTGCTGGTTTTTAAAAAAACAGACTAGAGTGTAAATAAAAATGAAACAAGACACATATGTTAGAATAATGTTATACATATCTTCCATATAAATCAGCCATCCTCAAAAGCATCCAACAGCAGAGTGAAAAGATGTGTCTTAAAGAGTTGTTGAAACTGAATTATTGCAGGGTCCTGATGTATCTCTAAAGCCAGAGAGATTCATAGCAAAACGATCATATCTTTATCTCTAACACGAAAACGAGAGTCCAGGCATAGGGAACATTCCAGTACTACTCAAACCAATTCTATCTTGTGGGTGGAAAGCCTTTTAAGTAAACCATACTCACAGGGGTGGGCTTCAAAAATTTTAGCAAGGGGTTCTCTGCCCGGTTACTGGGTGGGTGTGGCCATGGTGGGTGTGGCCTAGTCAGCCTCCTGAACCATGGGGGGGGCGTTTTTGCCCTCCCCAGGCTCCGGAGGCTTTCCTTGAGCCTCCAGGAGAGCAAAAATGGCCTCCCTATACTCCGGAGGCCCTCTGGAGCCTGGAAATGGACCTGTTTCCAACCTTCACAAACTTCTGGTAGGCCTGTTTTTTGCCCTCCCCAAGCCTCTGCGTGTACCCTGCACTTACCTGCATCCAAAATGGGCCGCGTGGGGACTCCTGGGAGGGGCAGGGTTGAGTGGGCATGGCCAGCCAGGAGTGGGATTTGGGGATTCTCTGAACTGCACAGAATCTTAGCTAGAGGTTCTCCCGAACCCCTGCAAACCCCCAGCAGCCCACCCCTCATACTCAGTCTTCTAAATATAGGAAGTAAGAGAAGCATGTAGTTTCAAGGACTGAGTTACCACCGGACGCAAGCAATGCACACAAGCTTTACAAGGACTAAGTGTGTGAATTGTTTTATCAAAGCTAACAGGTTCATTTGCTTTGAATTCTGGTTTTGAAAAAGACAGTTGAGAGACCCTTGGGTAGTAAGCAGATCCAATCAGTCTATCCTAAAGGAAATCCACCCTGACTGTTGTTTGGAAGGACGGATACAGAAGCTGAAGCTCAAATACTTTGGCCAGCAAATGAGAAGGGAGGACTCATTGGAGAAGACCCAGATGTTGGGAAAAATGGAAGGCAAAAGGAGAAGGGGCAGCAGAGGATGAGATGGTTGTATAGTGTCATCAACACAATGAACATGAATTTGTACAACTATTTATAGCCTTAAGGAAGGAAAACCTGAATTTTTAAAATGCACAGCAAACAATTGCTTTCACCTTTGAATCTTTGTTTGTCAGATAAAAGGTGAAAGAAACCATGCTAGGCTTTGAACATTTCTTCATGGGACTGAAGAATTTGAGGAGGATTATAACTACACAGTTGCATTTTAACTGAAAGCAGCAATTTTTAATGAAACTTTGTTGTTGTTAGTTGCGAAGTTGTGTGTGACCCATCGCGACCCTGTTGTGTTCGGTGGCACCCGGCAACAGGGGACGCCGCCCGGGGATTGGTCAAGAGGCGTGGCCTTAAACGCGGGATTAGCCGCGTTTCCTCAGACCCCATGAACAATGTTCCTCCAGGCCTTCCTGTCCTCTACCATTCTCTGGAGTCCATTTAAGCTCACGCTGACTGCTTCAGTGACTCCATCCAGCTACCTCATTCTCTGCCGTCCCCTTCTTCTTTTGCCCTCAGTCTTTCCCAGCATTAGGCTCTTCTCCAGTGAGTCCTTCCTTTTCATTAGGTGGCCAAAGTATTTGAGTTTCATCTTCAGGATTCGGCCTTCTAAAGAGCAGTCAGGGTTGATCTCTTCTAGGACTGACCAGTTTGATTGCCTTGCAGTCCAAGGACTCGCAGGAGTCTTCTCCAGCACCATAGTTCAAAGGCCTCAATTTTTTGCCTTTCAACCTTTCTTATGGACTTATGATGAAACTTAGAAGAAGTAAAACAGTGATGAGGTGGTAACTATACATTTTATCGTATCATCCTCTCCTGAAAGAGAAGCAGATGATAGCAGAAATTGCTTGATTACAAGGAAACAGATTTCAGTTAAAATGTTCTAATGGTAAGAGCTGGTGGTAAACTTTTATTTGCTCAGGTTTTTAAATGGAGGTTGGAAGAGTGTGTAATGGGCTCCTGGACTCGGCAGATGATACAACTAACCGATCTCCAAAGTCTCTTCCAACAGTTTTATTCCATGATTCTGAAAGTTATAACATGATAGCAACTTACATTTATTTGCTCAGTTTTTATCTGGCAGTTTTAAAAGACAGGAGACTCCAGTGAGCAAAAAAGTTTAATTTACTGGCAGAGCAGTTTGTAGCTATGGTCAAAGCAACGTGAGAACTAGTGTGACCTCCCACAGGATTGTTGGCATTGGAAATACAAAACATTTTAAAATAAATATTGATGCAGTTTGCAGTAAATTGGCAAAAACTGCAGAGATTTGAGAGGGAAAGTGTTGGGGGGGCATATTATTGCTTTCATTTTTTTAAGGAAAGATGGTTATTCAAGATACTACATTCCCAAAATGTTAGTTCAGAAACTTTCTTACAAAACTTTTTAAATCACAAAAAAGATAAAGTTTTAATCACAGGGTTGTGTTTGCCATCTTGACTTTTTTAGGGGAAAAAAGGTAACTTTATTAAAATATTTGCATGGGAAGGTTTCTTATAATGAATTCCAAAATGTTATTTTAAATATATCTTGACCTCATTTGTAACTTTCTAAAATCAAAGTTTTATTCAATCCTTTGCTGTTTATTCCAGGAAAAAAAGTCTGTATTATAACGCCTTTGCTAAGAAGGAACCTCATCTAGTGCTGTAAAACTTGTGGTTCCAAAAGCTCCCAATGGCTTAAAAGCAATTTCTAGAATAGAATAGAATAGAATAGAATAGAATAGAATAGAATAGAATAGAATAGAATAGAATAGAATAGAATAGAATAGAATAGAATAACAGAGTTGGAAGGGACCTTGGAGGTCTTCTAGTCCAACCCCCTGCTTAAGCAGGAAACCCTATACTACTTCAGACAAATGATTATCCAACATCTTCTTAACAACTTCCAGAGTTGGAGCATTCACAACTTCTGGAGGCAAGTTGTTCCACTGATTAATTGTTCTAACTGTCAGGAAATTTCTCCTTTGTTCTAAATTGCTTCTCACTTTGATTAGTTTCCATCCATTGATTCTTGTCCTACCCTCAGGTGCTTTGGAAAATAGCTTGATTCCCTCTTCTTTGTGGCAGCCCCACAAAGGAAGGATGGAAACCCAGTGTCCTTAAAGGTATCAACTGTAGTTTGAGCAATATGATTATTCCTTTATCTCCCAGAGCTCTAAACTGACTGGACGCATTCTTGAGTTCTCCTCACAAGGAACAACTGGATGGAGCACTTTTGGGCAATCTCAAGTTCTCTCCTTGTCTGGAGAGGAATTACAAAGAGCCAATCTACTTGTTGACTCTTCAGTCCACCACTGTTGTCAGCTGCCCTTTTGGCAGGGCCGTTTTCAATTTGCCATTTCTTCCCCAGAGGTCCGACCATCTTTTTTTAACCCAATGTCAAGGTTCCAAGTAACACCCCCAACGAAATAAAACTCCAAGGCTTGAGTTTCCTCAAAGTTACATTTTATTAGATATGTCATATTGGCACATCTGGGAAAACTCGAATCTGAAAGTTTCCAGGTTTTCCCCATCCAAAGAAAAGTTAAAGTTCCTGCCCAGCACCCACATGTCCATCACATGGTCCAATCAGACATCGTCCCAACTGGAGATGTCTCCCAGCTCCAGGCTTCCACGTGCAGGGCAAGTTGTCCTTGACTTCTTGAGAAAGGAATGTTATTATGTGTCAACTGACGGGAAAAGGAATCAGGAGAGTGACTTGGAAGATAGCCAATGAGAAGCAGAGAATTGGGGATCGGAAAGGGAGGGATTGGGGGGCAAAGGTCAGTCTTGACCATCTGTCAGGTTTCGATGCTATCTCAAAATAAATGAACTTCCAAACAGCCCATCTTTAAGGAAATTTTCTCTTTATTCGAGTACAGCAACTGGACCTTGACTCTGTGCGGTCAAGACTGACCTTTGCCCCCCAATTCCTCCCTTTCCGATCTCCAATTCTCTGCTTCTCATTGGCTATCTTCCAAGTCACTCTCCTGATTCCTTTTCCCATCAGTTCACAGGAATGTTTCCCCCCTCCTCATCTCCAAGGAGACCGAAACTTCAAAGGGATTTAGCAGGCAAAAGTTCAGGCTTCATCCTCCCTTTTCTATATCAGCTCTGAGACGCTGACATTATGACTATATATCACCCATACTCCACACAATCCCCCCTCCCAGTTTCCCACAGTAGTAAATGGGGCAGGTCTGAAGGCCTAATGCAAAAGATGGCTTCCAGGCCAGACACCCATGTTGACACACCTATCTTCAGGTAACTTGACTTGGCAATCCTAGCAGCTAACTATAAGAAACCAGAAGCTAAACTATTTCAAACTGATTAAAACTATTGAAATTAGCAAATTCATTAAGGCCACATCTTTCAGAGTAGCAACAAAACATGCCATGGAAGAATGGCTATCTTCTTGATTTTATCTTAATTTTTACATTATTAATATTTGGTGTTTTCCCCAAGTTGGTTATGGAAGAATATAATATGTTTAAAAAAAAAAAAAAAACAGGTGGCGTAAATATTGTAGAGTGAAATTCTTCCATTCAGAATTTCAGACAGCAAACAAACATGTTTGATTCTTAGGAGAGGGAGTCAAAAAATCAAGATGGTGGCTCTCAAAACTTTGCTTCTTTTTATGTGTGTGGCATAAAGGAAGTATATGGCTTTGATTGAATGGCCATGGCCATTGTACTCCTGTTTATTTTAATTTTGCCACTAAGCCCTGGAGCATATTACGCTGTTCCTCCTTACTAGAAAGCTTTAATTCATGTTTTTGTTCGTTTCCACTTAGCTTGAGTTTCTTTCACGTTTGCTAATTCCTCTTTGTTTTCTGTGGATGGTGCCTCTTGTGGCAACACTTTATACAAATGGAAAACGTCATGTTGACCTATATTCATGCACAACATTTCCAGTGTAAATTCAGAAGCGGTACAGTTTAACCACCAATTTAATGTGCTCCTCGTGTAATAACTTCAGTTATTGTTCAACCTAGAAAAGTATAAATAAATTAAGGATGCAATGTTGTCATTCCTTCATGGTGGGCCTGGAAAGGGAAACCCATTTCACAAGTAATACTGGAACCAGGGGTGAAATGTTCCTGGTTCGGACCGGATTGCCCGATCTGGTAGCGATGGCGGCGGATGGTTCGGAGAACCGGTAGCAAAAATCCCTAACCCTAACCCTAACCCCCACCACCACCACCATCATGCCCAGCTGAGCCGCACGATCATCAGAGGCTTTTTTTTTTACTTTTAAAAGCATTTTTTCTACAACCTCTTCTGACGAAAAAATGCTTTTAAAAGTTAAAAAAAAAGTCTCTGATGATTGTGCAGCTCAGCTGGGATCATCAGAAGCTTTTAAAAGCATTTTTTCTGCAACCTCTTGGCTGAAGAGATGGTAAAAAAATGCTTTGAAAACTCTCTGACGATCGCAGCTGAGTTGCCTGATCGGCAGAGGCTTTTCAAAGCATTAGAAAAAATGCTTTGAAAAGTTTAAAAAAAAAAAGTTGGTCATGCCCACCCAGTCACATTACTCCCCCCCCCCCACCAAGCCATGCCCACAGAACCGGTAGTAACAAATTTTATATTTCACCCCTGACTGGAACTCTATATGGTGTATAGATTCAATTTGGAGAAGATTCTTGCGAATACCAGGGACAACCAAGAAAAGCAAACAGATCATCGATCAAATCAAGTCAGAGTTCTAATTTGAGGCACAAATGAGCAGGCTCAAATTTTAGACCTGTTATGCAAAAAAGAGATTTGATCTGCTTATCTGCTGAACTAGCAGTCAGCTGAAGTATCTGCAGTACAGGACTCTAACCACTGCGCCACCTTGGCTCATTACTTAGTTTGGGTAATGAAACATCTGCAAGAAAACAACCAACCTAGAAGAGCGTCAAGGACCCCCTCATTTGAACTACAAATATTCCCTTTTATTGGTATACCTGATCAGGGTATACCGATTTCCCTCATGGGGAAAATCTATCTATGTGGTTGATGGGAGTTGAAAACACTCGGATGGCACCAGGGGTGGGCTTCAAAAATTTTAGCATGGGATTCTCTGCCCGGTTGCTGGGTGGGTGTGACCATGGTGGGCGTGGCCTAGTCAGCCTCCTGCACCACGGTGTGGGGGGGTGTTTTTGCCCTCCCCAGACTCCAGAAGCTTTCCTCTAGCTTCCGGAAGGGCATAAACAGCCTCTCCAGGCTCCAGAGGTTCCCAAACATCCGGTAGACCCATTTTTTGCCCTCCCCAAGCCTCCACGTGCACCCTGCACTTATCTGCATCCAAAATGGGCCACATGGGGAGTCCTGGTCAGGGCGGGGTGGGCAAGGCCATCAAGGAGTGGGATTTGGGGGTTCTCCAAACTGCACAGAATTTTAGCTAGAGGTTCTCCCGAACCCCTGCGAATGCCAGCAGCCCACCCCTGGATGGCACATAATTAATCAATCAACTCTTGAACCTTGAAAGCCAATTGTGTATCTCTTCCCTTTCTCTTATACCCAAAGAGAGGGAGTGAGGTGGTCACTTTAACTTTCTTTCTAATGCTTTTTCCTTTCCCTTCCTTAATCCATGTTTGCTAACTACTGCATTACTTCTCCAGGGTCATCTTTGTGCTTCTCCATAAATATTTTGGCAGCACTTAACAGGCCTTCGTTGATCTTAAAAAGCTAAAAAAGAATCAAGCTTATTTAAGCACTGGGATGAAAGACCACCGGGAAAATCCAAGGTTATAAAATAAATTGGGAAGTAATTAAAAAACATTCCAGAAAAAAAAACAATGACAAGCCACATCTCTGTTGCTGCCAAGAAAATTTTGCACACAGACACAAACACACACACGCACACATTCATTCATTTATTCTTTCATTCAATAAGGCTTATTTTTGAGTAGAAAAAAAAATACAGCTGCTGTGATCAACAGCCCTCAGAAAACAACTGAATTGACTTTTTATTTCTTAAACTCAGGAGTTCAGAATATAGAATTAATCCAATTATCCATAAAAGGTGCATCAGATATTTGCTTGGCTTTTATTATTTTCTCTATAGCCTAGGTTAAGTAAACAGGTTCTTCACATCTGCATCTTTTAAAAAAAATTAAACCAGTAAAAGCATTGCAGTAACATGAGCTGATTAGAAAATAGAATAATAAAAAGGTACATAAATACCAGCTTGGACATCTTGAGAAATTTTTCCAGCTTTGTGTTTTATATATAGGCAATATCTGAGCCTCCAAAAATTGTAGAATAATTTAATTTATTCTTCATGTTTATGTAATAAAAGTATCTGAAATATTTTTTAAAAAGAAAAATCCTATTTTATTTATGATTTCTTTCCCTCTAAGCACTATCCAATGTTTGGGACAAGCTAATAATAAATCTGTTTATAATTCATGTAAGTATTGTGCATTATAACATACCACATTGGATTGTGATATGATGTAAATATTGCAGAATAAATAATATACCGGTTTTCTTTGAATAACAACGTAACTTTTTATGTTTATAGAGTTTACTGAATTTGTCCATTTTTAGGAGTTTGCGTGGTATGTAGTATTTATTATTGAATTTATAACACGGCCTTCCTATTTATTCCAACACACAAGTTTGATTACAGCCACAAAAATACAGAGTATAAAAATGCAAAAATGAATGTTGTTAATTAATGCTAAAATTAATGCTGTTAATTTTAGAATGAAAACTGGAGTCAATCTTCAAAGAATTACAATGGGCAAGACAAAAATAAATTAAAAAAAGATCTTTTTGTTAACCAGGAAATTGAATTTGCATAGTAACCTAAATCAAAGAAAACCAAAAAAAAAAAAGGATAGAAGTTGGCCTGTTGAATGAGTGCAGACATTAGATTTGTAACTGAGGGGGTTGTGTGCCTGCAGCATCACAAGTTAAAGGTTGTCACTTTTAATTTTCAATTACAAGACCTCTCTGATGGCAAAGACTACAGGATTTGCAGAAATTAAACAGGCCTTGCTTTGCCAGTTAGTTCCTCTTTATGAACAAATGTGTTGCTATTGCATGCTACATGTTATAAAGCTTTTAAAGACTAAACATGTCGCCTGAAACAGAACATTTTACTTCTGGCTTATCTGACACTGAAATAACAGCAGCAACAACAATAGCAACAATATGCAAAGGAGTAACAAAGTAGTGAATGCAATCAAGATGTAATATATAAAATATACAAAGATAAAGCCAGTGCCATAAACATAGAATCATAGGGGTGGAAGGGACATTCCAGTCCAAACTTCTAGTCTCTGAATCTTTCCTGGAATCATTAGATTGGCACTGTTTGGAAAGGTACATACAGGGGTGGGCTGCTGGGGGTTCGCAGGAGTTCGGGAGAGCCTCTAGCTAAGATTCTGTGCAGTTCAGAGAACCCCCAAATCCCACTCCTGGCTGGCCCCACCCACCCCACCCCTCCCCTCCCAAGAGTCCCCACGTGGCCCATTTTGGATGCAGGTAAGTGCAGGGCGCACACAGAGGCTTGGGGAGGGCGAAAAACAGGCCTACCAGAAGTTTGGGAAAGCTGGAAATGGGCCCGTTTCTGGCCTCCAGAGGGCCTCCAGAGCCTGGGGAGGCCATTTTCGCCCTCCCGGAGGCTCGAGGAAAGCCTCCGGAGCCCAGGGAGGGCAAAAACACCCTCCGTCCCGCCGTGGTGAAGGAGGCTGATTAGGCCACGCCCACCATGGCCACACCCACCCAGCAACTGGGCAGAGAACCCCTTGCTAAAATTTTTGAAATCCACCTCTGCGTACATAGAGTTGGTACTTGAACACATTTGATTAGGTATCAGTATTTGCATAATATAAGGTTTGGATAATCAAAAGTTAGCTAGCCTGTAACCATTTCTTGTCACCAGTAAAGGACAACAAAGTTATGCATATGGGTTTTTTTTTTCCTTTCTGTTCAATTGTGTGATTCTTGGAGGTTGCCTGGACAAGACCCTGCAGTTTTCTTAGCAAGATTTTTCATAACTGGTTTGCCATTGTCTCCTTCCTAAGGCTGAGAGAACATGACTGGCCTAAGGTAACCCACCTGGCTTCAAGACAGGATTAGAACTCAAGGTTCCTTATCAGTAAACCTTGCTGCAGAGATGAGATGAGAACCATGTGTGGGACTACTTTTAGTTTTAGGCTATGAGCCTAGCTTCTATCCTAGCCTCCAGAAATTGTTGGAATGGACTCTAATGTTCACAATTCCTCTTCATTGTACCAGTGGTGGGTTGCCCCCGGTTCGCACCGGTTCTATAGAACCAGTAGTAAAACCAGTGGGAGGCTCCGCCCACCGACCCCGATGTCATCAAAATACTTCTGCGCATGCACAGAAGAGAGCATGAGCAAAGCAAGTGCGAGCGCACGGCCCCGTTGCGAACCAGTAGTAAAGATAAGTAGAACCCACCCCTGCGTTGTACTGTTGGTCAAAGCTGGTAGACATTGGAGCTGAGAGACCTCCAGACAGTCTGAGGTTTTGCTCTCTACAGTTTGGAAGCAGAATACTGGAAGGATCATCCTTTTCCAGCATACAGCTGTTAAAATCAGGGGTGAAATCCAGCAGGTTCTGACAGGTTCTGGAGAACCGGTAGTGGAAATTTTGAGTAGTTCGGAGAACTGGCAAATACTACCTCTGGCTGGCCCCAGAGTGGGGTGGGAATGGGGATTTTGTAGTGTCCTTCCCCTGCCATGCCCACCAAGCCACACCCACAGAACCAGTAAAAAAAAAATGGATTTCACCACTGGTTAAAATCATCTACTTTCCTCTGTGCTCCAAAATTGTGATTGATAAGGCTTCTTTAGTGGCCCAGTCCAGTCTATTTTATGCCTTGCCTTGAGAGCTTCCCTGCAAATTCTGCCATATGTGAAGCATTCATTTTTAAATCAGTCTCTTGTTTTAGGCTAGAAATGTATACATCCTTACTTGGGAGGAAGTTCTATTGGAGTTTTTTATTGGACATTTTATTTGAGTACCTCTGAGTCAATCTGGACTCCTGACAACAAGAAAATCCCTCCAATTTTCTTGGTGACATTTTCCAAAGTGATTTGCCAGTGCTTTTTTCTCCGAGTTGAGAGGGAGTGACTGGCCCAAAGTCACCCCACTGGCTTCCATAAATAAGGTAGGACTAAAAGTCAAAATCTCCCAGTTTTTAACCTGGTGCTTTCAACCACTACCACTACCAAGCTCATCCTTTCTATTGAACTCAGTGGGAGTTAATTGACAAGCATAATATTGCTCTAATGAGTTTTGCTTGCATAATGAGAATTAATCACACAATTCTGAACAATCATTTTCTGTGGCTTCATAATGTTGAGAAACAATGAAGAATGAAACAGACTCTCCACCTATATCCCTAAAATTCCAAAAACTGAGAAATAATGTTTCAAGAACTAGAACCAAAAGCATCTCCAAGCTCTTCTATAGACCAAGAGTCTTGAAAGGACTCTACTGGAGTCCAGAAGAACCATGATGCTTCTGACATGGGTCATCTACGAAGGTGGGCTAGGTCTGTTGTGATACCAAAATTGGTCTTCAGCCTTGGAAAGCTATCGTGGCCCACCCTCTTCTTTGCCGGTTTGAATAGAATTTCAGAAAAGAGATTTGAAAATAAGTCTTTTTTATATTATTGGGAACAAGACCTGACCACAGATATGTGCAACGTTTCCAAACTGTGATTTTTATCAGCATTTATTTTTCTTGCTACTTTTGAAAAGGAATAATAATGCAGGGTCCCATTCTACAGTTTATTATTTGTAATGGAATGAAGAAATGAACTGTAGAACCCCTTGGGAATGTGCTTAAAAGAGCTTGATGGCTTGTGAAGTGCCTGGAATATTGCAGCCACTTGATTTGTGAGATATGCTACTCTAATTAAATAAACTTTAATGCCTTGATGGAAATACTTTGGTTGGGTGGGGGGGAAATTATTTGGCCAGGGTGATGCTTAGTGCTGCTGATTTGGCTGATATTATTACACATGAAGTCCCAGTGAAAAGTACAGCTGGAGAACAATTGTGAGAACTGCACGTCCGTGCAAGTGTTTTGTTTTGTTTAACTTGGGTGTTCCCTGTCCCCTACTCAACACCTCTCCCGCTATCTTGGTGGCAGCCGATCAACCTAGGAATTCTGGAAGTTACATGGGGAGGGAGGGAGGGAGGGAGGGAGGGAAGGGAGGAAATTGGAAGAGATTGCCAGAGAAGTGCTTCTCTTTGGTCATATATTAAAAGCAGAAAAACATTACACATTACAGATTCTCCAGGCTATGTTCATCGCTTTTAATCTTTTAAATGTTCACATCCCGATCTATATAAATGGCTCTTCTACCCTTTTAACCTAGTTAATTGGAAAAAGTTGTATTACAGTAGCAAAAAATATAACATGTATATAAAAGGTCCTGATTTTTTATTCCAATAACATTAGAGAAAGATGCCACCTTTTAAAGCTGCTATATATATATATATTTTTTCCTTCCAGCCAAGTTACCACCAAATATATTTAGGACAGTCAAAAGGAAGAGCTTACTTTCTTTTCTATTGCTGTATCCTGACTGTGGACTTATTTATTTGCAAATGTACTTTCTTGACACCAACTTTAATTTTAATTTTATTTAGATCCCAAAATTAGCATACTGCTTGAAACTTTAGGAGTTTTAAATTGTGTGGATTATAGACTTTGATCTGTTAAATTCTACCCTGTTAGGATCCTTTCCTGAACTGCATTTTTATTTGACATGATGTTTAGTTTGCAATGCTTCATGTTGATGATCTGCCTTGAACTGTTATGTTGTCAATAGATGAAGTGCAAATCCATGAACCGAAATAACTAGCATATGTGCTTCAAATGGTTGAAATTGAATCTTTGGGTACAGATCCAACCTTGCTTTTTGGGATCCAGAGTTGCCAGCAGGAGAGGGGGAGAATTTAAAAAAGACAAAATGGGAATTATGCCTATTTGAATAAAACCCACCCTTTTTGGATGTGTGTGAATGCCCCTTACATTTACTTAGGAGTTTTATGGTTGTGACTGCTCCCTTAATTTTTTTTGAAACTCATCCCCCCAAGACAACTGGTCCCATAGAGCAGGGAGTCACCAATCCCTGGACTGTGGCCTATTCGGAACCATCTAGCTTTCGTGCACACATGCATGCAACTCAATGTGCGCAAGTTGAACTGTGTGTGCGTACGCATGCATGTTGACCTGCTGCTCGCTCAAGTCAGTCAATCTGCGTGTGGACATGCATGCTGGCCTACCGCTTATGCGGCCTGGTTCCCCTCTCCCCACCTCCAAATTGCAAAAATTGGGGTCCATAGATAACCAGAATTTGAGCCAAAACAGGCTTTGTGTATTATATCTAGACCAATGATGATGAGGAGGATTAATACTCATATTCATTTTTAAATGTAATTAAATTTATGAGATGCCCAGTTCTGAAATCCATTCCTGAATCCCCTAAAATTCATGCTTTTTAATACAAATCTGAAGGTTGCTTTTTTTTTAAATTCAGTTTGCATTTTAATTAATTTAATTTGGGATGTGTTTTGTAACAACCCTGTTTTTAGGCAAAAGACTGGGAATGGTTCACTCTCCAATCATTGTCTTGTAAGCACTTCATGTGTTCAACTATGGCTTAGAAATGTTTATTATTTCACCTGCGTATTATTAAGCTGAACCCAAATGTTAATGATTGTCACAAGAACCAGGGATGCCAATGAAGGTTTTCTTCTCTGACCCCAAGTTTTGGGGGGTCAGGTTTTATCCCTGGGGCAAAAATCACCAAGGAGTTCCTAGAGTGATAGAGCTTGTAACCCTGCTATTGCTCCTCAACTTGATGGCTGTAGATCTCCTGAACCATAGAGAAGATACAGTGAAACACAGTGGTGTAGGGTTTCCTGCCTGGGCAGTGGGTTGGACTAGAAGACCTCCAAGGTCCCTTCCAACTCTGTTATTCTATTCTATTCTATTCTATTCTATTCTATTCTATTCTATTCTATTCTATTCTATTCTATTCTAAAGAAGACTTGGTGGCGCAGCAGACTAAAGTGCTGTTAAAGTAGCACTTAGCTGCCAGCTGCCTGCAATTACTGCGAGTTCAAATCTCACCAGGCTCAAGGCTGACTCAGCCTTCCATCCTTCCGAGGTAGGTAAAATGAGGACCCGGATTGTGGGGGCAATAAGCTGACTTAGTATAAAAAAGAACACCGCTTTGGGGGGGGGCAAAAGCCCTACTAAACAGGTATATACAAAAGTATGAAGGCTATTGCTTAACGCATTGTAAACTGCCCTGAGTCTCCGGAAAAGGGCGGCATATAAATCAAACCAATAAATAAACAATAAATAAATATTCTATTCTATTCTATTCTATTCTATTCTATTCTATTCTATTCTATTCTATTCTATTCTATTCTATTCTATTCTATTATTGTCTCTCAGCTTCTTCCTATCTCTGTATGAATGCTTCCTGTTGTGTTTCAGTTGACCAGAGGGGTATGCAGAATGCAGAACATGTTAGGTGTTTACATGGATCAGCAAAGCTCTTAAATTTCTTAAGTTTTTCAGTAAAGTTGTAGTAAGGACAAAAAAGGAGGAAAACCTGAGCTCCGTGGAGGAAAAGCATGATGCAAATGTGAGAAAGAAACTCATGGTTTCAATTTTGCTGTAAATTTTTAAAAAGCTTCTATTTTTATCCCAGCAGTTAATCTCTTTTTCAAAACTAAGGATACTTAATCTGAAACTTTTTTTTCCAGTAGTTTTGCCTCTTGCGGCGTGAAGGAAAAATACCGCATTTGGTGAAGAGTGAACTCAGATAGGTGAACTCTTGACCTTTGCAAGTTGCCTTCGATCTTTAGCTGGCTTTGATGGCTGTACCCACAAAAAGCTTATGATAGATGAGAGAAAACCAGACCCCAAATCTACCAAAGGGTATTTGGTGCAAGAAAAGTCTCTGCCCAGCTATTCTTACATTACTTTATCATAAAAACCAGACTTTCAGCAAAGGAAAATAATTGATGTGAATAAAGGTTAACCAAACAAGAGTTTCCAATGCATTTATAAATTCACAGCCCTCAAACATTGCTGAGTGAGGCCTTGTAGATCCAAGCTTCCATTCACACATGGTAAAATCTGTTTTGCAAGAAGAACTTTTTGCAAAGTTGAGACTTGGTTGCTTTGAAATTCTTGAGGATAAGAATAATGTCAAGAGCCTTTTCCCCTCTTTCTTGTTGGCCTTGTAGGAGAATTGTGTTTGTCTGCGGTAGCCAAAAATCAGGATTGGGGGAACGCCTTTCCCAACTAACACATTTTATTCAAAAGCATCAGTTGTTGTGGATTCCAGCTCACCTCACGAGATGCATAGAGTAATTAAAAACTCCTTGAATCCAGCAGTCACAAGTTGGATTGATGGTAAAAGTCAAGGAACAATTTCCCCCCCCCTTCCCGCCTTCTTCAACCAAGTGTCAGCAAAAGCTGCAATCTGGAAGCAGCTGTTTGAAGGGGGAAAGGGGTCATGTATATAGTTTATATTTCAAGGATTAAAAATGTTCATTCCTTTCTCACCACCCACAACTCCTCAGTTTCTCCTGCTTGCTGTCCTTCCCTCCAGTTAAACAACCTGAAAATAAGTCCCATCAAGAATGACTGCCAAGCACTGTTACATGAACTTCCCTTGCTAGTTTGTTCTTATCATGCTATAATTCATCAAGGGACAGAATGATGTGAAGAAGAAGCATAAAGAATCAAATACTTGACTAGTTTCCTCTCAGAGCTGAAGTTCCAGCCAGGAAACTAGATATAGGGATGACTTTCCAAGATCTTTTCTATAACCCTCATTTTGATGGTTAGATTTCCACATGTTGTAATTCACACTAGGTGCAAACTCATTTCCAATAGCCTGTCTTATGCATTGAAAGTGTGCTCTTTCACATAACAAATAGGCTTAAGGGAATTTCTGTTTCACAAACAAGAAAAAATATTTCCCTCCAAGGTGTCATAAACAGGAAGGCGAGGAAGACGAGTTCAAGTTACAAAATGAATCATGAAATCGTGAGGCCAAAACCAGGACTTAAAATACTCACTGGGACATGAGTATGAAAGAATGGAGTTTGCACTGTAATATCACCACGTTTCGCATCATTTTGATGCACTGTTGGTCTCCTTCAGATGCCTATGTGTTTTGATGAATAATCATTCAATAGAATAGAATAGAATAGAATAGAATAGAATAGAATAGAATAGAATAGAATAGAATAGAATAGAATAGAATAGAATAGAATAGAATAGAATAAGAGTTGGAAGGGACCTTGGAGGTCTAGTCCAACCCCCTGTTTTGGCAGGAAATCCTACACCACTTCAGACAAATGGTTATCCGACATCTTCTTAAAAACTTCCAGTGTTGCAGCAGTAACAACTTCTGCAGGCAAGTTGTTCCACTGATTAATTGTTCTGTCAGGAAATTTCTCCTTAGTTCTAAGACATTTTAGAATTTCTCTAAATACTTGTTTGTTGTGTAAGATGACCTGGAATGTCAATGTCAGGTTCCAATTAATGTACCCATCACAAATCGAACTCTGAGGCATTTCATTTCCTCAAAGAACAAATTTATTTAGATACATCATCTTGGCACGAACTGGTGGAAAGCCAGTGCTAAAGGTTCCCGTGCTTTCCACCCAGTGGTGGGTTGCCGGTTTGGACCGGTTCGCAAGAAGCGGTAGTAAAACCAGTGAGAGGCTCCACCCACTGACCCGGATGTCATTATAAGTGATCTGCGCATGCGCGGAAGAGCATGCGGGCGCAATGCAAACCAGTAGTAAAGGTAAGTAGAACCTACCTGTTTCCAACCCACTTAAAATAAAAGTTTCTCATTTTTCCAAAACAATATGTCACAATTGGACAGTCTTACTTGCTTGTTTCCGCTGTTCCTTTCTCCACTTCCCCTGAGCTTTAACTACCAAAGCTGAAAAAAGTGTAGTCAGTGGTTGTAGAATTAAAAACAAACATTCAATTTACATCCCAGGATAATATTGTGGCTAAGTTTGCATAGAATGTGTCACATGATTGCCAAATCAAATCATGCACCATATAGGTACCAGCTAACGAAATGCTCACAGGGCAAACCCCACAACAAATCAAAGTTAAAACTAACCAAGCTTACAGGATGCTATGTTTATGTCATCACTAAGATATTTATCTGTCCTGGCTAAATGTTGTGTGAACTCAGACTCTCAGTCTTTATTTTTAATTTTTATTATTATTTATTCATTTGTATCCTATTTATTTATTTATTTGTATCGGCTGAAGAGGTTATAGAAAAAAATGTTTTTAAAAGGAAAAAAAGCCTCTGCCGATTAGGCAAGTCAGCTGGGATCGTCAGAGGCTTTAAAAAAAAAAGAAAGCCTCTGCCCATCAGGCAAGTCAGCTGGGATCGTCAGAGGCTTTAAAAGCATTTTTTTTACAATGTCTTCAGCCAAAGAGGTTGTAGAAAAAATGGTTTTAAAAATAAAAATAAAAAAAGTTGGCCATGCCCACTCAGTCATATTACCCACCACCACCACCAAGCCACGGCCACAGAACCGGTAGTAACAAATTTTACATTTCACCACTGAAGCAGACTCATTGTTCTTATTAATGAGTCCCACCACTGTTGTGTCATCCGCAAATTTAATAATTGCGTTGGTGTTACACAATAGGGTGCAGTCATGTGTGTACAAGGAATAAAGGAAAGGGCTTAGCACACAACCCTGGGGGGCTCCTGTGCTTAGTATCAGAGTAGAGGAATGGTGAGATCCCATCCTTACTGACTGTGGCCTATCTGTCAGAAAATCCTAATGTTTAGTCAAATGAAAAATGCTATATATTGGCTTACTTGCTTCTAAAATAAATAATAGTTTAGAGGGAGAGATAATAGATATAGAGCTAGTTAGGTAGCCAGATAGCTGGAGAAAGAGGGAGGGAGGGAGGGAAGGAGGGATGATAGATGAGAGAAGAGAGAGAAGACAGACAGACAGACAGACAGACAGACAGATGATTGATAGATAGGTAGGTAGTAAAGTAGATAAGTAGATAGATATATGATACAGAGATAGCAATAGTACTTAGACTTATATACTGCTTTACAGCCCTCTCTAAGCAGTTTACAGAGTCAGCATATTTCCCACAACAATCTAGGTCCTCATTTTGGAAGGAATGGAAGGCTGAGTTAACTTTGAGCCAAGTCAGGATCGAACTCCTGACAGTGAGCAGAATTAGCTTGCAATGTTGCATTCTAGAGAGGGGGGAGGGAGGGAGAGGGAGGGAAGGAGAGAGAGAGAGAGAGAGAGAGAAAGAGAGAGAGAGAGAGGGTAGATTGGATTGAATTACAGTAAATTAGATTTGTGATAGAGAAATTAACATTTCATTAAGGTGACCAACTTTTTTACAATGAGAAGGACACAAATAAATTGAAGAAAAAAATATTGTAAATAAAAGAAACATTTTATTCATTGCAACAATAATACAGAATACACTATAATATGATAAATCATAATAAAAACATTTGTAACAATAACATTTTATATTGTAATTATGCTTACATGCCTATTATTATTTAAATGAGTACTTTTCCATTGAATAAATATTTTTTGTCAATGTATCATCTTTTAATAATATATTGGAAATATCTGAACAAGAAATATCCTTCATATTGAATTTTACGGCAAGTGCTGGAGCTAGAGTATCAACATTCAATCTCGATTTCTCATTTTTCCAAAAATCATTAGCAATTGAAAAAACTCTTTCAACTGCTGCATTAGTTCCAGGGCAGCACAACGTAAATTGAACAAGAATAAATAGATTTTCACATGGAATCTGTTCATTTTTGAAATGGCTGAATATTTCCACCCATCTTTTATCAATTTCAATGTGTTTAATTTGAAGTTTTTAAAAAAACTTGTTACTTTACAATTGGAAGCAGATGCATCTGATGATTGTTTATGTTTCTTCGTGGTCAAGTTTTTCGTAATAGCTGCTCTGCCCCCAACTGCAATACAAAATTCTCCGCTGCAAATATTGCAGAAAACAATGTTATCCTTCTTTGATATGAATGGAAATTCCTTATTCAATTTATCGTTGATATGGCATTTCCTCTTTTTTGATTTTTCCATCCCTAAATGAAATTTAAAATTAAAAATAAAATATAGAGCTACACAAACGATGCAAGCACATTCATTATGAATAAATAAAATTATTAAAACTGAAACAATAACATAAGCAAATAAACTTGTAAATAAATTATATATATTTGAAAATTATTAAATAGATAATGAATTAATAAAACGTGAATTATTGTGCTCACCTGTGTATGATTGAATATTCACTGAGAAAGAAGTGAGTCTAATGCGTGCGTGTGTGCCATGTCATGTTTTGGTAAGAAGTAAACAAAGCCACTTGCGCACAGCGCACTCTTGCGCACTGCGCACTCTCTCAAAACAATTCTCCTGTGTGGAGTGCATGCATCTCATAATCACGTCTTGCCACACTGTACCGAGCCTTGATGAATCGTCATATCAAATACAAATACGTCACATCACACGCAACGGATTGGATTGGCATCGATCGAATACGGAGATTTACAGATTAGTCTTCAAATATCGAAAAGGAGGACATGTAGGAGGACACTTTTCGAGAGAGGACAGAACTTACAAAAGAAGGACTGTCCTCCCTAAAGGAGGACAATTGGTCACCTTGCATTTCATTCAAAGATGAATCCTTTTGAAGAAGGTAAAAGAATCCCATTGTGTACCAGCTACCTCTCTGGGAACAAGAGTCACCCTAAGAGCACATGCTGCCATCAAAGTTGGCTTATGTCAGCAAATGTGTCAGCTTAGGCAAACACTTGAGGGCACTTGGGCTGTTAACCTCTGAGACAGGAGGGCAAAATCACATTGAGCCAGGTCCTCAATCATAAATTTCCCTCAAGAAAAGCTTCCTGATGACTTGTGTCAGAGATGTGCATTTAGGTAACTGTCACATGAGTTGGTCTTCTGGGTGGCATCTGAGAAGAAAGGGGTGGGGGCGGGGAGGCAACTCCTTCAATGGGGAATTTCACAGCTGTTCCCCATACTCTGTGGTCAAAGGGTCCTGCGGTCCATATGGCACTCTTCATCCCTCCTTAGATATACGGAGCAGAAGAGAGATTTGTTTTTTTATTGGCACAGACATTTTTGGCAAACAGGCCTAGAGAGTTGGACAGATGTGTCATTTAATTTAATGGTGTTTATCTCTGTGTTTTTTGCATTTTGTCAGAAAGAGTTAAATGAACAATGCATGAAATCCCTTAGCAGAGACACATTAAATAAATCTCAGTCAAATGCTGCCTGTCTACATCTTCTCTATCAGGGTTAACCATAGCAATGTTACTCAGGAAGGCACAATCAAGTTTATTTCAAGGCCATTAAATGGATCTCTAATATCTCAGCTGCCACACTTTTGATCCTAAGTGCTGTTGTCATTCTGGTAATTTACAATCTACCTACTTCCTGCACAATGACTCCTCCAGGTGGTTTCTCCTTTATTTTTTCTATGGCTCCAAGTTGAACATGTCCATTCTTTTCTTGAACGACCTTCCTCATAATGCTGCCTTTGAAATATATTGATTGAAGATTCTAAATCCAGGATATCTCTGGGCACCAAGTGGGAAAATTGGTTTTGACTATCAATCATAGTGTTCAACTTATGACCAGTCACTTCTGACTGCTCTTTTTTTTTTTCCCCACCTAAATAATCAGGAGTGGGACTCAGAGTATTTATGTCTCGTCAGAACTACTGAGTCGAATAAACTGAAAGCAATGGAGGCCTGAGGAGGCGTGGCTAAAGCAATTCGACTCAGTAATTGGTCAGACTGATTGTATCATCCCACTCCTGACCCACTCCGCAGCCTACTGGGAGAATTGATGGAGTTCCCCAGCGCTCTTCTGGATTCGAAGTTCTGACAATTCCCCCCCACCCAGGTGGTCACATGATTGCATTTTGGGTGATCTGGAACTGGTCCACATTTTATAGCCATTTCCAGCATCCCGCAGTTACATGACCATGATTTACAACTGAGGTGGGGAACTATGGCCCCTTTATGACTTGTGAACTTCAACTCCCAGAATTCCTGGGCCAGCATAGCTGGGAATTCTGGGAGTGGAAGTCCACAAGTCATAAAATGGCCCTAGTTCCACATCCCTGATTTACAAGGTTCTTTGCCAGAAATTGCCATTAACTTCCAGTTTCTGGCAAAAAACCCCACCCGTTGGCTAAAATGGGTTTGTTAACAAAAAAAAGGGTCATAAACTCATGCAGGGTCATGTGGTGACCTACTTACTGACCAGCATAACATATGGCCATAACTCTGGTCTCAAAATGGTGGTGTAGCATAAGCAAATAGATTCCGTTTATGTTGCTAGTTGCCTGATTTATTGTAACAAGACTCCAGAAAACTTAATGACATCTTCTTTGCATCGGTTGGCTTTAGCAGCTCTGCCTGTAGTCCAAAGCAGGCAACAGATTGTGATTTTGGTTTATTTCAGATACAAAGCACAGCAGGTTTAGGATGAAGCTTATCTCACTTGGATGGAGATCACTTGGAAATTCCAGAGTTGAAAGCTACAGTAGATTGGGAAGGTGGAAAACAAAATCCTGAAGGAAGGCAGTGGCAAATCCCATCAGTAATCTTGCCAAGAAATGATAAAGATGCAAAGACATGGCTGGGAAGCAAGAAAATTAGGCAAATTACCATACAAAATCCATTTGTGATGTCTCAATGCATGAAGCTTTCACGTTTGTTTCCTATAAAGGTAAAGGTAAAGGTTCCCCTCGCACATATGTGCTAGTTGTTCCTGACTCTAGGGGGCGGTGCTCATCTCCGTTTCAAAGCCAAAGAGCCAGCGCTGTCCGAAGACGTCTCCGTGGTCATGTGGCCAACATAACTAAACACCAAAGGTGCACGGAACGCTGTTACCTTCCCACCAAAGGTGGCCCCTATTTTTCTACTTGCATTTTTTATGTGCTTTCAAACTGCTAGGTTGGTAGAAGCTGGGATAAGTAATGGAAGCTCACCCCGTTACGCAGCACTAGGGATTCGAACCATTGACCTGCTGACCTTTTGATCAACAAGCTCAGCGTCTTAGCCGCTGAGCCACTGCGTCCCATTGGTTTCCTATATTGGGAGGCAAATAAAAAAGACCAGGGCTTATCTTACCATCACAATTCATTTTCCATCATTTTCTGGTCACAACAGTTTGTACCAGGTGATTAAGCATGAATGTAGTGTGCATCTTTTTTCAGCTCAGCAATATTATTGTTGCTAGTACAGGTAGTCCCCAACTTACAACTGTTTGTTTAGTGACTGTCTGAAGTTACAGTGTCACTGAAATAAGTGACTTATGAACATTTTTCACACTTATGACCATTGTAGCATCCCCATGGTTACATGATTTATATTCGGACGCTTGGCAACTGGTTCATATTTATGACATTTCCAGTGTCCCTGGGTCATGTGATCATCTTTTTTGACCTTCTGATGGAATGGGGAATCCAGATTTACTTAACAACCGTGTTACTAATCTAACAACTGCAGTGATTCACTTAACAAATGCGGCAAGAAAAGTCGTTAAATAGGGCAAAACTCACTTAACAAATGTCTCACTTAGCAACATAAGTTCTGGGCTCAATTGTGGTCGTAAGTCAAGGACTACCTGTATTATGTTCCTGGCCCCATTATTTACTATTTTAAACCAAAGTGGAAGAATCCTGCAGGCATATTAAATGAAATCAATACATTCATAAACCCACCCATTGTGGGAAAAGCTACTGCCAGAATCATTAACATCAATGCTGCTTATCATTTGCATTACCATTTCATCTTGCAGTTATGGACTGGAGAAATCTTTGGAAAAAAGACAATTGACTGTAAACTTGTCTTTGAAAAGTCAATGTTCTAAGGCTCCCCTAGAACCAGCATCGCCTTAAATCCAGGCATTCTCTTTTAACTGATTTCAAGACCACATTCCTTGTTTGCTTCATCTTTCAGGCTCTGAACAGGAGCTCAGATTACAGGAAGCCCTCAAACCATTATGGACTTTGGTTTCTATTTCAAGAAGGCCAACAAGCTGAAGTGGAACGATTTCCATCTTAGATAAATCTGAAGCAGTCTTGAAAAGCATAAGGTATAAGCTTGTTTAGGGCTGGGAATTTGTATCTCAGTTTTAGTAATCTGTGCTCTGAGTTAGATAGAAATCAGAATATTTGGGGGGAAAGCCTGCGCAATTGGAGGGAAAATTTGACTTGATGGGCTAGCTTGATTCACCTTTCAACCGCTAACCAGCTTGACCTTCAATTAACCCGTGACTTGATAAATTGACACCAGAAGGTGTTAAATTTTAACTTCATTCCTCTGAAGTTAGCACATGTCCTGAGAGTGATGGGTGAACTAGAGCAAAAAATACAAATTAAAAGGACATGGATACTCCTGTAAAAATGTATAGATCAGCCTAACTTTCCACCAGAGTCCCCTTGAAATAAACATTAAAATATGAATCTCTCACATATTTTTTATTCAATGAGGACATCTACATTGAACTTACTATTTTCTGCTTCTAAATTAAGAGTCCATGTGGGGATGAGAAAAGCTAAGTTCACCTGTAATCCTGTTTAGTTGCCAATTATGGCAGGAAAATAGAAGGAAGAGGAAAATTAAAACTCAAATTTCTACACATCTCCAAGGCAACCTTTTAAAAAAAGATAGAATGGAGATTTGATCTGTTCTTTTTACTGCCTGCATTTCTGTTTTGCTCTGAATCAGGGAGATGTAACAAGTGCATCTCTTGATTTCTGGCACTTCATACCTCACTGGCTTCATTTTTTTTTCTACATTCTGTTCATTAAAACAATAAATTAAATCGGACGGTGGCATTCTGCAAAGAGCATTGTTCCAGCTTCCAGCTTATGTATTTCTAAAACTGCCTCCGGACCTCACTTAGAGTTCAGAGCAATCATTAGAAAATAAAATGATCCAGCATAAATCTATTTTTGAAAAGATAGAAATCTGGGCAGAATAAAAAGACAAACTAAGTCCAAAGAAGATGAGAAGAAGTTGCAGAGGTACTAGCTTACCAGTTTTCTCTTAATAAAATAGAAAATTAGTGTTTTGTGCACATAAATGCCCCGCTTGGAAACCAGGTTAAGAGAGTCCCTATTTCATGTTCTTAAAAATCCAGATGAGTCTAGAAACTGTTTAAATGTTGCCCACCCATGCCTGAAACTGATCTTTCCCCACTGGGGGAAAACCTTATCCATCCAGCCAAATAAAGAGGTAACCCCATCACTCAAGTCTCAGTATCCCTTTCTTGCACAAAGCTGCTCTGTAACTTTAGCCCAGATGATCCCATTCATCAGGAACACTATCTTATTAGAATACTCAGTTCATCAATACTGCAGTTTTGACATGAAGCAGATAAGACTTTTAAAAAGTGAGATAATGCTAAATTGTATGCATTTGGAGACTTACCTTGATTACATGTTGCAGGGGCTTTCTCCCCAATGTTTCATCTTTTAGAAGATTTGTGTGTGTGTGTAACAGTAAGGAGATAAACCAATCAGAGAAACTTCAAAGCCAGTTTTGGAGCATATTAGTATTCCCAGTCTCATGGTCATTAACAACCTCTGTGCATGTGCATAAATAAAGTTTTATGTCGAGTAAAAGTTTCTACTTACCAATTCATTTCATTATACACAAGTTTGCAAATACAGTACCCAGAGACAAAAATCCTAAGCTATTTAATTAATTAAATATTTAATGTGATAAAAAAAAATTCAGAAAAAAACATTTTCTCCCTTTTTAACTCAAACCCTTGTAATTACTCAGAAGTGTAAGTCTTCCTGATTTTGCTTTCTTAGCTGAATGGCAGCATTTTTCTAGTTCAACATTTCTTGGGTTCAGATCTTATTTTTTTCAGACACAAGGTCCACCAACACACAGTTGCAATATCCCTTCCTTAAAAACATGACTATTGTTCTTCTCCATGTTTCCCACCTTGACAATTTTAAATTAAGCTATCCCCTGCTGTTGAGTGGGCTGTTTATACTGCACCAAACTTTGGATTTTATTTGAGCTTATGTTCCACACAAGCTCCTCTAAGCACCCCTTTAAGAAGTTACTCTGGATCTCACACACTCATCAGCAGGATTGGGGTCTACCAGAGATATAAACAAATCTCCCAGCTTCTTTCATAAAGGAGCACATCCTACAAAAACTGAGAAGGACACATTTTGTGGTGGCTGCACCTCTTTCATTAGGAAGCTGTTAAACTGGAACAAAAGGGGGGAGGTGGCAAAAATCCAGAACTGACTATGAAGTCAAACACTAGGTTCAAGAAGCAGGCATAACAATAGAAGCAGGAAGCCAGGTGGCACTTAGTTTCCAAGGTCACTATATGAGGGATGCAACTGCTTGTGCTATTCAAAACTTCTCAAACTTTCTACTTCATTGCATCAAGTTTGTGAAATAAACAGGGAAAATATAGATCGTGATTCAGTAAGGCAAATAGGTATCATTGATTTGGAGGGGAGATGGTGCTTACAATTGACAGGAAAAGGTGGAAGATTTTATACAAAAGAAAGGGATCCAATGAAAATGGTGGAAACTATGTTGTACTATACTTAAAGGAATATATCTACTTGCACAGGAATTAAAGCATGGAAATCCTGCTGGAAGTATTTGGGTAAGAATAAAAGGAGAGAGGAATAAGAATGGCCCACCACAGCAGTTTAATATAGAGCACTAAATTCTAAGTGAAAAGATAAATTCAAAAGTCGGGTCATTCCTTCCCTCTTCAAAATAATTTTTAAAAAATTACTAAAACTCGTCAGAATAAAGCATCTTTTGCAAAGGAGAGGAATTGCAAAGAAATTTGCAAGCTGGTTTGAGGGCAGCATTGTTTCCAGGCTAGATAAACCTGGTTTGTTTCAGCATAATTTTTTTATGTTTTCAAAGATGAATAGCTCTTAATATACTTTGATTTACTAAATTTAATCCATTGGATAAATTTCTTATTGGAACTCAAGTTTGGTAAAGTTCTGAAATACTCTGCAACAGCTTTTTCCTGCTGCATACAAACTTAATATTTAGTTGAAGGTCAAGTAAAAGGTAAAGAGTAATGAGGGAGGAATTTCAACTGGAGGTAATAACGAATTTAGGAAAGAGTGCAACAATTGTGTATTTGGCAAGTATTCCTGTTTTATTTTCCTAATTCCTATTTGGCAACTATTTGAGACTTTAAAAAAATCAGCATCAAAGGGTCAGTTAATAATGTCATCAGAGGAAATAGCTACACTGTGCTTAACAGTAGAGCCAGCTCTGTTCAGAACCTTCGTAAATTAGTATTACTACAATTAAGAGAAGGCAATTTTGGGGAAAAACAGGAGCTTAATATAAACCACGGTGCCCACTGTTGATACCTATTCTTAAGGTTTTTTTATTATTATTTTACAGTATTTCTTTTCCTGGTGACCCAAACCATGCAAGAATCTGAAGCTTTAGCTGCTATTTTAAACATTTCAAAGGGAATTTCCCAGAGGTCTGAATCAAGGCTATGACTCAAAAAGCTTTAGATATGAACCCCTACCTCCTGGCAAACCCTCTTGTATGCACAGTACATACATCAAGCAAGTAAAAAGTATTAGGAAAGGAAGTGCTTTCTTCGAAATACAGCTCAGCCAAATACCAAGATAACATAAACAGAGAATTTAGATGGTCTTTGTTTAGCTTGCCTGATATATTGTAAACCATTTAATCCTGGAAGACTTTGCTATATTATAAACCTTTCCATACAGAGATTAGAAGTATGTCACTTATTTTCTTTCAGAAATCCATCTTGTTCCTTGTGCTCCTACCGCTGTCCTAGCAGCTTCCAACAAATGCATTCAAAAGCCTTAAATCCTTGTGGGTGGTGAATAATTCCTTTTGTTGTGAATGATGTGTGCATCAGCTTTCTTCTCTTAGTTTATTAGGCAGCATGTTTTCAAGGCTATATTCAGAGCTACATTACAAATATTTTAAACGTACTCAAGTCAATCCCATTTTAAAAAATCCCTCATGTAAGAGATTGCAGTTTGGGGTCATGCCTGGATCTCCTTCCTGGAAACCTTTCTTTAAAAAGGTTAAAAAGAAATTAGATTAGCTTGTTCAAGTCAATATAATCCATTTTCAAATGAATATTTTCTGCTTCCCTGCATCCAAAATCAAGAGCCACTGTGTTCCCATTTGAATGTTCACTTGTGAGCACTATTGATTTAAATAACAGGGAAATTTGGAATTCTTTTAGTCCTTTAAACATTTCTGCTCTTGCTCATACAGCAAAGAGGGAGGGAGGCTTACAATGGAAGTGTAGGCAACATTGTGAATTGTAACCAAAATGTTTCTCCCAGAATACATTGGAGCATTTTGTTTCATATGCTATCCCAGTTACCCTATATTTCAGGGAAAGGGGCAGTCTTTTTTCCAACAGTTGATTTGTTCCCACTTTATTAAGATTTCTGTTTGCTGACAAGCACATAGAAAAGCCCCCTTTATGTCATTTCCTAGAGTAAGAATGCAGGGAAATGCTGCTATTCTGTGGCTTCCAGAATTCATTCCAATTTATTTATTTACTTTATTCATTTTAATTTATATATCACCCATCTCACTCTGAAAGCAACTCTGTTACAAATGTATTCTGTCTATGTGTTTCTGCTCTTCATGTTGCATCTGTGTTTAGGTGCATATGTTTACTGAAGGATGGGGTGGGCTGCAAATACCCACTTTGGCTCATACGGTGAGGAGATAGGAGGTGGTGGTAAAATGAAACAATCAACAGCTCCCCCAAAAGCAAGCAAAGAAAAAAAACAATGATCCAATCAACAAAGGTAGGGCAAGCTGTTATATATAAACAGGCAGCAAACTCAACTACCTACTGTACTAATTACCACTTAGCCTGCTAATGAAATATCTGCAGGAAGAGAAACTCTTGAGAACATTAAGAACGCTACATAATATGCAATTCTTCTTGAACATCTAGCACTGTTTAAAGGAAAGAGTGCTACAACACAAAAAAATGATTTCTTTATACCTCAAAATGCTTACTGTCCTTTGGTTATATTAAAAAAGTTAGTTCTATATATTCTGCATTCATGGCATTTGAGATATCTCATCAAGTGAAGCATAAAATGATGTATCTTGTCCAACTGATGGAAACTAAAAGTTCTAAACTGACTTATTGCATGAAGGTCACCAGCTCTATTATCTGGACAAATAGAGTTTAAATTAACATATTGAAAGGGATTTATATCATTAAAAATTAAAATCAACATATTCATACCTGCATTAAGAATTCTTTCCACTGTAAAAAAAAAAATTTCCTTGTTTTATGGCTATCCAAGCAAGAAAAAATATAAAATGATATAAAAAGAGTCATTTTGGTTTCCTTTTATTTAATAAATAGTTTGATGAGAATAAGAGAACTGGAGCTAATTCATTCTTAAAAGTCTTTCTGAAGACTGTGATTTATATTAACACAGAGCACATGCTATTTATAGTAAAGCAGAGCAAATGTTATTTATACAGAAATGTAATATAGCAAAACTTTATTGTATCCTTCAAAAATGCATGTTTGATTCAGACAAAAGCAGGAACCAAATTCAAATTCCTTTTCATTTAAACAATATTTTAAAAACATTAAAAGTGAAATCAAACAGGAAGCCTCCTGTTCACTTCTGATCTAGTACTGAGGCCTGTGAAATAAAATATACCTGCCACGAAGCATTAGATTATAGCAGCGGACATTAAAAAACATATTTCCTTTTTTTCAAGAATGTGTGTAGAGGATAGTATTTAAACTTTAAATATGTGTGACATTCACCCAAGAGACACATTGTTTTTTTTCCTTTATCAGTGAAACAAGTCAGCCCCAAAGGCAGCATTTCAGCACTTCTTTAACTTGCTCCATACTTCTGTGATTCCATTCTGTTGATTTTGTCAGCAGCTGGATCATTTTTCCTCCCAACTGAGCTGCCATGCACCATAAATCACTACTCTTCTGATTTTATACTTAGGGTTGTTCATTTTCCCATGACAACAATTCCTGTTTCCTGGGTCTCACCCCATGACTGGAAACAGCATTTCACCAGCTTTCAAGCCCTGGTCTTTCACACTGTGCAGAAGGTTGGAATTGTGATGGCTTTTCATTCAATCACACCTTGATGGGTTTTAGAACATAGAACACAGAAGGATTGGAAAGGTCCTTGGAGGCTTTGAGCAGGGGATTGATCTGGAGTCCAACCGCCTGCTCAGGCAGGAAACCCTATGCCATTCCAGACAAACGGCTGTCCAGTTTCTTCTTGAAAGCCTCCAGTGATGGAGCACCCACAGTTTCCAGAGATAAGCCAATCCACTGATTAATCATTCTCAATGTCAAGAAATTTATCCTTATTTCTAGTTTTGGATCTCTTTTTTAATTAACCCCCCCCCCTCATTAATTCTTGTCCTGCATCTGGACTTTGGAGAATAGGTTGACACCCCCCCCTCTTTTCTGTGACAGCCCCACAAGTATTGGAACACTGCTATCATATCACTCCTAGTCCTTCTCTTTATTAGACTACACATACCTAGTTCCCTCAATCGATCATCCCAGGCTTTAGCTTCCAGATCCCCTTCTTCAGAGAAGGCAGGGGCTTAAGTCACTGGTTGGTACCATGTTCTACCCTTCCAACTCAGGAACTGTTCATAATTCCTGTGAGGTTTCCAGGGTTTTGCGCTCAACTGCAATAATAACATACATAGGAGAAATGTAAACAGTTTCTCAAAATTAGGGGAATGAAAAGAATTTAAGTGAAATCTCAGATGGATTATAACTTTGTTTTAGATGAGAAAGTCAGCTTTGTCATATATCCATATCACATAAATGAGTTACACAAGTTTGAAAAGCGAACAGCAGTTTGTAATATGTGTTCAGAATCACCTTATTTAAAGAAATGCACAATACTCAAGGGGATATATTTCAGTACAATTAATAATACATAATTCCAACTGGAAACTACAAAAGTATGGCAAAAAATAGAAAACTAATTGAAATATGACATGATAAAAATATCTTACTTTTGTAATTAGAATAATTTATTTATGTAATATACTCATATACACATTTATATAATATATATATATATATTTAATACAAGATCTCTTCTTCTTTTGCAAAACAAAACAAAAAGTCCAGTATCACTTTGCAAATATTATGCAGCCAGTTTGGGAGTTTGCAGCCAGTTTGGTTTTCTTGGCTTTTTTGTTCTGCAGTAGGTCCAAGAGTTAATGCATTCAGCTCAGAGTTGTAATAGTTGTCTTCTAATAAACTATAGCACTATATATGTGGGGAAATCCCAGCTTTAATCAAGTGCCCTTCAAAAGGGTTCCAGCCAGTGGTGAAATCCAAATTTTTTTTACTACTGGTTCTGTGGACGTGGTGTGGCTTGGTGGGCGTGGCTTGGTGGGCATGGCAGGGGAAGGATACCGCAAAAATTCCCACCCCACTCCAGGGGAAGGATACTGAAAAATACCCAGTCCCTCCCCACTCCTGGGGGAAGGATATTGCAAAATCTCCATTCCCACCCCACTCTGGGGCCAGCCAGAGGTGGTATTTGCCAGTTCTACTAACTACTCAAAATTTCCGCTACCGGTTCTCTGAACTACTCAAAATTTCCACTACCGGTTCTCCAGAACCTGTCAGAACCTGCTGAATTTCACCCCTGGTTCCAACTGTTAACTGCACTCCTTTTTCCTCTTTGAATAACAAATGCCAAATCAATATTCTCCTGACATCTTATTTAAATCAACATGCAATCAATTCCAGTCACAGGGTCTATTCTGCGCCCTTTCTTCAGCTTGTTGAAGTATCATAACTTCAAGGAATAATGCCAGAACTCCAAATAACTATTTACTCAACCCTTCTAGAAATTAAAATTAAGGATTACATCCCGGATTGTCATTAGCAAAATGTATTTTTAATCTTTCAGAATTTAGACCAAATAAAGGGTTTTGGAGCACTGTAGCCTTGGTTAGATAATTGTAGTATATGAATCCTTATCTCAAAATTTATCTTGTAGATTTGTTTTAAAATTCAACCTTATTGCAGGGATCAGTTCTTGAATCCAATAATCTAACAAAAATGCAATTCTGTTAGCTTGCTATATATTATAATATTAATAACCATTCTTATTTCATCTGCATAGATATTGTCATTTTTTTAAAATGCCACTGAAATTATAAAAGGACAGGTTTAAGATTAGGAAAAGGGGCTTTTTTTAAACATACAAGAGATGACATCATATATAGGTATTCTTCTAAACTGTACCAATTTCTTTCATGGCATCAGTCTGCAGGAAATAAGGCACTTGTATACACATATACAACAAGCAAGTGAAAGTGGTATTTTTCCTTGTTATACATCAGCATTTTTGATATAATGGCAGGAGCTGTCCTCTGAATCTTAACATGGCAAAACATCATTATCATTCATCATTGTCATCTTTCCCCATGGAACTGTAACCATGTTAGAGATGATATCAGGGCAATGTTTTTCAAGCACATGAAGTCCTCACTTTGAAAAAAACCACTATTCAAGAAAAGGAAATATATACTGTTGGAAAATCCATCTGAATATCTGGGCACAATGTTGATTTTTTGTGAGGAGGTTTTTTTCTTCCATATCTTAGATAGTGTTCTCAATGTCTTACCTTGGGAAGAAAACACATTTGTCTATCAATAGTTAAGGAAAAAGACAGCCTCATTTGGACATATATTTGTTGAGCATATTCCACATTACAAAAGCATGACAATTATCAAGGCCAAAGGTGTCTTGAAAAATAATAAACAGATCCTGAGACACAGTGTGATTACTATGCAGACTAGGTCAACTGTTTCTCAACTTTAACAACTTGAAGAGATATTGACTTCAACTCCCAGAATTCTTCTTCTGAAATCTTCTGAATGGCTTCTGAAGTTGAAGTCAACATATCTTTGAGTTGCCAAAGTTCAGAAATATTGCTCTAAGCTCTTAAACTGGGAGTAATTGCCCCCAAGAAAGTGATTTGGGTATATCTTGGTGGTAATGATGCAATATGTAATTCATTGTTTGTGAGATGAGGATCCCGCTTGAGACTGTCATTGTCCAGATGCTTAGGTAAGACAATAGAGCATGGAACATGTGACTGTGTTTGTTTGTGTGTTAATGATATTATTTGAGACTGGGGAAAGGGGTAATTGGGTCAACTCACAAATCTAAAACATCAAAATAGCACTTGAAAAAAATCCATTTTAAATTTTCATTGCTTTTTTTCCCAACTACCCCTGCTTTACAAAAGTGTCATGTCTGGTGTGAAGAGAATTTCTACCTCCTAGAGAAGAGGTATAGAGCCTAAAACTTTAAAAGCCGCTAGAGGTCTAAAGGGTACCCCTGGAACCCTTCCAAATGCTGCAACTGAACTGTGATTTCTATTACTGAAGAGTAATTTAAAATATTGAATGTAAATACTTTAGTAAATGATGAAATGCATAGGACAGCATCAGCTTAACTGTATTTAATTCATTTTGTTTTCTCTTAATTACAATTATGTTTTTAGACCTGGTTCCACCCATTTTTTTTCTGACTCATTCACTTCCTAGAGTGCAGATCCAACCCATTAGACAATAATTGAGTACATTCTCAGAATGAACACTGTTGTACAATCCTGCCCTAGAGATCAATATGAACTTCTCCATTTGGATTCTCAGAAGTCTTATAGGGCAGCAGCAGAAGAAATTTCTGATATAAATCCATTCCATTTTTCCTTTGGCCATGTCCTACAACTGAAAGAAATGTTGTGTAGTACTGTAGGAAACTCTCTTGAGATTATTTATTATTAAGCACAAAACTTTAGAATATTATGGATATTAGGGATGTTCCTGCAAGAATCAAATGTATGAGATAAGTTTTTAAAAAATCAGTACAAGGATACATATTCAAGCCCAACAGAAGATATTCTACTGCCTCCTTTAAAACATTCATACATTGATTCTCAAAAGTAAAGCAGAACATAACAAGAGAATGAGATTATAGAGCCTTCCACAAAGGGTAATCTTTTTGTTCTCTTGTTCCCTCCTAGGTCTTCTTTTAAAGAAAAAAATCTCAAAATCCTTTGAGATCTTGAAAGAGAGTTCAGGGTTCTCCAAGAAGGTTCCTGTATCATGTTAGTGCTCAGAAGAAAAATCCCACAGTAGAGTATACTCCCAGATACCTATGCACAAGATAGCAGTCATTTTATTCCTCAAAATTGGGACACTGCTTTTTTAGTTTACAATGTTGGCTGGATGTAGGGATGAACAAATACTATCGCAGAGTTGAACAAATCTCTCAGAAGGGTACTTCAGAAAGGGAGCAAAGCATCTTTCTGAAATTTCAATTTCAATTTCAATTTAATTCAATATATATGCCGCCCCTTTCCGAAGACTCAGAAAGTAACCCTTAAAGCAACAAAAAGATATATCATTAAACCATGATTCATAATTTCATCTCATGATTCCTCACACTACCACATGTTCTCATAATTAACACAGATCATACCTCTCCAGTTCAAACCAGTGGAATTTTTCCAAGTTACTGGGTAAGAACACGCTTTTCTTCTTGAAGGAGAGGTCTTCCTGCTGGGTGATTCATTGGCTTCAGATGACTGCTGGGGAGGAGAAGGTTTTTTTTAAAAAAATATATGCTTTTATTCACTATTGGAAGATACTGTAGCTTATGTAAAAAATGTCTTGAAAGGTGAGATAAATGTAAGAAGGGATGCAGAAAAATAAGCATTAGGATGGGTGAAACTTCGACTCAAAACTTTGATATGCTTGAAGCAGCCTTTCAGACAATTGATCTATCTCTTCCAATCAATTTGAAAAGTCAGTGGACTTTTACGCAGGAATATACATGTTTCTGTTGTATTGCATTTTCAAATTAAATCAATGTCATTATTTAAACTGAGTCTTCCAACTTCAGCTTCCAAAGAAACCACACACACCAATAGACAATTGTCTACAAATCTTTCACAGCATTTAAAATCCACCTAAGCCCTTCTTAAGTGGGCATTCATCCATGTGGGAGCGCCTTCCATGATCCTATGCTGTAGGGTAGCATGTATGGGAATTTTCATCATCACACAAGTTGTGCCAATCATCTGTGTTCCTCCAGCACAACTAGTGCTTTCCCATCTTAAATAGATGGGAAGGTACTGTATTCAGATGAACATTGCAACAGAATAATTCTGAATAATTTCTGCATCAGAAAGATATTTCTGATGTAACTGGATCTGGAAAAGGTATATACCTTGCCATGTTTTCCAGTTTTTAACAGATGCGCTTACACATATTTGGGTGGCATTTTTGCCACAGTGGAGTCAGTGTGAGTTGAGTGGCTACATAAAGCTGTTTAATAAATAAAAATGAATTTTAATAACTTCTTTTAAATTATCTAGTTGTGTTTGTCACTGTGATCTCTCTCTCAATATACAAAAATGATGAAATAAAAAGCCTCAATCTCTAATGTAGTATTTGAAAACATTCATTTGTTTCTTAATTACTTTCCTTGAATAAATCAGGTTTCTAATATTAAGGGGCAAGAGGTGGAAATCTCTTTTCATTCTTCTAAGCCATGTGTTATTTCTTTGAAATATCAAGATATCTTACCATTGGACACTCCATGTGCAAAACTGCATGCACAACTTGTCACGTTGATCTGTGCAAGAGCAGCGTGATGGAGATCTTTCTGCTGAATGCAAGTTCTTGTGGAGCTGCTCTGTGGACCTTTTGACCCGGAAATTTCCCCTGTAATTAGCCAACCCATATGGAACAGTTTTCCTGTAACAAGATGCAGAAATATCATCACATTTCAAAATTATTCTTATAATTTCTCCTATGAGTAAGTGAATGAGGGATAGGAGCTCTGGTGGGAACAGCAGTAGAAAAATCTGGAAATTCTTCTCCAAACCAAATTAAAATCCATGGCAAAAATGAGTGAGAAACTTAATAATGTTCACCTATATTTTGACATTTAAAGAGAAGGGAAAGGAACCTTTACAAGAAGGTCCTTCTACTTGAACCCAAGTTCAGCATGTCTCATGGCAGAATTTCTATGTCAGGTATGCTGGAAAACAGAGAGATATAAGTTACTTACTAATTGCCAACCTGTCATCTTAGGCAATAGACATTCCAGACCTCAAGCACATGTGCAGTCTTATCAGTTTTCAAGTGGGGTGCCCAGGGGGGAAAAAAAAAATCACATATAAACTCTGGAAGATGCCTTCTCCCATTACATTCACTTAGCAGCAATAAGTCACTTCTAATTTATGTGATCCAAACCAACCATCTGAAAATGTAGTAGAGTTTAATTTTGAAAAAGATGATAAACCTCTTTCTTTTCTTTGTTTTCCAAAAAGCAGAAATGTCTCTGATTCAATGTTATTTTGAGACATGGGGGGTGAAAAGAAATGTAAAATCCTGAACCAATCTCTGTCAGCTCATACAGAATTAAAATTTTTCAACATAATTTTATTTTATTTTATTCCTTTTAGAATTTAAGAAATTGAATCACCTAAAGTTCTCATGGAATTTTAGATGCATCAAATAATGACAAAACTTCAAACTTTAATTATTGAGGTAGGACTAAGTACTTAACAGTAGAATATAACTCCTTCTTGCTTAAAAGTCTGTGCTGACCAATTGGCCCCCATTTTCACCCATATCTTCAATAAATTGCTAAAGATGTGCTATGTTCCTTCTTGCTTCAAATGCTCTACTATCATCCCAGTGCCGAAGCAGCCCACCATCAAGGAACTGAACGACTACAGACCAGTTGCTCTAACATCTGTAGTCATGAAAACCTTTGAAAGGCTAGAGCTGTCCCACTTGAAAACCATCACGGATCCGCTGTTAGACCCCTTGCAATTTGCATACTGAGCAAATAGATCAACAGATGATGCTGTTAATATGGCTCTACACTACATCCTATAACATCTTGAATCTCCAAAGACCTATGCAAGGGTCCTCTTTGTAGACTTTAGTTCAGCATTCAATACCATCATTCCAGACACACTTCTAACTAAGCTAAACCAGCTACAGGTACCTGAACGCACTTGCAAGTGGATCATAAGCTTTCTAACAAACAGGAAACAGCAGGTGAAGCTAAGCAGAATCACATCAGATATCTGTACAATTAGCACAGGGGCCCCACAAGGCTGTGTGCTCTCCCCACTTCTCTTCTCTCTATATACCAATGACTGCATCTCTAATGATCCATCTGTTAAACTACTGAAGTTCACAGATGACACAACAGTGATCGGTCTCATTCGAGACAATGATGAATCCGCATACAGACAGGTGGTTGAACAACTAGCCTCGTGGTGTGACCGGAACAATCTGGAACTGAACACACTCAAAACCATAGAAATGGTGGTAGACTTTAGGAGAAACCCTTCCATATTTCTACTTCTCACAATACTAGACAACACAGTATCAACAGTAGAGACTTTCAAATTTCTAGGTTCTACCATATCGCAAGATCTAAAATGGACAGCTAACATCAAAAACGTCATCAAAAAAGCACAAGAAAGAATGTTCTTTCTGCACCAACTCAGAAAGCTCAAACTGCCGAAGGAGCTGCTGATCCAGTTCTACAGAGGAATTATTGAGTCTGTCATCTGCACCTCTATAACTGTCTGATTTGGTTCTGCAACCCAACAAGACAGACATAGACTTCAGAGAATAATTAGAACTGCAGAAAAAACAATTGCTACCAACCTGCCTTCCATTGAGGACCTGTATACTGCACGAGTCAAAAAAAGGGCTGTGAAAATATTTACAGACCCCTCGCATCCTGGACATAAACTGTTTCAACTCCTACCCTCAAAACGACACTATAGAGCACTGCACACAGAACAACTAGACACAAGAACAGTTTTTTCCCGAATGCCATCACTCTGCTAAACAAATAATTCCCTCAACATTGTCAAACTATTTATTAAGTCTGCACTACTATTAGTCTTCTCATCGTTCCCACCACCCATCTCCTTCCACTTATGACTGTATGTCTGTAATTTTGTTGCTTGTATCCTTACAATTTATATTGATATTGTTTCCTGATTGCTTATTTGTACCTTATGACTATCATTAAGTGTTGTATGTTTATGATTCTTGATGAAAGTATCTTTTCTTTTATGTACACTGAGAGCATAGACAAATTCCTTGTGTGTCCAATCACATTTGGCCAATAAAAAATTCTATTCTATTCTATTCTAACCTAGTTTATTCTAGATCTCTCAAAGAACAGAATTGACTACCTGACACATTTGAAATACAGCAAACAGGAATCCGAAGAAATAAAGAAATTGATAGTAGCTTGTTTGCTGTAAAGTTTTTCAGGAAACATATTCGTTCCATCCCCACCCTAGCAAACTAATTTCAGCAAGCAAAAACATGACCAATTTCTATTGGAATATAGTAGTTCCTCTATGGGAATAGAGGCACTGTAATGGCTCAGGAGTTAAGATGCTGGGGACCATGTGATGGACATGTGGCCAGTGGTAGAATTCAAAAATTTTTACTATAGGTTCTGTGGGCATGGCTTGGTGGGTGTGGCATGGCTTGGTGGGTATGGCAGGGGAAGGATACTGTAAAATCCCCATTTCGTCCCAATTAGCTGGGACTCGGGAGGCAGAGAATAAATGGAGGTGGTACTTACCAGTTTATTTATTTTATTTATTTATTTATTTAAATTTGATTTATATGCCGCTCTTCTCCGGAGACTCAGGGCGGCTTACAATGCGTTAAGCAATACCTTCATACTTTTGTATATTTATACAAAGTCAGCTTATTTCCCCCACAAACTGGGTCCTCATTTTACCTACCTTAGAAAGGATGGAAGGCTGAGTCAACCTTGAGCCTGGTGAGATTCAAACTTACAGTAATTGCAGACAGCTGGTGTTAATCACAATGCTATCAGTCTGCTGAGCCACCAAGCCCAGTTATCCGAACTACTCAAAATTTCCGCTACCGGTTCTCCAGAACTGGTCAGAACCTGCTGAATACCACCTCTGATGTGGCCCAATGCAAAAAATGGCTTCCAGGCCTGAGAGCTGGGCTTGTTGGCTGACCTGAGCTCCATATGATGGAATGAGCTCCCATCCTCACCCTAGCTCCTGACAACCTAGCAGTTCAAAAGCATACAAATGCATGTAGATAAATAGGTAATATTTTGGTGGGAAGGTAACAAAGCTCCATGATGTCATGCTGGCTACATGACCATGGAAATGTCTTCGGACAGTGCTGGCCCAAGGCCTTGAAACAGAGATAAGCACTATCCCCTATAGTCAGCAACAACTAGCTGAGTAAAATCCACAGGGACTCCCAATATTTACTATGGGAACAGAGGAAAAGAGAAACTTCAACTATCAATAAGTGCATTCCATAGTTCTTTAGAAGGATAGCATTTGTTTATAAAGCCAGTTTAGTCCTTAATTAATTCAAAAACTGTGTGAAACCTTGTAATCACTGTGTTTCTGATGCATGCAGTGATTTAGTTCCAGAGTTCTCGGCCTCCTACATACCACCTTATAAGACTTCATGACTGGGAGAACATGGATTAAATTACTCTAGAAATGGGATAACATCCACCGTTGGCAGAAATTAAGGCTATCAAAGTAATTAAGCATTGCAGTGCATTAAATCCAAATAAACTAGCATCACATTTTGCTGTGTGGGTAGTTAAGAGTCTACATGTATTCAACTCTCTTCCCTCTATAATTTATTAAAATATGTTTTTACTAAAGGAGAAAAGAATAAGCATGGCAAAAAATTAAAACATTATGCAACAGACTACATATGAATATGAGTGTAAAGGGATATGTTTGACATATAATGACAACAATATGAGACATATTCAGTTCAGAACAAATTGAACTACACAAGATATAACTTTGAGAGTTTGGAATTTTGGGTTTTGTTTTGTAATCTATATTTGCCAGCTATTGATCTCAAGAGTTGATCAAATAAACAGCCAACACAACCATTAAAAACAGCTAACCAAGTGACATATGGAAACTAAACAAAATCTTAAATTGTGCAGACATTGGCCTAGTTAACATTTAAGTTAGCAAACACTGCCTTATGCCAAAGCATATCTAGCTAGCTCCATCTAATCTTTCCTGATACAATTTTAATTTGTTTCAATTATGCTATATATTTAACAAGAGAATAGGGAGGCTAAACTTAGGAACTTCGGGATACAATGTTATGTGGTCACCTTCTTGAATCTGATGTCCTTTAATGCCTCAACCATAGTGACTATCACCATTGGAAATTATGGCAGCTGGCACAACTCACTTTCAGGGCTTCCAGTAAAAAAAAAGACTGCATGCCACTTTAGGAATAAGCAGGACAGGATGCATTGAATTATCAGTACTATACACCAAACAATCTGGCCATGTTTGAAATAAAATAATAACAAAAGAAAAGAAAATAAGAAAAGAAAAGAATACATTTGACATTAGAAATGGCAATACCAAAACAACAGTGAAAGAATGTTTTATTTATTTATTCATTCATTCATTCATTCATTCATTCAATTTATATGCCACCCCTCTCCGAAGACCCAGGGCGGCTGAATTCCCTGTGATATGATGTGATGGAAAGGGTGCTTAGTTTCTGAGTAAAAAAACCCACAAAGGTCCTTTTTATCATGTAAACATGAGGAGGAATTCATCAAGTAATTCATTTCTGTTATTGTGGATTAAACAAAGACTTTTACTACAGGCTTTAATCAGTTCACCCTTATAAGAATGCCTGTGTCAAAGCCAACTCCATAAGTAATCATTATCAAAAAATAATTGTCTGCATCTCCTATGTTTCTTTTTTATGGGACCACACTGTTTATATACCTATTCCATTTCAATGGGAATGTAAATAGTACATACTCCCTAGTTAAGATAAAACTTAAAATATTTTATAAAATCAATTATAATCCACATTGTTTATGCTGCAACATATTCATTAATTTTTAATTACCATAAAATCATGTTTGTGCATCAGACTGCAATCTGGTAAAATAAATTGTGCAATATTGCTTACAAACTGTGATTTCAATCAGCAATGTAAATTGAGCAGATCTGTCATTTATTCTGTAACTCCTAAAAAGAATATTAAATTCCAAAGCTCAATGATAAATTAGAATCAGGACCATATACACAAGTCTTGTCTGGTAAACAACATGTTGTTCATATTTTGTTTAGCCAAAGTTATGCTTCTTCTCCTCTTTTAAACAAAAGCAACAATTAGCAAGACATTGTTTGAATTCAATCTCTATGTCCGTGTGGAAATTATATGAAAAAATAAAATGTTACATTAATTAGTGGTTTAAAAGGGCAAGCAAATATGCATACCCCTCCCCATTTAGTTACAAAGAGTTTTAGTTAAATGTACCATAATTCTGCCAATATTTTGGAAAGGAATCAAACCAAAACAATGTCAATAATACTTACAAGAAGATCAAACCCGTTTAGGTTTCAGGAAAGGAAGAATACATTAAAAAGTTTCCACTTTAACTGGAATTAAACACTTTAATTTTGGAACACATTTTTCAACCAGAGTACTCCTATGAGATTCACATAATGTGAAAATATTTGTATTCAGGAAAACTATCCAATACATGAACTGCTGTTGTAATTATCTGTGACATTTTCAGTAGACATCACCAAGAAATCTACTATGAATAAAGTAGAATAACAGAGTTGGAAGGGACCTTGGAAGTCTTCTAGTCCAACCCCCCTGCTTAGGCAGGAAACCCTACACCATTTCAGTCAAATGGTTATCCAACATCTTCTTAAAAACTTCTAGCGTTGGAGCATTCTAGAGTTGGAACAACTTCTGGAGGCAAGATGTTCCACTGATTAATTGTTCTAACTGTCAGGAACTCCTTAGTTCTAAATTGCTTCTCTCCTTGGTTAGTTTCCACCCATGACTTTTGAGGATTTTGGTTTATCTGGAAAATTGAATAATTGTTTGGTTCAATTAGAATGATAAAAAATATTCTCCCAAAATAGTCTTGCACTATTGCCTCTTAGGCCGATTCTTGTATTTGTAAATCTGTTTTGCTAATTTTCTTTAATACTTTTTTACCAGACAAACTATTCCAGTTCCATCTGACTTCAATAAGTTTCCCAGATTCAGCCCTTGTTTCTGCATTCTGAGATTAGTAATACTAATTTTTCAGGAATGCTTCTTCTTCTACTATTTCTATGTCTAGATCAAACTTTAAACTGTCAGAATTAAGCCACCTTCTTGGCTTTGTCATTGGCCATAAAATAAGTCATTATTGGTACATGTCTCTGGTAGTAGCCGACATACCAGCAGATGAGCCGGGCTCTTCATATAGGCGGTTATTTGTTAAGCGACTCCATTTGAGCATATTGGTTTTACATTTAGCCATTCAAACTCTCAACCTATTCAGAGTCCTCCAAGTAGTATAAGGAATGTCAAATCCTTCAGCCATATCTTCCTTTAATAACAAGAGCACTTAGACTTATATACCGCTTTAAAGTTCTTTACAGCCCTCTCTAAGGGATTTATAGAATCAGCATATATTATTCCTTGCATAATGGTCTCCTTCCTCCATCTTTTAATTCAATTTTGTTTTTGTGTATGCTTAAGAATATTTATTCTTAACTTCCGGTTGACGTCACGGCAAGAACGTCTGGAAAATAGCGGTCTCTGTTGAGTCTCACGAAATCCAGCTGGCAACTGCTGTCGGGAGACCCTACGGGGTCAAAGCTACCTTGTAGGGGCAGCGAAGAAAAGAGAGGCACTTTGTGGACCAAAAGGAACTCGCAATTTCCTCGTTAGGTCAGAAGAAAGCTCTCCTGAATGGCAGCAGGGATGACAGGCATTTTTGGCTAGTCACAAGCTGGGACAACCAGGCCCATAAGGTTTGTGACGGAGTGGTCCATGGACAGACCACTGAAGCTGGGCAAGATAACTTCCAACTCTTACTCTAAAGATTTAAGTACAAGAATTTCAAAAAATAATCTCCAAGCATTAAGGAAGTGGCAATCAAACACACAAAGAAGGCTAAAGAAAATTAAGAGGCAAAAGAAATGCCCAAAGGAAGCTTTAAAATATAGAAAGCCTGGAAAAAAGCTTAAACAACCTGAAAGGTGATTTTTGGGAGAAACTGTCTTTCTTACTTATATCTTTAAACCTCCTGGACTTATCGGATAATCAGTTATTTTTGACATACTGTTTAATGTTGGAATTTGGAGTAGGAGAGCCATCTACTGGAGGAAGAGGAGCACTATAGTGTGAGAACTTTCAATGAAAGTGAGGAATGTCTAATACAATAACAGAACAAAGTAAACAACACCTGGAAGGCAGCCTGACCTTGATTCTATTTTAGAACACAATTTGAATATTTTAAAATACTTAGTGAATTTCTTTTCTTTTTTGAAGATTTTGAAGATGAACTAAATAGCAAATTTAAATTGCAAATAACTAACTCTATTGAAATTGGTTATTGGATTGTGGATTTGAAAGATTGGAGAAAACCTAGTGGATTAATTAGGATTTGGATTATTAATGCTATTTGACAGAACACTCTATGAGGCAAAAGAAGAAAGGTAATAGAAGAAAAAAGAAGAAAAGTTAAATAAGACTTTAAAATTTGGACAATTGGAAAGACAAATAACTGGAAAACCAAAAGGCTGTAAAATACTAAAGAACTTTGAAGATTATACATTTAGGGGATTTGGAGATATAACTATGGGATTGACTAAAGCTCTGTTGGCGCTTTTAAATATTGCAATGTTGGAACCATAGAGTTATATTGAGTAATTTTCATTAAATTGTTACAAAATGGATTATCAGGGAATAATAGAGGGATATGAAGAAATAATTTTGATGCTCGAAAGCATGCATGTAACTATAAAGAACAATAAAGAGACAGGGGAATTGTCTAAAGATAAAGAAATGAGTGTAGAAGCTTCTCAACAACTGGGGGGGAAAGATGAACATGATATTCAGAAAATAGATGAGAAATTAGAAGTAGTGGAAGAGAAAAATCAAAATTCGATGCAAGAAGACAAAGATAATGACGAGAAAGGATAAATAGGAATCAAACAGATAATTCCTTAAAAGTTTATAATAGAACAGAGAAAAAAAGAAAAATCTCTTCAAAAAAAGAAAAGATTTATGGATGGGTACTCAAATGATACAGCAGAAAGAGACAAAGGGAAACTCGAAGAAAATATTCAGTGGGTATAAAAATAACAACAAAAGTTATAAGATTCCAAGAGGGGGAAATAAAAGGCTGATTAAAAAGTCAACAAATGATGGAACTCCAAAAAGGTTAAGAGATGATGGATAGTGATAAAATATATTAATAAAATGAAAAAGTAGAAAATACAAATAGGGAAAATAGTAGCATATATATGTTGTGGTCCCCCAGCAGCCTGCGGAGCTGGCAGCAGAGTCGGACAGTGAGGAGGCTGGGGAGGACAATGGGCCAGTCCTGGAGTCAGGGGAAGGCCCAGACAAGGGCTCTGCGTTGGACGCAGAGATGGGGCCAGGGCCATCTGGGAGCGATGCGCGGACTCTGGAGCCTCCAGAGGCAGATAGCAGAGAGGCAGAGGAACAGGAGGAGCCTGTTCCTAGTGCACGCATACAAAGAGATGTCAGAAGGTGACTTAGTAGGGGATAATAAGGGATGTGGTGGCTTAGTGGCTAAGATGCTGAGCTTGTCGATCGAAAGGTTGGCAGTTCAGCGGTTCAAATTCCTAGTGCCACGTAAAAGGGTGAGCTCCCATTACTTGACCCAGTTTCTGCCAACCTAGCAGTTCGAAATCATGTAAAAAATGGTAGATCTGAGAGGCAGGCTTGGGATACATGTCCATTCAGAGGTTGTTGAGGATCATTCTCTTGCTTATTTATTTTATTTATTTATTTTATTTTATTTCTATACCGCCCTTCTCCTGCGGGACTCAGGGCGGTGTACAGCCAAGATAAAACATAGCATATAAAATTTAAAAAACATTTAAAAAAATAATTAAATAATTTTGGCCCAAGTTTAAAACAAACCAATTAAAACCAAATTCAAATTAAAAACTGAGAGGATGGGATCAAGCCAGACCAGCTAGATGGAATAAGTGTGTTTTCAGGGCCCGACAAAAAGTCCAGAGGTCTGATATCATGCGTATCTCAGGGGGCGGGTCATTCCAGAGGGCAGGTGCTGCCACAGAGAAGGCTCTCCCACTGGGGGTTCGCCAGCCGGCACTGTCTGGCCGACGGCACCCTGAGGAGGCCCTCTCTGTGCGAGCGAACCGGTCAGTGGGAGGTTTATTGGCAGGAGAAGGTGGTCTCGCAGATACCCCGGCCCTAAGCTATGGAGCGCTTTAAAGGTGGTCACCAACACCTTGAAGCGCACCTGGAAGACCACAGGAAGCCAGTGCAGCTCGCGCAGGAGAGGTGTTATATGTGAGCGCCCCGTCGCTCCCATAATCCCCCGCACGGCTGCATTCTGAACCAACTGCAGCCTCCGGGTGCACCTCAAGGGGAGCCCCATGTAGAGAGCATTGCAGTAGTCCAGGCGGGAAGTGACGAGTGCTTGAGTGACCGTGCGTAGGGAGTCCCGATCCAGAAAGGGACGCAACTGACGTATCAGGCGAACCTGATAAAAAGCCCCCCTGGCCACGGCCATCATATGCTCTTCTAAAGACAGCCGTGCGTCCAGGAGGACGCCTAAGTTGCGAGCCCTTTCCGTGGGGGCCAGTGATTCACCCCCAATAGCCAGCGATGGCACCAGCTGGCTATATTGGGATGTCGGAAGCCACAGCCACTCGGTCTTGGAAGGGTTGAGTTGGAGCCTGTTTCTCCCCATCCAGGCCTGCACGGCCTCCAGGCACTGGGACATCATTTCAAGGGCATCGTTGGGGTGGCCTGGGGTGGAGATGTACAGCTGGGTGTCATCAGTGTACTGATGGAACTCCACCCCTGCAACTAAATATTGCTACCTGAAGATGGAAACATCCCTTTCTTTAATTTTCTTGAAATGTTCCAAATATGTTATAAGTGCAATTTCAGTCTTTGGTGAGACTGAAAACATTTCAAATGAATTGGAAAACATAAACTCATAATTACATCCACAAATTGTGCACAAGGGAACACCATTAATGTACCAGAAAAGAATTGTGAAGTGTGTTGTGAGAAAAGGACTAAATGTTCTTATAAGCTCTTTTATGGATGGAGTTGAAGTGTCAGCCCTGGTCTTGCTTTCTTTCCATCAGAAGGGAAATCTAGAACAGGCCTGCATAAATCAAAGAGAGGAAAGGGACTAATTAATACCTTAAAAATAATTGGTGGCTACAAAGGAACAGCTTGCGTGCGTATTGGCTATTTGGCAGTTAGTGGTGAGGTATCGGTGATGGTGTTGCCAGTGAGAGCTGGAGGCATTGAAGACCCTTGGCAGGATCCTTCAAGACAGAAGAGTCTGTGAAAGGCAGATCCTTCTTAGCAGTGCCTTTTTTTGGCAGCAGTAGATTGGTTATTTAAAAAAAAAATAGCTGGGGGGACATCCAAGGTTGCTTGGTAGGCTACATATGACCTGGGGCCACATATTGTATGGGACTGATCTAAAACAATGAGAAATTTAAAAATACAGAACACTATGGGGAGATAATATGTAGTGTTCAGCATAAAAATGCCTTCAGGTATATCTCAAAGGTGCTTTTTCAAAAGGCAACTGGACTGCTTTTTTCCTTGAAGAAGAAAGAGAAAAGCAGTTCAGTTGCCTTTTGAAAAAGCACCTTTGAGGTAACTATGATCTGAATGACTGAGAATCTTCACAGATATTTCAGGTATACCATAATCCAAAGAAAAGTTATACCGGTACTTTAACTATCAGTTTCTATAAACTAATCGATACCCAAATTATCAATAAAAGTAAAATATGTCCATATAATTTATAACTGTTTATACATGGAAGAGTTTTCTTATTTTTAAAAATCTCCCTGAAGTTGAGCTTGATCCCTGTTGATTACTCTCTTGGCAAGAATATGGGTATGATTTATCATTGCTTTCTTCTAATTTTTTTTTGGGGGGGTGGGGGGGGTTAGGGAAAGGAAACATTCCAGGTTAGCCTGTAGACTTCTTTGGTGTTATTTCTGAATTTATTTCTAAATATATGGACCTATGATGGCTGGAAATTATATAGAAGCTGACTCAAGATATCTGGAGAGCACCAAGTTGAAAAGCACTGCTGGACAGAATTTCCAGAATTTAATCTGGAAATTCCAGATTAAGAAACCCAAATATTACAAGGATTGAAATAAAATCATCTGACCTATCTGTCCAGGTAACGTGCAGGGCAAATCAGAATCTCAGAAGCTAGTCAGGAGGTGGGTGGCAGTCTTCTTCTGCAGAGTTGATTGGAAACCAAGTAAGAACAAAGCCTTCCGAAGATATTTCTGTGGACATGTGGCCAATATGACTATCTGACTAGGCTCACAGAATCACAACCTTCAATAAAAGAACTGGAGCTGGTAATTTGAACAGCAAGCTGGGGTCGGTAAGGCCAGTGCCCCCACGTACTGGAGTGTTACTTTATGGAATGGGATCTGGGCCATGAGAATAAATTCTGGCATGAGATTTTGGGCTGGAAGAAGCAGCTGATATCACAACTCTTCAGAAATTAACTGTTCCATCCCCCACCACTTTTTTCTTCTAACTTTCTCTTATTGTTATAGGTAATAAATATTCGGGGGTGCAATGACTCAGTGATTAAAAATGCTGAGTTTATCAGTTGGAAAGCTGACAGCCTGTGTTCGAGACCTAAGCACCGCCCAACAGGGTAAGCTCCCATTATCTGCTCCAGCTCCTGCCCAGCTAGCAGTTTGAAATCATGCAAATGGGAGTAGATAAATAGGTACCACTTCAGTGGGAAGGTAACATTATTCTGTGAGTCTAGGCAGATAGTCATATTGGCCACATGTCCACAGAAATATCTTTGGACAATCCTGACTCCTGGGCTAAGAAACATAGATGAGTACTGCCCCCTAAATTCGGACACTACTGGATACCTTTACCTTTTACCTTAATAAATATTTAAAATTCTTGTATAATTATTAACCCCTAGAGCTCATTTTCAAAAAGGGATTTAGCCTTTGGTATACAAAGACATGACTAGGAAATTTTGGGAATTGAATTCCATACATCTTTAAGTTGCCAAAGTTGACAAACATTGCTAGGATGCCAGAGAAATGGAGCAATGCTGAAGCTAGAGCTTTATAGAAAACCAGAACTGGAACACAATAGATTTAACCCCACTTGGTTCTGAATTAATCCCCTCTGCTTAGAATCCAGGAGTTCGCCAACTCTGAAACATATCACTAACAATAAGTCCATCAAGCTACTAATTATTCCAGAGTGATTATAGGTGGTGTACGGATGAACCAAAAAATCAGGTTTGTGGTTGGATAGAATAATGCTTTTGAAGATGGTATTTAAGCTTTTCCCACCCATTTTACAATTAGTAGCTATGTTTTTTCTGGTCCCAACCAAAGCAATTATATAATAAAAAATTATACATTATAAAACAGCAAATTATAATATAATTTAAAACACCACATAGAAATTTATCACACCAGAAACTCTTTCAACTCACAAATTCTTCTGCCAAAGACTTTTTAGGCCCTAAGCTAAGGAAATAGACCAGGTATTTTTCACTTTTCAACCAGGTCAGTGGGATCTTGGCATTAAAAATATTTGTAGTCTATGATTCAACTGGTTAAAGACTCTCAGAAGAAAGCGGGTGAGCCATATTTCTTCCCATTGACTTAAAATGAATATTACAGCTTCTGTGAATCTGGGCAGAAGCCAGCTGTGCAGCTGTTATTTAGATACCCTTTGTGATATTGGGTTGCCAATGTACTACACTTACGATTACCCTTACTACATTGGCAACAATAGAAATGAGGTGGGCTATAATGTCACAACCTTTGTAAAATGCTGATATGAATTATGTTATCTTCTAATAGCATCATAAGTATAGTATGGCTTCTAATGAATGACTCGGTATGATCTGCCTTGCCTGAAGAAGAAAAAACCTCAACAGCAACACAGGAGGATCTTGGAATAATTTGCTTATAATAATATCCTACAGAGTTCAAAAACTTCCCAGATATAATTAGGAAAGTTTAATTTCACATTTGGACAACAGCAATTTCCTTTTCTTTCACAACAGATGTTCCTTTTGTTTTGGCTACCAATATTTTTAATTCCCATTTTGACTTCTTGACTTTTTTAAAAAAAAGAAACTAACAACTATTAATCATCTTGTTGCAATAAATTCCTAAACTAAATGCACAATATAAAGTTAACACTGGGTTTTTTTTAATCTCACCCTTAATTCACCACAAAATTGACTTGCAATTATGTAGGCATCATATTCTATTGTGAAGACTCACCCGGTATTTTTCCAAGGATACAGTTTGCCTAATCCCTGTTGCTAAGTGTCTCCTTAGTATGAAAGAGAGAGAGGGAGGGAGGGAGGGAGGGAGGGAGGGAGGGAGAAAGAGAGACAGAGAGAGAGAGAGTACCATGTTTCCCCAAAAATAAGACCCTGTCTTATATTTTTTGAACCCCGAAATAAGGGCTTGGCAGCGCAACACAGCCATTCGTCAGTTGTTCGCTAGGGCAACCAAAGATGGGAATCTCCCCAGCGTTCTTGGCATTCGCCCGTGGGACAGGGAAGAAGCAAGACGTGTGGAGCGAGACGGGGCTCGCTCCTCTTGCCATCTTTCTGCCCCCCTCGCCAGAGGCCGGGAGAGACGTGTGACGCGTGTCTTACCTGTCTTGCAGCTCTGTCGCATGTCTCGCTATTGTCTGCAGGCAAACACATAGGGTAAAACCAAACTTCTCGTGAGTTCGAGAAGTTTGATTGAACTCGCGAGGTTTTTTTTACCCTACGTGTTTGCCTGCAGACAACAGCGAGACACACGATGGAGCTGCAAGGCAGGTAAGACGGCTCCCTGCATCCCAATGGTACCATAACAGCAGCCTGGCTGCTGCCCTTCCCCATTGTCTCTTTGTCAAAGGGGGGTGGTAGGTAGGGCGGGGGAGGAGCGAGACTGGTGGAGCATAACGGGGCTTGTTTACTGTATAGACACTCTGAAATGTACTATATTTTACATCAAGCAACTAATTGGAGAAACATGATCTCTATGTTGCTTCACCCTAAAGGACCTGTATTTTAGGATCACAAAAATAATCACAGAATGCAGACCTATGAAGAAATTTTAAAAGTCTAACTTGATTATTCCTGCAATGGCAACAAATGATGTTCCTGTGTTCATTCCCTATTAGAATTGCAGCAAAGTTGCTAAAGGGCAGAAACCTATAGCTACCATTGTCAAAAGGCAGTACCTTTCTGACAGTACTAAAATGCTGAGTTACTGAATTTAGACTAAGGAAAGAAAGCTCTAAATTTAAAATAATCCCCCCTCCCAGAAAGGAAGACTAAATCAAAAAGTATTATAAACATGTTGGGCAATCCTTATTTTCCCAATTTTGTCAACCCAACTCTAGAGTGTCAATTCCAGCTGAAAGTAGTCTTGGAGATTTCCCTCATTAAAGGTATACACATACTTGTATATTTGTATATTTGTGTATATATATATTTATATCTGCCAGAAGCTACAGACAACACCAAGACAAAAATATAAATATTAGCTAAAGTAATTAATTAAGATTTCATGAAAAATAAGGTGCTCTGTTTATAAAGCCAACTGATCCCCTACATGCATGTACTAACATTCTCTCAAGTAAGAATAAACAAGGATCCAGTCTGGATCAGTCACTGGGACGAGAGGTTTTTTTTATCCGAGCTTTTGGACTCATGCTGGAGCCTATCTTCAGGGAACTTCTTTCTAGCCAGAGAGAAGACGCCTAGAGAGAAGTTCCCTGAAAATGGAGTCTGAAAGCTCCAAAGATAAAACCTCTGGCCCTGGTGACCAACCGAGATTAGATCCTGCAACATTATCCTGGGACATGTATATTTGCTTCATTCGTAAGAATAAATCACAGAAACACCCAAGCATATACACACATTGTCTTCTTCTTCTTGTCATTTGGCAAAAGAGAAGTTTAAAAATAGCTTGGTGATAAGAAAGATAAGTAAAAGGGTAGCTACATAACAAGAGAAAAGAGAACAAACCTGGATGGAGATATGGTGAGGGAGGGAGGAAGAGGGAGGGAGGAAGAGGGAGAGAGAGAGAAAAAGATGCTGAATATGTGTTACAAAATGTAAAGTACATCCGGGAAGCAGTCCATTCCAAACAATGACTAATCTTCAAGATATCTATGCCATTTAGCAACAATATCTACATATATCTGCAACTCTGGTCATTTACTTTTTTGAAATAGCATATTTTATTTTTCTCAGTGAAATGTAGAACTCGCATCTATTCAAATAATTATGGGGGGATTCTTACCAGGTAATTTATTTTTTTTAATCGCTGCTTGGTAGTATATATACCTGTAGTATATATAGATCCTAGCAGATTCCTATATATTATTGTCATCCATGATCCAATAGAATCTCCAAGAGATACTTCCATATTCTGTCTTTCCAATCAGAGACAGTTTACATTCTCAACAGATTAGTTGTTTCTATATGGAAGAGGAAGGAATTTACCTCTTCTTGATTGACTTGAATATAGCAACACTTGCAAGCACGGAAATCATACAGAGCAAATACAATGTAGTGGTTGTTTCAGTGTTGAAATGGTGCTATACTGGGAGAACCCAGGATTAAATCTACCCTTCACAAGACAGGATCCAGAGAACACTTTGTTCAATATAAGTGATGAGGCATTCCATTATAAGCCTGTTGCCCTTGGTAAGTGTTGGGCTATAGGTCTGGTATATTCAGGCTGTATGGCTTCTGCTCACATTGGCAAGTAAATATAGAATAGACTGCATTGGTAGGAATTGTGAAGTCTGTGGTAGTACAGTATCATGGCAAAAAGAACAGAATGGAATGCAAATTTGCAGAGGGGGGAAGAAGGGAAGGGCAAATTCTGTAGCTAGCTCTTAATTCCTGATTGATGATTGTACCTCAGCTCTACAAAACCCAAGAGACTCCAGGCAAATTGATGTAGAGCTTCAGACAAAGTGGATGTCATGACTAAGGTGTTAAAATGGCACCTGAAAGACTGAGATTCAAGTTGACTCACAGGCACAGAAACTCCTTGAGTGACCCTGGGCCAGTCAGCTTTCTCAGACTAAAAGACAGCATTGTCTAATGGTTGAATTTGGTTGAACTGGCACTGGAAAGTTGGAGAGACCAAGGTTCAAGATTACTCTAAGATACAAAAGCTTATTTTCTCTGTCAACCTGACTTATCAAATGACTGGCGTGGGAAACAAAAGGGAGAAAGGAATTCTATGTACGCCATTTTGAGCTTCTGAATTAAAAAGAGGATATAAATACAACAAAGAAATAAAGAAATATACCATATATTCTTGTTGAATTTTAGATGCCAAAATAGTCTCCAAAAATTGGGTTCAGTTTATCTGTGGATGGGCTTATACTTTTAAAAGTATTCTCTTTTTAAAAACTACCTGGATTCCCCATTTATACTTGAACATAAGCCCATACACAAATAAGAAGACGTTCAGATTTTTAGCCCAAATACCATGAATAAAGTGCCACCCATGGATAAGTCAATTATGAAAATCAAAAGATACAAAAATTTTGAGGGTCAGTTATCTATGAGTAGTGCATTTTTTTAAGGTATTTTAGTTAAAAAATTGAATCTCAGTTTATTTGCAGATGGGTTTTTATTTGCATATATATAATAAGATGGCATGTGGTAGTTTTTCCAGAAATTCACTTGAAAAATAAAAAAAATATTACACATTTTAAAAGAATCTTTCTTCAGGGATAATTTTTGAAATTGTCACATTATGAAAAAAATCTAGTTTCTTCTCCAAGGATTTCCAACTGTCAAACACATAAAGATTAGTTATAGCCTGAAAAGCAATATCACTTCATCTGTGAATTACATATAACAAAACTGTTGAAATAACTCAGAAGGATAGGAAGAAAGAATATGGACAAAACTAACAGTAATTCTATTCTATTTTTATTCTATGAGGGAAAAAATGGTAAAACCTTTGCTTCATTGTATTATAATTTGCAAAAGCTAACGCTTAAAACATTAGATGGGAGTTCTCTTATTCCTAATGTATTGACTTTCACTTTATTGCTGTTTTTAAATATATGGAAAAAGGAATACTACAAGTTCACAAAGAAACTGCCAGTGCAATTTATGTTAGAAAGGTTGTAATTTAATGTTTCCATTGATATTTGACTATGTGTAAACTGGAATAACTGAACACTTTCCAAGACAGCTGAACTCCTACTGAACTAGTAAAAAACATCTATTATAATTATTTTATAACAAATTGTGCTAATACCCATATTTCAAAAAGAAAGACTGTTTGAAAATCAGCAGTACTATACTTCCAAGAACGCAATTCTCCAGATTTTACAATATTGTTCCAACCTTCAAAACTGTCAATGAAAAAAGTGTTCATTATGGAAAGTTGCAAACAAAAAAATGTCATGCAAAGTTCTTTGGAAATTGAATTAAATGTTGATCAAAAATGCATGGATCGGACATTGTCTTACCTGAACGTCCCTTTTCTGGGCGCTGCGACTACAATCCATGGATGGGTATTCTTCCTCATGTCTTGACAGGAACTGAGTGCAAAAAAATTCTTTCTTCGTGCCTTGACCATGTCCCCTCATCCATTGACACGTCAGTCTTTGTCACGAAGGTGCAGCCAACCAAGGTCTACAAGGAACTGGACACAAACAAATTCTGAAACACAAGGCTGCCCCAGAAACCGGGTGCAGGAAGCCGAAAGGGAGGGTGTGGATTGTAGTCGCAGCGCCCAGAAAAGGGACGTTCAGGTAAGACAATGTCCGTTTTCCAATGCGCTGCTCCTACAATCCATGGATCGGATATACCCAAACTCAAACCTCCTGGATGGGAGGCTGACTGCTCCCCGAGGCTAAGGGCAAATGCACAGTCTGCAACACCCTCCTGCCAAACAACGCCTCAGCCGAGACATAACTATCGACCTTGTAATGACGTATAAAAGGTGAAATGGAAGACCAAGTGTCCGCTCGACAAATGTCAGAGACAGAAGCCTGGGTAGCCCAAGCTTCCGTAGTGGCTGCGCTACGGGTGGAATAGGGCAAAATCTTGCCAGGAAGAGGCTTGGCCTTGAGCTCATATGCAGTCGACATGCAGATTTTTATCTACCATCCCACCATGGATGTAGAGACCTTTTGACCCATAGAGGATGGATGAAAGGAGGCCAGAACAGCCTCGGTCCGGCAAAAGGAGGCCGTCCACTGGATATACCAACGGAGAGCCCACCTCATATCTAAGGTGTGCCAGTGTTCCTCCAGCTGATGCCGTGGCGTCGGGCAGAAGTCAGGCAAGATGAGCTCCTGGGCCCAGTTTAACCAGGAGTTCACGTTGGGCAAGAACGAAGAATCCAACCTTAGAACCACTCTATCAGCATGAAATATATAGAAGTCCTTCCTGATGGACAAGGCTGTCAGCTCCGAAACCCTCCTGGCGGATGTAATCACCAAGAGGAAGGTGACCTTGAAGGATAGAAACTTGAGGTCAATGGATCCCAGCGGTTCAAATGGTGCAGATGTGAGAGCTTGTAGAACCAGCAGCAGGTTCCAGGACGGGTAGTGATGCACCACTGGCGGACGCAAATTCGTGGTGCCATGTAGGAAGCCCCGATCCTAGGACCTAGGATGGTGTGTCAGCGACTGGTAAGGGGCGCAAGTGAGAACCGTGGACAAAGCTGCCACCTGTCACTGCAAGGTAGATGGAGCCAGAACTTTATCCAGATCTGCATGCAGGAAGTTGAGAATGTCCGGAATGGAGGCCGATGTTGGGTCAACGTGCTGCTTTGAGGACCAGGTGCAGAACGCCTTCCAGGAGGCCCCATAAATACGGGCTTTAGACAGCCATCTGGATGCTTGGATAGTCTGGATTACTCGTTCTGAGAGGTGGTCCTTCCTCAATAGGACCCTCTCAAGTGCCAGATGGTCAACTGGAGCCACTGAGGCTCTGGATGGAATATGATCCCCAGCACAGAGAGATCCGATGCTGAGGAATTACCCACGGCTGGGTGATGGAGAGCGCCACCAGGTCGGCGAACCATGGTTGGCATAGCCAATGGGGAGCTACTAGTAGAAGTTCAGCTCGCTCATTGAGCATCTTCCGAATAAACTTCAGGATAAGGGGAATGGGGAGAAATGCATATAGCAGGCCAGGAGGCCAGCGGCACCGAAGAGCGTTGCAACCCTCCGCAGTAGGGTTTGGGAAGTGAGAAAGGAACCTCGGGAGCTGAGGGTTTCGTGGACTGGTGAAGAGATCTATCACTGGAAGACCGAACCTTTGTGATAGTTCCAGAAAGAGGTGGGGGTGAAGTTGCCATTCTGCAGGATCAATCCTCTCCCTGCTCAGCCAGTCCGCCCGAACGTTGGAGGTGCCAGATATGTGGTCCACCTTGATTGATAGTGTGTAACGTTCTGCCCAACTCATCAACTTCTCCACCTCGAGCATCAAGGGCCTGGACCGGGTGCCCCCCTCCCGGTTGATATGCGCTTTTGCAGACATGTTGTCCGTGAGAATCAGTACATATTGTCCCTGCAGGACAGGCTGAAAATGACGGAGAGCCAGACGAACAGCTCTCAGCTCCAGCCAGTTTATGCTTTTCGTCTGTTCTGATGGGGACCATCGGCCCTGCGTCACCTGTTCGAAAAGATGAGTGCCCCAGCCATAAAGGCTGGCATCTGAAGTCAGTACCAGATAGTCTGGTTCCAGGAAATAGCAGCCCCTCAGTAGGGCCGGCGACATCCACCACTAGAGGGATAAACGAATCTGAGGAGGCAAGGTCATCTTGTATGTCGAGTTGCTGCGCCCCGTCCGCTGAAAAGGAAGGAGGAACCACTGCAAGGGACGGGTGTGTCTACAAGCCCATGGGACGATGGCGATACATGAGACCATCTTCCCAAGCAGCTGTGACAGGAGCAATAATGGAACTGACAACCACTTGGGCAACCACTTGCCGCACTAAATTGTTGATGCTTTGAACTCAGTCCGGGGACAAGAACACCTGCCCCTTGACCAAGTCGATCATTTTCCCGAGGTGGAGAAGGCGGGTAGTGGGAATCAGTTGGCAGATTGATTGAAAACCCATGCCGTTGGAATGCAGTGATCACTAAGTCCATGTCGTGTGCTGCCTGGGTTGGAGAAGACAACAGAACTAGGATGTCATCGAGGTAACAGAGGTCCCATACCGGGATCACCCTGAGCGTTGCTGCCACAGCCGCCACCAACCTGGTAAAGGTCCTGGGGGCCAATGAGAGACCAAAGGGCATGGCGCAGTACTGAAAGTGGCTGCCCGCATACTCGAACCTCAGATATTTCCGGTGAGCAGGATGAATCGGCACATGTAAATATGCTTCCCTGAGAACCACGGACTATAAGTGGTCCCCTTCTCCAAGGATCGATTGGAGGGAGTGCATCTTGAACCTGTGGTACAGGACAAATGAATTCAGTCGTTTGAGGTTTAGTATCCCCCTCCAGCCCCCCGAACTCTTGGGCACCAGAAATAAGATAGAGTAAAAGCCGGTCCTCTGCTGATCGCTGGGTACCGGCTCGATGGCCCTGATGTCCAATAGGTGACGAATCTCTTCAGCCATCAGAAGTTTCTTTTCGGGCAGGGCAGGAACAACTTTGCTTAATGACTGACTTGCCTGTCCCAATTATAGTCAGTAAGTGAGGACTATCTTTAATAAAAATTACTTAAATGCCTATGCTTATAGAAAAATATAACGAGATTATTTACAATTTTTATTTATTTATTTGTTCAACTTGTATGCCGCCTTTCTCCGAAGACTCAGGCATTAATGGAGGCTTTCCTCAAGTAAAAAATGTTTTATACAGGCATCAAGTCAGCTGCAGGTTTAATTATAAGAAGTAACCAATTATTAGGAGAAGAGGTGTTCTAGTGTATTTTTTTTCCTTTGGTTTTTTTCCCCTCTTTTTATAGTGTGTAAATGTGATTTATCTCCATATGTCTATATAGAATCAAAATCTCGCAAGGTTATCTCACAAATTTCACAAAACTTTGGTGAGTTGGGGGGGCAGGGCTACAATTGAGACCTGAAAAGATTCCTGGTCTCTGACCCAGAAAAATATTTCACTTTCTGGCAGGAGTAGAATTCAAACCACAACTGTTGAGGCTGGAGGTTACTCCTAAGAGGTTATTCCTAGAGACATATGCCTTGCACATCAGGTGCAAAGAATAACATTGCTTCTAAAAAAAGACAAATATCTAGATTTATTTTATGAAGTTATGTGCTACTAGGAGGAGCCATGGTGGAAGCTATGCAGAGAAGCCTCAAAAACAGACCAACACATGGTGTAAGATGCAGGCAAGAACAGCATACGTTAAATGGCAACCATTTTGAACTTAATTCAAAATGATGAACTAGGGCTTGTGACAAAAGTCAAAAATAACAAACAAAAAAGAAGAAGCTTCTTCCAACATCTAAAAAAACAAGAAAAAAGTGAAGAAAATGATTGGCCTATTAATGGAAGAAAATGGCAAGAAGGGGACGAGCACTGCAGCAGGAAGAATGCTTAACTCATTTTTGGCATTTGTCTTTACACAGAAGGAAAAAACAGTCCAACCTATCAAAAAAATACTATAAAAATACTATAAAAATATGAAGAATAGGAATGAAAGTCAAAATAAGCAGGAACATGGTTAGAAAATATCTTATCCACTCTGGATGAATTCAAATCACCAGGACCAGATGGATTACACCCCAAGATTCTGAAGGAATTGACAGACATGATCGCAGAATTACTGAACCATATATTTCAAAAATCCTGGAGTACTGGGCACTACAAGAGGACTTGAAAAGGGCTGATATGGTTCCCATCTTCAAAAAAGGAGGGAAAAAATGGGTCCAGGAAACTACAGACCTAGCAGCCTGACATCAATACATGGAGGCAAACAAACACTTCAGCTCCTGCAGTCATTGGAGGAAATGGATTATCTAGACCCTTTTCAGTCTGGCTTCAGGCCTGGCTACAGCACGGAAACTGCCTTGGTCACGCTGATGGATGATCTCTGGCAAGCCCGAGATGGGGGTCATTCCTCCATCTTGGTGCTACTTGACCTCTCAGCGGCTTTCGATACCATTGACCATGGTATCCTTCTGGGACGACTAAGGGAGTTGGGAGTGGGAGGCATGTTATGGTGGTTCTCCTCCTATCTCTCTGGTCGGTCACAGTCGGTGTTGGTAGGAGGACAGAGGTCGACCCCTAGACCCCTCGTTTGCGGGGTGCCTCAGGGTTCGGTCCTCTCTCCCTTCCTATTTAACATCTACATGAAGCCGCTGGGTGAAATCATCCGATGATACAGGGTGAGGTATCAGCAATACGCTGATGATACCCAGCTGTATATCTCTACCCCGTGTCAATTCAATGAGGCGGTGGATGTGATGTGCTGGTGCCTGGAGGCCGTGAGGGTCTGGATGGGAGTCAACAGGCTCAGACTTAACCCAGACAAGACCGAGTGGCTGTAGGTATTGCCTCCTAAAGACTATGTTGATTGTCCATCCTTGATTCTGGGGGGGAAGAAATTGTCCCCCTCAGAACGGGCTCGCAATTTGGGTGTCCTCCTAGACTCACAGCTGAGATTGGAGCAACATCTGTCAGCTGTGGCTAGAGGGACCTTTGCACAGGTTCACCTGGTGCACCAATTGTGACCCTACTTGGATCAGGAGGCTCTCCTCACAGTCACTCAGGCCCTTGTCACCTCATGGTTAGATTATTGCAATGCACTCTACATGGAGCTACCCTTGAAAAGTGTTCGGAGACTACAGTTGGTCCAGAACGCAGCCGTGCAAGCTGTCGTGGGTGCACCTAGGTATACCCACATTACACCAATTCTCCACGAGCTGCACTGGCTCCCTATTGGTCTCCGGTCACAATTCAAGGTGTTGGTTATTACCTTTAAAGCCCTACATGGCTCAGGGCCAGGTTATCTTCGAGACCGCTTTCTACCGCATAGCTCCCAGCGACCAGTAAGATCCCACAGAGTTGGTCTCCTCCGGGACTCGTCAGCTAAACAGTGCCGGCTGGTGGGCCCACGGGGGAGGGCCTTCTCTGTGGCTGCCCCGGCTTTCTGGAACCAATTACCTCCTGAGATCCAGACCACCCCCACCCTATTGGCCTTCCAAAAAGTGGTAAAGACCTGGCTTTTCCGGCAGACCTGGGGCCATTGATCTCGCTGTTGCGATCTGGTGAGATCCGGCCATGAATGGTGTGAATGGGTTTTAATTGTTTTTAATGTTTTAATTTTTAATGTTTTTATATATGGTTTTTAAATGCATTGTAAGCCACCTTGAGTCTTCGGAGAAAGGCGGCATACAAGTTGAACAAATAAATAAAGTAATAACCAGTTTGATAAACCATCTGTTTGTCAAAACCAGATCATGCCAGATGAATCTTACTGCATTTTTTGACAATGTGACAAAATTACTAGAGAAATGCTGTAGATATAATTCACTTGGACTTCAGTAAGGCATTTGATAAAGTAGACCTCAACCTACTACTTGATAAGATAGAAAAATGTGGGATAGACAGCATCTCCACCAGATGGATTCGTAACTGGCTGACTCAATATGTAATCCTTAATGGAACAGCATCTACAGTACATGGAGGGAAGTATTGAATGGGGTACCCTAAGACTCTGTCTTAGGCCCAGTACTCTTCAATATCATCATCAATGATTTAGATGAGAAGATAGAAGGGAAACTCATCAAATTTGCAAACGAGACCAAGCTGACAGGAATAGCCAACCCTCCAGAAATAGTCTCAAGATACAGAAGGATCTCAACAGACCAAAACACTGGGCCCCATCTAACAAAAAGAAATTCAATGAGGAGAAAAGTAAAGTTTTACATTTAGGCAAGAAAAACCAAATGCACAGGTACAGAATAGGTGGTACCTGGCTCAATAGTAATAACTACAAGAGGAATCTTGGCGACCTAGTGAATAATCACTTAAATATAAACCAGCAGTGTGCTGCAGCTTCCAAAAAAGCCAACACAGTCCTAAGTGGCATTAACCGAGAGATAGAATCAAGATCACATGAAGTGTTAGTACCACTTTATAATGCCTTAGTAAGATCATGCTTGGAATATTGCATCCTGTTTTGGTCAACACAACTTTTAAAAGATTTTGAGACTCTAGAAAGAGTGCAGAAAAAGCAACAGAGATGATTAGGGGACTGGACACTAAAACATATGAATGGTTATAGGAATTGTGTATGTCTAGTTTAATGAAAAGAAGGACTAGGGTGACATGGTAGCAGTGTTCCAATATCTGAGTAGCAAGGTTCCAATATCTGAAGGGCTGCCACAAAGAAGAGAGGGGATTAACCAAAGCACCTGAAGGTAGAACAAGAAGCAATGGATGAAAACTAATCAAGGAGAGAAGCAACTGAGAACTAAGGAGAAATTTCCTGACACTTAGAACAATTAATCAGTAGAACAATTTGTCTCTAGAAGTTGTGGGTTCTCCAACACTGGAGATTTTTAAAAAGAGTTTTGACAACCATTTGTCTGAAATGTTATAGGATTTCCTGCTTGAGCAGGGGGTTAGATTAGAAAGCCTCCAAGGTCCCTTCCTACTCTGTTATTCTGTAACTTCCTGGTTAGATTAATTCAACACACTCTATATAGGGCTGTCTTTGAAGTCTGTCCCAAAATTAAAACTGGTCCAGAATAAAGCAGCACACATAGTTTTGGGCACCTGATTTGTCCATGTTGCACCACTCTTACATGAACTGTACTGCCTTACAGTTTCGTTTCAGGTGCTTTCAATGTGCTGATTATCACCTTTAAGCTCTGAATGACATATAGCTGGTTTATTTGTGGGATCTCTTCTCCCTGAGGATATTTTCCTGCTCCATTGCTATATTTTAATGGAAACTTAAATTTATCTACACGTTCAATTGTAGGGCTATGAAGCATTTCAAATATGATCCCGAAAAAGTGTTTCAGCACATGCAGTGATACAAATGTATTGTCTGTCTGTGACCCTTAAGAACAGCTCCACCTTTTTAAATGGATCAAACAAGAACTGCAACACAATTGTAGAGTTATAACTTCACACTTCTGCAAGCTTTGAAATTCTTTTTTTAAAAAGTTTTTTATTTTTATTTCTCATAACACATTTACATGTACAGTCATTTTCATCATTTTTCATTCATCTTTTCTTTTAACCTTCATTTTTCATTTTTACTTTTTCAGGACTGCTCTTTTACCCTTTACCTTTACTCCAACCTTTCTTCTTCTCCTCCCCTCCCCTTCTCTTCCTTCCTCTTTCTCCTCCTACTTCCTTCGTTCTTCCTCTCCTTCTCTTTCCTACTTCCCTTTCTCTTCCCCCACTCCTCTCTTCTTCCCTCCTTCTAACCTTCTCCTCTGCTCCTCTTTCCCCTCCCTTTTCTTCCTCTCCTTTTCCATTTCTTCTTTCTCCTCTCCTCTCCTCTCCTCTCCTCTCTTCTCTCTTTCTCTCTCTCTACACCTTCCCCTCTCTCCTGTTGTTTCCCTTTTCAGTTAAATCTAAACTGGTATTCGAGCAGCCCCAATTTTCTAATTATCTTTATTCTCATTTCAATTTCTTATTCAATTATTATTTATTTTTATTTCATCTTTTGTGTACATTTTTATAATATCTGCTGCAACATTCCCTCTAACCATGTTTGTATTTTCACCCAATATTGTCTTGTTTCTTTACACAACCACCACATATGATAGTATGATCCTGGCAACTGGTGACATTTCCAACACTTAGCTAATTTATCTTTAAACATCTTAGCTAATCTTTCTGGTGGCATATGCCATCTATAAAACATCTTATACAAGTTTTCTTTATAGGCTGTTGCCATTGTTAATTTATAGTTTCTTTCCCAAAGTTATTGCCATTTCTCCAATTCTATGGTGTATCCAAAATTCTTTGCCCATACTATCATTGTTTCTTTTACTTCTTCATTCTCTAGTCTAATATTCAATAAATAATCATATAATTTCTTAATCATTTTCTCATCTGTTCCTGTCAATATTTCATCCAGTTCTGATTTCCCTAAGTTAAAGCCATATTGTCTATGATCTGCTTCATATCTTGATTGTATTTGCAGTCTTGTATACCAATCTATCTCAATCCCTTGACTCTCTAGTTCTTGTTTTTGTTTCAGTTCTCCCTGATCTGTCAAAATGTCTTTATATCTAACAATATTCACCATATTCACAATATTTGGGTATGTCACTGCTTCTATTGTAGAAAGCCACACTGGAATATTCAAATAATGTTTTTCTTTCATTCTCTCCCACACTGATAACAAATCATTTCTTACATAATGTCTTTGAGGTTCTTGTGAAGCACTGCACAGCCTTAATAGATTAGACACCAGTTCCAACATATTTGTAGAATACCAATGGATATTCATTTCTGTAGTGCAGAATCCATATGATATTGTATACAGAAAGGGACCTGATAGAATGGATCACTGCAGGCTTTCTAAATATTCAAATCCTAACAATACTATAATTGTTACCTGATACTGGAAAATAAAATCCCAATTTTCAATTTGAATTTAATTATTTAAATTGATCAGCAGGTTTCAGCGGTTTGCTGCATTCTTCAGAGGAGGTTACATATTTTAAACAAGATAATTCATTAAGTCACTCAAATATTAACAGATCTCTTAGGCAAATAAAGACATGAGAAAATTAACCAATTACTTCCAGTACAGTAGTGGGTTTCAAATCCCGGTGCTACCGGTTTGCTATCAGTAGCGCCCTTGCATGCTTGCTCACTTTGCAAGCGCATGGCACTTCTGCGCATGTGCAGAGCATTTTTGATGATGTCTGGGCAGGTGGGTGTAGACTTTCACTGCCGCCACTACCGGTTCACCCGAACTGGGTCGAACCAGGAGCAACCCACCACTGTTCCAGTATCTATTAGGGCTTAACAAGAGAAGTGCAGACTTATGCCAAATTATTGCAAAGAGCCATTGTACACAATGCTAATCAAAAATGTTGACCTGACTGACAACTGCTAAACAAGACTTTGTCCTTATGGTTTGTAAGGGTCTTCAAACTTTGCAACTGAAAGATTTGCACTCTACCCTTCCCAAAGCAGTTAGCATCTAGCCCTGTGAACAACAAATGAGATCTAGCAAGGCCTAGCATAGCAAAGAATACTTTGTATTAAATACTGTGAAACATTCCTATTTATGAGCCTGGTACCCCCTGTATACAGTATTTTTGGCCACATATCATCAGTATTTTCAGGGAAAATGAGGGATAGATGGTATTTAGCTAGGAATAATAGGATATTCAGGGAAACACTGAACCATGGCAAAAAGAAAAGAGGGAAGCTAACATGAATATAAGATAAGAAGGTACATATCCTATAGCAGGCTTTGAGTCCTAACCTGTGGTGCACCTCAGCCCCAATCCTTGGCAAGTTGTTGCATAGCTCCAGGCAAAGTCAAGTGGCTGATGTTTTATAATATCTGGGTAAGGTATTGGATTAAGAGTGACGAAACACAGGATCAAATCCCACCTCAGCCATGGATGAAAACTTTTAAGTCATTCATTCTTTCTCTGCCCAACTTGACTCATAGGGCTGTTTTTCTGGTGGTGGTGGTGGGGAATGCAAGAAAGGAGCGCTCAATGGCCACCATGAGCTCCTAGAAAGAGTCTCTCTCTCTTTCTCTCTCTCTTTCTTTCTCTCTCTTCTTTTTTTTCCCTTTCTTTCTCTCTATCTTTCTCGTATGTGCCATCAGGTCAGTGTTGAACCCTGGCAAATCCCTGCAGTTTTCTTAGCAAGATTTTTCAGAAGTTTGTCACTGCCTCCTTCATAGGGCTGAGAGAGAATAACTGGCCCAAGGTCAGGCAGCAGGCTTTGTGCCTCAGGCAGGACTAAAACTCCTGTTCTCTCAGTTTCAGCCCCATGCCTGAACCACTGCACCAAACTGGAACCTCCCAGAGGGAAAGCAGGATATAAAACTTTTTTGAAAGCCAACAATGTTATAGGGATAAAGGTGTGGGGGAACAGCCGTCCATCCTTTCTAAGGTAGGTTAAATGAGGACCCAGTTTGTGGGGGCAATAAGCTGACTTTGTATAAATATACAAAAGTATGAAGGCTATTGCTTAACGCATTGTAAGCCGCCCTGAGTCTCCGGAGAAGGGCGGCATATAAATCAAATTAAAAAAAAAAAAACTTCTAGTCTCTTCTCAATCCTATAAGATTCTTGGGTGACTTTCGGAAAGTTACTTTCTCTAAGTCAACCTACTTCACAGGTTTGTTGCAGAAGGCTTTTGTATGTTTCCTTGTTTTCTGAACAAAAGACAGGTTATGTCTCATAAATCAACAAAAGCTATGTCTGGAAAGATTTTTAAAAGAAGGCAGAAGGAATACTTTTGAGGTCTTAAAGAAAAACCCTTTGAAGAATCTAGCCTACAATGGGAATATTAACTTGTTAGTCTTATAGGCATCTTTTATTATTATTTTCATGTGGCTTGCAGCAGTAATACAATTACCTGCAGCCTCACTGTCTGCAGTGAATAGTAACTGCCTTGAAGCTATCAGATGCATGTGATCCTACCAGGAGTAATATCAGCAGCATCCCTTTGCAGAGCCACCCCACCCCCCCAATTTCTTGTCCCTAGCAGTCCTTGGATTATAAAGTATTGTATTTTTCAGAGTATAAGACGTACCTTTTTCCCCCTTAAAAGAGGCTGAAAATTAGGGTGCGTCTTATACTCCGAATATAGCTTTTTCAAAGCTTTTTTTCCAGCCCTAACGAGGCGCTAGCGAGTGAAGCGATCTTCCCAGCTTTGCCTGCTCCCTCGACTCTCCGCTGTGCTTTAATGAGGCGCTGGTGAGTGAAGCGATCTCCATGCTTTGCTCTGACTCTCAGCTGTTCTTTAGAAGCTTTTTTTTCAGCCCTAACTAGGCGTTAGCCAAGTGAAGCGATCTCCCCATGCTTTGCCTGGTTTTCTCATTGCTGCTTCCTCTCAGCTGTGCCTTAGAAGCTGTTTTTTATCCCCAAGAGGGGATAAAAAACCAGCAAACTAATGTACTGAAGCTGACCAGACTAAGGACGCTACCCAGATGAATGCGGTGCATCTTATACTCCAAAAAATACGGTATACCCCAGCAGGATGCAGTGCCTGGAAATGATGGGAGCTGAAGTTCAACTCACTTCAAAGACAGCAGATGTCAATTTTACATTTTTAAAAGTAGATGCTAAAATGCAGTTAGTGAAAAGGTCTTACAAACAAGACTAGTCATTTAAAGAGAAAAGCAGGCTGTATTGATGTATTTTATTAATTTATTACTTATAATATATTTTATTTATTACTTACTTTTAAGTAAATATTAATTTAATTTAAAGTATTAAATTTATTGGCTGCCCAATTCCAGTGGAATCTGGGCACAGAGGACTGGAAAGAACATAAAAGAGCTAAAAACATTAAATAAAGTACACAGACCATCCTAAATAATCTAGTAAACAGTACAGCAGACCTTCCTCCGTACTTTATTTATCCTCTCATAGTTGAGGTGAGAGCCCAGGACAAGTCCAGCAACAACAGAGCATCTGGTGCCACCATTCCCCCAGGATGATGAGGGGAAAGAAGTACAAGGAAGACCTATTAAGGTCAGAGGCCTCTTCACCACCACCTTCTGTGCAGGATGGCCAAAAGGGCAGAGATGGGAGAGAGATATCATTAAGATACTTTGTCATAAATGTCCACTGATTGCTAAGAGCCCAAATTTTGATCATGTGAGATAATGCAATGGTGGTAAGTGAGAGGACCGGTCATATGTCCATTTTTTCAGCACTATCCTAACTTTGGACAGTCGTTGAACAAATGATTATTTTCTGCTGCCTGGAATGAGAGTCCAATGATGGCCTCTGTGGGACGCTCTCTGGGTCTGGATCCCAGGGAGCCCCTTTGGTTCTCTGAGGAACTCAGAAATGAAACATCAGAAATGCTGCTGGACAACAAAGACCACTGAACATGGGTCAAATTTTTTATTGCTATTTTCCACATGGGGATAAAGGCAGCAAAATATATTTTACTATTCTATCACCTCCTCAGATAGCCAGCCAGTAGCCCTAAATAGAGCAGGAGAGGTCTGTAGGGGTATTGTGAAGAATATTCTAGGCATCTATCAAATAGGGTTGTTTCTCTTTTATTTGGGGAGGGATGGGGGTGCCATCAGGTCAGCAAAGCCAAGTTAGACACACCAAGCCTCAAAGGTTCACCCTCACTAGACTAGGATCACTGGACTCATTTGATTACCAAATTTCATCAATATATTTGGGATGCCTCCTTGAGCCTCTATAGAAAAGGTGGAGCATAAACCCAATAAATAGCAATAAGCTTCTATTAAGCCCAACCCTTTTCATACAATATTAACCAATTCCACTTCTCCAGAAAGTATTTCTCTTCCAGCATCTGGAATTTAGGAATATACTTTCCTTGAAAACAGAAACTTACATAAGTGGTTTTATCCTCTTAGACACAACACTTCACATGCTGAAATGAGGCAGAATTAATTTCTATCTGAGGAAAAGAAAGCACCCCAGATCCTTTTCCCACTTGAAATGCCAACCTATCCCTTTACCCCAGCTCCCTATAGAGGCACTATGCCCCCCACTCACTCTGGGGTGTTGATCCAGATGATATCCAGGTGGCAGTAGTAAACACACTCTTTATCTTTGTAGGTGTAGCAAGTACAGCGTTTGGCTCTGTGGTGGACCTTCCCCTGGTCAGTCACGTTGTCCAGTTTGGAGCTGGTAGCTGAATTCAGCCTTCCGGGTTCTGTGCTGGTTTCTTTTCTGACTCTCTCTGAGAGCCCCAGAAATCTCAACCCTGTGCTATTACTCCTGCTCACACTGGGAAGCAACAGGGGATGAGAGGTGGGTAGCGAGAAACCTGCAAATTGTGGAGGGGGGAAGTGGGGGTGGGGAAAAAGAGGCCAAATTAGATAGAAACTGTTCCTAGCAAAGCAGTCGAGTCCTGCAACAAAACTCCCAGTGCCACATCTTGAAAGTAAGTGGTGTCAGGTTTGGATTTCTTTTTCTCAACTTCTAGAATTACAACTGTGACAAATCATCAGGCAACATTTAAACAGAAACCACTCAGATGCCCCCCACCTCAAGTTCACGGTAATGAATGAAAGCTGGGGAAGAGATCAAGAAAGATAAATGCAAAACAGAAAGTTAATCATAATGCAGCACTAAAAAAATATCAGCATGGCTAATAAAACAGTACTATTGGGATAAATGTAACAAAACTGATTTTTCCAAAACTTTTAGCATATATAACAAAATGTAGATTAGTAAGGGGAGAGAAACCCTAGTTTGTAACAATTTATACACTAGAAAGAGAACGGCATCAAATGTGTTTGTTACTGTCAGGCAGGTGGTCTGTAATTTGAAGAGCCATTTGCAATTTGCAAAGATTTATGTAAAGGCTGCTTCAACTATAGTAATGGAGCTCAAAGAGGTAGCTGCTGAGAAAACATCTTGAAACCCCAGCATTTTAAGCATTCTCTAAAAGGGTGGATTTCAAATGAGATCAAAGCCAGCCTGGTTCCACAAAAGCATAATCCTAAATTTCAAAAAGCAGCTAAGAGGCTTCTGAACACAATTCAACAGGCTCTTGAGAACTCCAACCCAGAATCCTGGAAGCAATTTTTTCATTCAAACAAACTCAGCTAGAAATGTTAGTATTTTGTTTTTCCATCTTGAAAGCACTCTAGATAGATACTGTCACAACAAGCCTGCAAGGCCTGCAAGGGCTCTCACCTCCAAATTCCACCCAAGACTGTTTTTATCATCTCTGGGCTACTGGCTAGTTCTTATTTTAGGATTTTCAGGTGCCAGTTTCAGAGTCTGCCTCTCCACCATCACAACGCCTAACAAAAGAAATTGTATTCTCTTTTCTTCAGAACCAAATGCACACGATTTGGCCACTACATATAATATCAGCAACATAACACCTTATAAAGAAGGGATCTCTTTTGATAGAAAGAAGTATTATAGAATCATAGGGCTGGAAGGGACCTCGTAAGTCTTCTAGTCCAACTCCTTTGCTCAAGGCAGAACACCTTTTGTTTCGTTCCACAGGTCAAGAGAAAAATATATTTTCTCTTGATGTGCAGAACCAAAAAAAATATTTCTGGATATTTCCTTTGGACTAGCATTAGTGGTTGGGGATAAAAGATAATCTTAACAAAATTGGCTAACTAAAAAGCTTTCAAAAATTTAACGGATAGCTTTAAAAGTGTGATTTTGGAAGTTAAAAACTCTCTGTCCGATGTAGCATCTTGCCTTTTTATATGCTTCAAAAACATTAAAATTGTTATAATTATGTAATTGTTTTTTAAAGAAGTGTATTGCTTTCCTGATTTATTCGGGATGCCTCGATTTCTCCGAGGCTCGAAACAATTTTATTTACGAAGCAATTCACGTCTGAATTGTCCTACGATTGCATTCTGATGCCCATTGTCCAGGCAGTAATTTTCCAGCCCGTATTCGGGGCAACCAAATTCCAAGCCAACTTGCCTAGGCCCGCGGTGAAAAAGCACCTTTTCTTTCGCGCGGCTAACTGAAAGCCGCTGTCAAGAAACGGATCAGAAATCATCAGTCGAAATAGGCATCTCTTCTTTCTCACACGCAATTTTTTATTTATTAGGTTAATTATTTTTTCCTTGCATTTTACCTGCGCTCGAGAGAAATGTAAGTCCAACCAGTATCAAGAATCCCCGCTCCATGAAATCCAGATTGCAAGCTTCTCAACTTGCCGCAAATTCCGAGAGCAAGAGAAACGCGATCAAAAATAAATAAATCACAAATCGAAATCCGGTTAATATTTGCAGCGCGTCAAATTTCTCCTGGCTGACTTGCCGTTGCCACGCGCGCTCAGGTTTTCTCAGCACCTGGAGTCTCGAAACGCCCGGGGAGCCTTCCTTCCACTTCCTCTTTTTTGTAAGCTAGTCCCAAAGAGGCAAACGGGACAAAGCCACCTCTCGCTCCATAGCTCGCCTGCTCTTTTCTCGCTCCTTTCCCTCTTCCTCGGCAGCCTTCAATCCGATCCTAAACTGGACTCTTGTTTTTCCAGGCAAATAAAATGAAGAGCGCATTAGACGCCGTCGAGCAAAGAGCCGTTTCCAAGCGAGATCGCCTGGCTGTTATCGCTTCGTCTGTCCAGGCTGTCGCATTGTGCTTCTCCGGCACTTCACCCACACGAGACGCCGAGGCAAGACAAGCCGGCACGCGCTGCTCCCACGCCGAGACCGCCAGACCAGCCAACTGCAGCCGAAAGCGAGAGTCTGTGCGGCGAGTGCAACGCCGCACTTCAAGGGAGCGCTTCACTCTGCTGTGGGCGGGGCGGGGAACCCCGGGAGAGGATGGGGCGCGGCTCCCCCAGAGGTCCTGGTGCTGGTTGCTTATGCCTTAGGCCGGTTTTACGTGCTGAGGTCCGTCAAGGTTGAGAGAGTCCCTTGGCGAGGACTCAAGGGGTACCCACCCATGAGAAAGACTAGAATGAGTTTCTGTAAAAGGATTTGTCGAAAGACTTCAGTGGAAAACATCGGAGCTGCCCGGCTCAGCTATAGGCAAATATAGGTTGCGTTTACAACATCGAACAGGGCCATCGTTTGATTTGACTAAGCTAAGCCAAGCCATGGTTTTGTGAACTTAACAGTGATTGGCTGAGTTCACAAAACTAGCAAAATTGTAAACTACATAGAAATATGTAGCGCCCCCACCACCACCCAACCCATGCAAAGGATTGCCCACCCCTTCCTTAAATGATAGCTCACAAACCACTAGATTCATACAGGGTGCTAAACCAAAATTACACCAGATGTGCATTGCATGCATTTAGTTATTATGGCTCAGTCAAGCTATAGTTAAAACAAGCCAGATAAAGCTTCGTTTCAATGAAGCATCTCTGATATAGGTAGGCTTAATTAAGGATATGCATCCAGGATATCTCAGTGTTTCACCATCCCCACCCTGTTGAAAAAACTCACTAAGTATGCTTTCTCCATGGTTGGGGTCACACACATGCTAAACAAGGATTTGTATAAACTTAGTCTGCTAAATCAACACAATTCACACAAAATGCTAAGCCAAAGCAACCAACCATATGTTGGTACACTTGTGTGAATTTAGCCATCATCTTCCTTATCAGTAAGGCTGAAAAAGGGGTACCCAGTGACATTTATTGAACTTCCAATAGGATTTGCTTTCAAAACTGGCTAGCCAGGTGCTCACAAGGAAGAGTCAGTTAATTTATTTCTGTCATGGCCTTTTTTTAATATATCAAAAATGTACACAACATTAAGTACAGAGGAAATAAATCTAAGCTAATGCCAGATGACATTAGCAGGAATAATGCAATACATTCACAAAGCTCTTGAAAAGTTCCTTCTAAAAATCTGCAGCTCCTAAGTGTGGCTAAATGCCCCTGCCACAAGCAACTATGCCTCATTTACAGAAGAGCCACTGCCACAATACACCACACAACTCTCTGTCACTGGTAAATAATTTACACTGCCTAGAATTTGTGCTGAAGGACAAGAGCCCAACTTGTCAATCTTTATTAAGGAACCATTTGGTTCAAAAGTACAATAAAACTGAAGATCAGGAACATGTAAGCGCAGCACATACAAAAAGCACGGTTTGAGAAATATAGTTAATAGTTGGTTGCTAGTTAATAGTCAGTCAGATGTTTAGACTGGATTTGGTGTTTTTATCCATCTATCAAATCCTTCCCAAGGACCTGGCAAATATTGTTTGGTGGTGTTAAAAGTATCATTGTAGGATATAAGCTGTTCCAAGTAAAGGTGCCTTTTGCAATTAACTGATGGTGATTTTGTCAATGCAGATAGTATTCAAGTGGTGCTCCAAATTTACTGAAAGTGCTCAATAGTAATATGAAGTTTTTTTCTGACAGCTTTAAAAACAGCACTTCTTGAAATGATCAATTATGAAATGCTGGGTAGGGGCAGAACTTTGGAACTGAAATTATTGCTAACATGAAATACTAGCATATCAAGTATTGAATTTTCTACTTTCCTATTCTGTATATATCCAAAATGATTGTCTGCTTATCATTGTTTTAATCATGGTGTGAACATTTACAGAATTTTCTATCTAATTGTTATTTATTAAAGAAATGTAACAAGAGCAATTTTGTAAAATAGTCTGGATTCTATACAGGCAAGGAAGGATTTTCTTAAAGAAGAAAACAAAAATATGGTACAGTATGTTCCCTTTGCATTTCATCAGACCCTTAGAAAAGAAGGAGTGCTTTGGTCTTTGCCCCAAGAGCAAAGTCAGCTTTAGAAGTAACTAAACACTTTCTTTAAGTGCAATCAAAGTTCAGAAATAAAACACCCCAATTCTGGGCTTGGATCCAATTACGTTCTTTGGAATATAATGCAAAGGATTTGACTGAACCTTCATTGCAGAAAAATAACTCTGTCAAAATAAGTAAATAAAATATTTTTAAATTCTCAAAGTCTAAAATGTTTCCGATCAAATGTTCCTTTCAGTGTGATTATTTTGATGGAAGGGAAAGATATCACCTGCAATCTGAGAAGAACAAAACGCCTGTATTTACATTTGCTTCCTAAAGCAAGAATGGCTTTAATCTTATGTATGACCAGGCCCTGAAAATCAGCAAATTGGGTAGAATTATATAAGTGATTCCCAAACATGGGCCACAAGCTCCCCCCCAGGGAACATGTCATATTTGTGGGGGTCATAAGTTCCTGAGGGCCCACCCAAGCATATAATCATTTTGTCATTATCCTCACATTCTCTGTGCTAATTTCAGAAGCATAAATATTGAAAACTGCTACAGTTTATGATGTATATCTTAAGAGTGACTATGGAAGTGAGTCACAGAGACAAATGAGGCTGACAAAGGGGACACAAGCCAAAAATGATCGGGTAATGATGAAATGCTGGATAGTGGCAGAACTTTGCAACTGAAATTATTGCTAACATGGAATACTAGTATTATCAAGTGATGAATTTTCTAATTTCCTATTCTGTATATATCCAAAAAGATTGAGTCACAGAAACAAATGAGGCGGACAAAGGGGACACAAGCTAAAAAAGATGTCAATCTCTGGGTTACCTTGGTACCAGGTAAAAATCACATGAAAGATGACATGGTGCTCTTCTTTAAATTGGGTAAACAACAAACTTGAAGAAAATTTAAGGACTCTAATTGTTTTAATGTTCTAATTGTTTTCTTATTTTATGATGTTGTAAGCTACCCAGTGTCATTTGATAGTAAAATGAATGGTATATAAATTTAATATAAATAGGCATAAATTAGCCCAGATAAGCATTTTGAAGCTGCAATGAAGTCAAGAATTACTAATGGTACTTATTTAGGAATTAAAAGGCATTGCCTTAGTAGTCTCCCCCATGGAGAAGGGGATACTGCTTTCATTATTCTGATGAAAGCAGTGAGACCCTGGGGTCACTATTGTTTACTTAGGAATTCAACTCACATCTCTCGTAAAAGCAATGTTATGCTGGCCGAATTGAGATATTCCCAAAAGTAGAAAAACTGCATGCACCAGTGACAAGCCCTGTACCTTCAGAATGTCATTCTGATAACACAACTGAAGCATGGATATCCATATAGGCAATGTAGAATCCTGCTCTGAAAAACTCTTTGTGCATACAACTACTGAACAAAATATAGTTGCCTGAGAATTTTGATGCTCGTACACAATTTTTTCATTAATTTACCTGAGAGAAATCAGAGTAAATATCAGTTTTCTTTGGTTTCATTCTTTCAAAAATTTTTGGACTATACCTCTCAAAAGCCTAAGGATTATGAAAGTTGATATCCAAAAACCTCTGAAGAGTATCAGCTTGAAAAAAACCCTGTCATTTTATTATTAAACCCTCATCCTCGTCCATCCTCATTAATGCACAAGTCTGGTACTTTCTCTGATTTTTTTTAAAGGCTCACACACATTGCTGCACCTGGATTCAATTAATTTTGTGTCCTAGCAGCCATTTCTAAAGAAAATATATTTCATAAAACTAGCCAGTTTTCTATCTAGTGTTAATTAGGAGGTAGCTGTTTCCTCATATCAAGTAGAAGATTTGTTTAATATTATTGTTACAGTTGTTGCTAGTAACTGAAGTGGTACAATAATAATCCTTGAGGAATGATCAGCCTCAAACCCCATGTGTTCATGGATTAGATGTTTCTTTATTTATACCAGGGAAGATAACAACAGAACATGGCCTTTTTTCTGTTATGACAACAGCATACTCTGCTTTTTCCATATCCTCCTTGTAAGTTTTCAATTTTTATAAACCCTTTTGTTGATCCATTTGGATCAAAGAGTAGAAAAAAAATACAGTGTTTTAAACAGTATCACTTAACCCTTGAGTAAGAAAACTATAGGCTGACAGCAACATCTCCCATTTTTCAGGCACTGTGCTATGATCGCAAAAACTTCAAGATTTTGCTAGTTATACAAACAATATCAGCAAACTGAACAGACATCTGTAAAGAGATCTGGATTGGACACACAAGTGTGTTTCTCTTCCTAAATATATACATTATATATGATGACATATCCTGTTTCCCCAAAATAAGACATACCCTGATAATAAGCTCAATCAGGCTTTTGAGCGCGTGGCAATAAGACCAAGCGCTTATTTCAGGGTTCAAAAAAATATAAGACAGGGTCTTATTTTTGGGGAAACATGGTATATATGACATTTTAAATTCAGTCAAAATGATTTGATGCTGTTGGATAAGGCATCATTACACAAGTCTATTTTTTTAAAATGAGAAAGTTGTTGTCATTTACTTCAATCCTATAATCCAAACTAAATCATTTCCAATAAGCCATTCAGACATAACCTGACACTTGCAGGGAAGAAGAATCAATTCCCTGGGTATACTGTTGAACTGTTCTTATGGTTAGGGATGTTTTCACATGATTCCAAATCTGTCTTTCTGTAATATAAGATCATCACTCTATTCCTACATCCTGGGATGATGGAGAATAAATTGGTCTCCTTCTAGTTTATCTCCTCAGTCATTTGTTTAGAGCCAGACATATACAATCCTTTCAGGCTTTCTTGATAGCATCTATTTTCAGCCTCCTGATGATTCTAATTATGCTTCACTTTGGTTTCACTGACTCTTAACAATGCATGACACACTATTAGATACAATACTTGAGATTGGGGACTGACCAATGCAGAATAAGGTAGAACAATTCATTCTAGAGATATGGAAATAATATTCCTGTTGATGCAACCAAAATCTCCCTTTGTATTTTTTTTACTTTTAATAAATAACTTTTAATCTATAGAATTAAATAATGACAGAATCTTCCAGCTTTATAAAATGAAACATTTTCATTAGAAATATAACAAAACCTTATTAATGAAAAAAGTTATTTGTTGCATAATTCCTGAAACATAGGTTTCGTTTTTCAGATGACCATTCTTGCTTCTTGCCCCACATTGGTTTGGGTTATTATTTTTTTTAATAGCACAACACAAAATCCCCTTGTATTTTTGACAATCGTGTTGGTAAAATGGCTGATTCAAACTCAATTTATGAATAGTTCCAGTTTCAAGATTCGTTTTATATGTACTATTACCAGTCCAAGTACCCTCCATCCTATCCTCATGGATTTGATGTTTTTCCTCTGCAAGGAAGTAATTTTACATTTTCCTCTCTTAACATTAATTATTTTATTTCAGTCCATTTCTTATCTTATTGAGAGCTTTTTCTTCTACTATCCTACCTGGTTTTGTACCATCTGCAAATCATACAAGCATGGTAATAATACTAGATACGTGATCAAATTCGATTCATACCCATTCCAGTTTAACAAGGAACTCTTATTTGAGGATAGTTTTCAAATTAATGATGGTTCCATCAAACATGTCTGTGACATGCTATCCAATTGATTTAATAGCTTCCTAAATAGTGTTCAGGAGGTATTTTATTAAATATTTTCCTAAAGTCAAAATATAAATGTAGTATAAATATTATCTACTAGGAAAATAAAATGAAATAATTTAATAAAGTATCAAAAAATGGAATACTTGTGATCAGTATGACAAGATTTGTTCTTGATAAATCAGCGCTGAAATCTTGTAATCACTAAACAGTTCCATTGATACTTACAAATCAATCATTTTGTTTGTTCTAGAATATTATCAAGTATTGATGTTAGACTGACATGACTGTAGTTACCCTGGTCCAGATCCGGCCCGTGGGGTGCTTAGATCTGGCCCACGGGGCCACCCTGGAAACAGCAAAGGACCGGCCTGTAGTGCCTCTGCCAGCAAAAATGGAGCTCGGGAGGACCCTCCTGAGCTCCATTTTCACTGGCAGAGGGTTGTAGGAGGCTGTTGCAGCAGAAAATAGAGCCTGTTTTCTTTGGCAGAGTGCTCAGGCCACCACATGCATCTCTGAGATGAGTGACATCAAGCTGGCCATGCCCACCCTGGCCATGCTCACCTTGGCCCCCAAGATCAAGCACAACCCCGATGCAGCCCTCAAATAAAATCGAGTTTGATACCCCTGATCTAGCACTACATATTCTTGAAGATAATCCACAAAATTCATTAGAGGGCCTACTACTTATGAGATGAACCAAGCTTCTTGCCCTTTTTTCACCTTACCTGCTTTTGAATTCTCAAGTCTCTGATTAGACAAGCATCTAACTAGATCCTATATCACTTGGGTAAAGATCTTTACATATTAAAATATAAAAACAGTTTCTATATAATTATCTAGGGGTTTTTACCAGCCTTGCAGTACTCCTTGCATGTTTTGCTACCAAAAGAAATGTACTAAATCTTTCAGATGAGAAATGGGGGAGTATTCTATATCATCAAACTCAAGAAAATAATCCATTGTAAAAGGAAATGCCTCTGCAATAGGCAGCTTCCTTGCTTAATAAGCAAGGAAACAAGAGTGTTTATGTATTGGTATGCCCACACAGAAGTGAAAATCCCAACTCTGCCTGCAGTGTTTTGTGAATGCTCTCAGATTTTCTGTGCTCCTTAAGAAAGGCATGATCTTCAAAGAGTCTCTCTGTGTTTTGAATACATTTCATTTTGGGGCACTGGGTACCATGAATTGGCATTTCCAACCTAAGATAACAGATTGAAAAATATTCAAAGAGATATTAGCTGAAGAGTTGTCTGTCCCAAACCTTATGGCTAAGGATATACATACAGTATGAGCAGACTGGAATTTGCCAGACTTCTCTTTTATAAAATACAGTGAAAAAATTAGTTAGAGAGCTCTGTGCATAATATAATGTATATTACATATACATTATGTATATTACATAATGTAATCTACATTAAGGTATTTTGGCTAAGATAAAATTATAGATGACTCTCTCCTGCAGATGCCTTGCTTCACTCTCTAACAAATTATCCTTGGTAGAACTTGTTTCCCAACAGATGCCAAAGTAATTAAATCCCATTCACTACTATTTTGCACCTTTGCTTTTTGGACCAATTCCGTGCTTTCTCTGATGGGATAGTCTCTTGATTGGGTAGTTGGCAACAATCTGTGAAAAAATGCATTTCTTTAGGGAGATGCCAAGACGTACACGGCATATATCCATGGGTGCTTGAATCAGCTCCTCTTGGAATCCAGATTGCTATTAGTCTTACTAGATAGTGATTAGGTATCATCAAAACATGCTTGACTCCTAGTCAAAATATAAATAAAGTTTCTCCATTTCAATCTGTCCCTAACCTCTTCTCTCAGATCTTCCAAGGGGACACTCATATCCACTTGTCCATCTACTTGCTATTGGACATCCTCTTCTTCTCTTCCTCTACTACAAATAGCACTTCTGCTTATATTTTATCTTCTTGTTGTTTTACCCAAGATACTTGCTGTATTGGTATTGTTCATTTGCTTTGATGTATATGGAAAGATAGACAGACAGACAGACAGACAGCCATTACATACTGTATAGTGCAACTCCTCTTTTTTCCTACTGCTATTTTTTTCTTTTGAATAACTATAAGAATAAACTATATCCTTCAATTCGGCCATAGCAATCATCCTACCAGATCCAAATTATGTTAATGAAGATATATTTACTTTCCTACAATACTTCTCTTTTCATTTACTTCATAAGCATTTCCCTACATTAAACATTAATAGATAATTAAGGTCATGAACTTTATGAATCTATGTTTTTCCTGACATTGTCATTGAATAACCCAATGTCCCTATTCTCATACTTAATACTGCAAGGTATAGGTTTTTACTTGAAATTCTTATCTCTAAATTTCAATCTTCAACTTCTACCAAATTCAGTTTCAAACCTCTTAATTAAATCTGGCATGGTTAAATCAGTAAAAGGTGTCCTTCCAGGTGTTCCTAAAATGAAACCCATCTCATCCTAGCAGCCATAATCCAGATCATGTAGACTACAATCTTATCAATCAAGGCTACAATTTGCGCATCTATTAACAACATTTTGTAAGCTAAAGCTTGTTTCTCTTTCTTTCGAAACTTCTTCCATGGATTAAGGAAAAATGGATGTGAATATTACCCAAACTTCCAACTTTTTAGCTTCCATTCTAAAGTTTCTAAGCCCAAGGGTTGTGATTATAGCAGCTGTTGTATTGCACTGTCATATCCTAAACCTATGCTCCAGGGAGACAATACAGTTCACAAGCCATGAGCTCTAGTTGGCAAAGACTATTCTGATTCTTCATAATACAAAATCACTAAGTATAACAATTCTCCTCTTTGCTTCCTTGCTAATAGCAATGGTATCACTTTTGCTGTTCAGGGCTTAGCTTCTCACCTGCTATTACTATTTTTTTTTTTGTTCCATCCCTGGAAGTTCAGAGCCTATTTATTCTGTGAAAGCATGAAAACTATTTCTGAATTCTAGTAGCAGAATCTTTTCCACATATTTTGTTTCAAACTGTCACTTACTCACTGGGTTTGAATATCTGTTTGACTATTATAAATGTGGCTTTCAATCATAGACCACATTATACTGCCTTATTTGTTCTAATAAATCTAGGACTGGTCTCATAAGCTTAGTGTAGCCACTGGATAATTTTGTGCAGTATTCCAGGGAACATTAAAATACACTGGTTCAATCATTTTGGATATAGTTTGATAGTTCTTCTAGATCTAAATCTTGTGGGACAGTTCTCTATATAAGAACACCAAAATGCTATAAATCTTTTTATAATAGTGTCAAGGGTTAGCGTAGGTAGTATTCATAATGAACCCCATAAGTACCAAGAGATATGGTCATGGTTCTTGCCTAAGGAAAACAAGATAAATGGAGGAAGGTAAAGAGAATATCAAGCAGACAGATAAACCAAACCGAAGAACGTTTTGAAACTCAGAACATGACCATTGATCATCTGACATTCTTAGAGTTCCACTATTGATTAGCTTAGCCTGAGCTATCCTTATAGCTAGCAGCCACTTACAATAAGCTCTCAACTCAAGCTCAGTGCAGTGGGGATCTCCAGTGAGGATGAAGTGGGAGTAAAAGGGTTTAGCCTTCTCTCCCTCCCTCCCTCCCTCCCTCCCCCGCCTCTCTCTCTTTCTTTCTCCCTCCCTTTCTCCTTTCTCCCTTCCTGTGAAGAATCCCAGAAGGTCTTTGGTAGGAGGAAGAAAAGCCAGATGTTTTGAAACTCAGAACATGCCCATTGATCATTTGGCATTCTTAGAGCTCCACTATTGATTAGCTTAGTCTGAGCAAGGATAGCTAGCAGCCACTTACAATAAGCTCTCAACTCAAGCTCAGTGCACGTGGGGATCTCCCTAAATAGTGAGGATTTCTTTGTTTCTTTTTCCCTTGAAGCCCCACCCTCCCTTCAGGCAGCCCGTTTTTGCTTCCAGGGGACTGCAGGGAGTCTTGCTAGGCACACACACCCCGTACCCCATTTTGGCCTTAGCAAGCCTCCCTGCAGTTCCTGGGAGCCAAAACAGGGCAAGGGAGACTCCTGTAAGGGGCTGGGAAGGTAAGGTCGTGAGCCTGGTGGGTGTGGCAAAGCATGCTCCGGGGGGGGAGGGCTAGCATGACTTACCTGTAGGCAGGAGGAGGCAGCTCAGTTGGGGCACAGGGCAGGCACCACATGGGAAGGCAGCTTAGGCAGGCAGGCAAGCCGCCTGGGTGGTGAGGAGGAAAAGGAAGTAACTGGGCAGGGCGGCGACCAGGGGACAGGTTCGGGGGCATGGCCAGCCAGCCATTAATACCAGTTCTGCGACCCTCACCAGTTTATTGCTACTGCTTCTCCCAAACCAGTGTGAACCGGTAGCAACCCACCACTGAACTGCCATCTCTTATATAAAAGGCAAGTTTCTTTTATATGCCTTCTCCTTTCCTAGGTCTGAACTGTCGTTTATTTTTTCTTAACAATTCTTGATGATTCCTTCATCAAGGTTATATCTGTATTCCCCTACCATAGTGTCTAGAAGATTCATATCAAATATGAGCTAGTCTTAATACTGAAATTAAGGAGAGAAATGCCACTCTGGTATCATTATGGTAACACGTTGGCTAATTCAGCAAAGCCATTGCAGTTTATTTGAGGTGAGTGGTATTTTTAGTGAGCCAAGAAGCAAACACATTAGAGAAATCCATTAAACCAGCATCATGCTGAGTAAATAATCTTCATAATTTTGCTCCAGGAAACATACATAGGACTGTCCAAAAGCAATACAAGTAATCTGTCAAAGCATTCAAAGTTTAACAATCTCTAAAGCCATTTAAACTCACTGAGGTGGTCTATCCAGGAGGATAAGAAAATCTCAGGACATGGTCTAGACTGTCTCCTACTACAATCTCTTGGAAGTGTATCAGTTCTACTTTAGTTCTACTTTAGTATAAGCTGAAAGTTATGGGGAGAAGGATAACTTTCCTAACACAGGAAGAGCAGTTCAAAATGGAGCCAATGATATTCGCTAAAGGTGCTCCAGTACAGGCCAGACAGGCTTTTAGATTCCCACAATGATCAAGGGGATGGGGCATTGGTCCTACCTGACCCATTCCTTCTCGTCATGCTGGAGACAGCAGCCAGGAATAGGAATGGGTTAATGCCATCTGTCAGTTATTGGACTGAGTCTACAAGTTGTTTAAGCCATGCCTCCTCCTTTTGCTTCCCAGCTTTCTAGACAAAGGTGTTGATACAGACTGAAGTATGAAAACAAAACCATCACCTCCCTCCCCAACCAGGACCAGACATGAATTCAGGTGGGGCTGGCTGCTGTCTCCAGCATGACGAGAAGGAGCATGTCAGGTAGGACCAACGTCCCTTCTCCATAGCGGCTGGAGACAGCAGCCAGGAATGGGTCATACCAAAGCTGGCTGTCCTATTGGGAGGGCGCTGTCCAGTTCAACATCCCCTGTACCGTGCATATTTTCTGAAGTACCCGCCTGCTAAAAGCTGCCTCAGCCAAGGCGTAAGTGGCCAGTTTATAATGGGGGATAAAGGGTGAAGGGGACGACCAGATAGCAGCTCGGCATACCTCCTCCAACGATGCCTGCATAGCCCATGCAGCAGAAGTAGCTGCAGTAGAGTGAGCAGAACCGGTAAAACTGAACCTCATAAGCCTTGGAAATGCAGGCCCTTATCCATCTACCCAAAGTGGGAAAAGACACCTTATTCCCCAAGTGAGGCCGGTTGGATAGATATGAAAAGAGACTCCAACTTCCTCAGAGAAGAAGTCCTCCTGATGTAAATGGGGAGAGCCCTCCGCCTATCCAGGGTATGCCAAGTCTGTTCCAAACAATGGACAGGCTCAGGGCAAAAATTAGGTAGTACAAGCTCCTGAGCGCTATGGAACCATGTGTTTATTTTGGGAATAAATGTTGGGTCTAGGCATAATACCACCCTGTCCGGATGGAAGACACAAAGGTCATTCCTTACTGACAGAGCTGCCAACTCTGAGATATGCCTGGCAGAAGTCTGACCTACCTTGCCAGTTCCCTCAGACTGGCCTCCTGGGAAAGGTATACCTTGGACTCCACCGTATCTATTGTAGCTCCCAGGAGCTATAGTCAGGTTGTGGGAACTAAATGGCTTTTGGATTGATTTATAGAGAATCCGTGGTCTTGCAGGACTTGAATCGTGGAACTGGACTGGATAAGAATATCATCCAGGTAGACTTGGATTCTTATGGTAGAGTCCAAATGCATCCCGCCAGGGTGGCCATTAGTTTGGTGAATACTCTGGGGCGGATGATAGACCAAATGGCAATGCCCAATACTGGTAGTGTTTCCCCATGTATTGGAAGCGGAGAAACTGTCTGTGGACGGGCAGGATGAGAACATAAAGGTACGCCTCCGTCAGGTCCACTGACGTGAGGAAGTTGCCCGTCCTGACGCTTTCCAAGATGGTCTGGAGAGACTGCATCCTGAACCGTCAATAGACTATGTGACAGGTCAGAGTCTTGAGGTCAAGAATTGCCCTCTATCCCTCCCGAGGCCTTCTGTACAACTAACAGTCGGGAATAAAGCCCCTGCCCATGTTGCTCCTCTGGAACCGGCTGGATGGCCTGAATATCCAGGTGGTGGTTTATGGCTGATTCCATGAGGAGCTGTTTTGTCCAATCCCATGATACAGGACAGCAGACGAAAGACCTCAGTGGGCTGGAGAGGAACTCCAGGGAGAGACCTGACCTTGCCATCTCCCTGACCCAAGCGTCCATGGTGGTGACCTCCCACTGGTTGGCAAAAAATGCCAAGTGGCCTCCAATGGGAGGCCTGGACAGGCAGTCACTTAGCGCGTCTTTGAAAGGAGCGACTCCTCCCACCCCGAAAGGACCATTTGGGTAGGTACCTCTGCCCTTTTCTGCCCTGTCTATCTTGCATCTGTCCTTGTCTGGCTGGAAATGGCCGGTATGATCGTGGCATCCCATAAGCGCCCTCCACTTCTCTAAAGGAGAAGGGATGAAAATAAGGTATCAGGCGTAGCTCCGACCAACGAGACAAGCTTGGCAAAAACTTTTGTTTGTCCCTGGATTCTACAAATATAGGCTCCAGGGGTTCTCCAAATAATTTGTCCCCTGTATACGGGGAGGATGCCAGCCGCCACTTATTTCTGGCATCAGCCTGCCATTGACGTAGCCATATGAGGCATCTAGTTGCTACTGAGGAGCCGATGGCTTTGGCCACAAATCAGGATCCAATAGAGTCTGCTGAGAACTCTATTGCTGCCATGATTTTGTTAAGGTCTTGGTGGGACTGTGAATCGGCAGCTGGCAATCGTTCTTGTAGTTGCCTCAGCCAGAGCAGTGATGCTTGATTGAAAACTGAGGCAGTGGAGGATGCCTTAATGGCCCAGGCAGCTGCCTGATGGGCCTTGACCAAAGTCTGCTCTGATCTTTTGTCCTCTGGGCGGAGGTGTTCCTCCAGTGGCCCTGTTATGGCCAACTGTGAGGACAGAGCTACCACTGGGGCATCAACAGCGGGAACCTGCAAGATGTTAGTCAGGTCTGAGCCCGTGTTGTATAAATGCCTGTCCAAGCTGCCAGGGTTTGGTCCTGACGTGGGAGAGGCCCATTGTTTTAGTACAATGTCCCGGAAAAGTCGGAAAGCTGGGACTTCTTCCGACTCTATGATGGGTTCCTCAAATAGGGAGTCTGTGGGATTTTGGAATGCCAGAAAAATTCTTTTAAACCGAGAAGGTTTGGGTAAATTCTACCCTTTGGGGCTTATCTGCAATTTGCAATTCTGCCACCAATGCTCAAGTCACAGCGTCTCGGAGCTAAGCTCATAAAAGCTTGTATTACTGTCCACGCAGCCTGCTAGGCCTTGCCTCCCGAGGGCTGTAGAAATTGGAATGGTCTTACCATTCCTCCAAAATGGTGGCAATCGTCCCCTTTCACGCTCTCCGGCTAGTGCTATAGAGCCAGACTCGTGGGCGCTGCAGTGCAGGGAAAAGCAGCTGATTGAGCTAGACCACTCACTGGTCTTCCCACCGCTCAGATCAATTCGTCACACTCACTAGCAAGTCCTACGGAGCTAGGCTTGTGGGTGCTGAGTGGAATTCGCAACTTTTTTCAGAGACTGTCTTGTCGGCCCTCCAAAATGGCGTCCGATCCTGCCGCATTCTCTGGCTAGCGGTACGGAGCTAGGCTCATGAGCGCTGCCTGGCTGGAGTCAAAGGAACTGAATCCTTGGGTCCCCTCAAGGGTCAGTGGTTTGGGGACAAGCTTGTGAGCGCTGCACTGATATCTGCCAGCTGGCAGTCTCTTCGCCGTCCAAGCGGCCTTCAGCAGGCTCAGGCTGAGTTGCCTTTCACACTGGTATCATGGGGAAGATCAACCAGCCAAACTGGGATCAGTCCCTGCATATGTTGAAATCTTAGGAAAAAGCCATCAGAAATGGTCAGCTCGATAAAACACATCTGTCCAGCTTAGACTGAGTCTGAAAGCTGGGAAGCAAGAGGAGATGTGGCTTAAACAACTTGCAGACTCAGTCCAATAGCTGACAAATGGAGTTAACCCATTCCTGTTCCTGGCTGCTGTCACCAGCCACTATGGAGAATAAACTGTGTTCCACCTTCCAAGATAGTTAAGTCCAGCTGGGTTCGATGGAATTGACTTCCAATTTATTGTAGAACAGAATTAAGCAACTGATTATTTATTTTAGAATGATGGAGAATTGGGCAGCATACAAGTTAAATATATAAGTACAGGTAGTGCTTGACTTACCAACATTCATTTAATCACCATTTGAAGCTACAACAGCACTCAAAAATTGACTTATGACAAGTCCTCATGCTTGTAACCATTGCAGCATCCCTATGGTTACATGATAAAAATTTGGATGCTTGGCAACTGGCATGTATTTACGATGGTTCCAGCATGCAATCTTCTTGGCTAGCTTCCCACAAGCAAAGACAATGGGGGAAACCAGATTGGTTAATGACCATGTGAATCTCTTAAATTTAGTGATTTGCTTAATAACTATGGCAAAATAGGTCATAAAATAGAGGGTGATTCACTTAACAACTGCTTTGCTTAGCAAAGAAAATTCTGGTCCCAACTGTGATTATAAATCGAGGATTACCTGTAGTAATAATAGTAGTAGTGGTATTAGTACCAGCAATAATGCTACTCCATCAGCAAACCAGCTGCCAGTGTTATACTTATTTTAGAGTTCTTCAGACTTCATGGCTTTAAATATTCCATTTCAAAAGGTAATACTGATTATTTCATCTATTTCAACATCCAATCAGAAGACCACAAGTTTCTACTTTAAAGCCCTATATAATGGAACCCATTATATTGACCCAATTATTGACATATAGATTTTATAAAACTTTTAGCAGGAATAAACAGGAATTGAGATGAATGTACTATCCACTCCTCCACATTAATTTCTGCCCTGTTTTAGTGAGTCTGGCCATAAAAATGGTCAGGGGTAACACAATGCCTAAAGAGATCGCATTTAAGGGCGTCGTCAAGAATCTATCTTGATTAAAGATTTCAAAAAGAACCCAAAAAACCACTGGTAAATAGATAACCCAACACAGAGTGAGTTACTTGACTATGGGAAGTTATTTTATGTACCCCCCCCCAAAATCCCTATCTGTTTAAAGCTAAACTATTATCTCTGGGGTCAATTAACATAGCTTTGGAACTTGTATACCATGCTTCCCATGTGAACACAAGCAATGGTGGTAGAACATTTACCAATTAATTCAGGACTGCAGTTTTCACATTGTTCAAAGTCACTGTTTTAGAAGAACAAGAAAAAAAAAGACACAATGGAGTTGTATCCACATGCATATCTGCCCATGCGAAAAGATCAACTCAAGCAAGAGAATGAGATAGTCCAAGAATTCACCTATCACCAAAACACTAGTGCAACAGCAAAGATTACATTTGTACAACACACTGAAACACTAAGCCAGTTTATTTTAGCTTATCTTGTCATGTAAACCAAGAAAACTGATTTATTGTTCTTCTGAAACAGATCGGAACACAAAGTATTCAAGGGATACTGCAGAGCACAGTGCTTCTCCTTGAAGCAATCACATCCCCTGGGTGATTTGGTGGGACTGCTGTAAAGGCTTTTCCAGTTCCATCTGTACGTGCAGTTAAGACAAAATTCTGGGACCACAGATGACATGAAACAGATTCCAAGAGCACACAGGTGGAGACAATTAGAGGCAGCTTCCAAATCAGCCTTGCCAAATTTTCTGAATTATTTGTTAGTCCTAATTTGGACAGTTTAACTTACTTACACAGCTTTATTTACAAGTAGCATTGAGAAGGTGAAAATTTTACATACAACATGTTCTCTAAAAGGCGATTTATAGAAATATGAGTTATGTGGTCAGATATTGGAAAGCATACTAACCTTTCCATTGAAAAAAGCAAATGTATGTGCATCACAACCCTGACAACGAGAATCTAGCCTGAGGAAGGCTTACTGAATCTGGCTAGAACTTTAACAGAAAGGATTAAGAAAATGCATGGGGGATTAGGTAATTCTTAGCATAAGGTACATCCATAAACTGAGACTTCATCAAAATGGGGAAACATCTAAATGATCCCATATTTCATTATATTTATCCATACAAAGTCTATATTTATAGGCAATCCATTCATAAGTAGCTAATGTAATCAGGTCTAATCCAATGAATAAATGGGCTATACATTTATCTTTCCAATGTTGTAATATCAGTCTTTTAGTCATGGTAAGAGTACAAAGAATCCATTTATGTTGGATTCTTAAATTCCATGTACTAGGTATGTAATTCAAGAGAATGCTATCTTTTGAAAATTTTAGCTTTTGTCACATAGTCAGCTTTATATAGTCTACTACTTTCTCCCAAAATTTAGTAATTATAGGATTTATACTATAGTTATACCATAATTTTTATATTATAAAAAGGTATGGATACATATAATAAAATATGGGATTCATTTATATAAAATGCAGGTTTTAAAAAGCATGATAGTTCTATAAGTGTATTACAGATATATATGTTTCTATTAAATAATTATATATAGCATTGCGTTTACTGTTGCAATGACATATTGTTGTTTTTTCCCCCTTATTTTTAAAGCACTTTTTAAAATAATGTATGTATCTTTGTTTTGTCCCTTTTCTTTTATTTCTTTTTCTGTTAATTTAACAGCAAAAAAATGATGAAATGTGCGCCATGATGTCTTGACACAAGATCCACCGTCCACCCCTTATATATTTATACATGACTTCATGCTGCAAGTACAAAATGGGCGGAGTTTTTTATCATGATATTGCAACATACATATCATGGCGCTTTCTTGCTTCACCAGCAGTGATGCCTGGCCTTGCCCTAGCTACATCCTATCAGAAGGATAGGCCGATGGCTCACTCCATGCATGTATGCCTTAGGAACAATGGCAGAAAGAAGGCCCTGAGATTAGCAGTTTCTTAGACAACAAATAGGCAGAATAAAATACAAAGTGAGACCAAACAATAAGTTCCTAACTCCATATTTGTAACCCCTATCCCTTCTGATTAGGAGGTTGCAAGGTCCTAAAGAATCAGTGCAATTGAAAACACATTTCTACATTGTGCCAGAGGACCTTAGAAGAAGAGTGTGCAAACACCCACATTTTCCAATGGATATTTCAACTCTCTTGCATCTAATAAATAGTAGAAAAATTGGGAACATGAAGAATTATGTTTGGGCATTAATGCCAGACTTGAAGTAACTGATGTACTCATTTAATTTTATTTCCAGAGTTTGGTAAGGCAAAGGGCTAAAACTGACAGCTGCACAGCCATAGTGTCAAATACTAGCTATCTTAAGAAAGCATCTCCAAAAGGGAAATAGAGAGAAAATAGGAATTGCAATTTATCAGAATCAGACTTGACAAAATAGGAATACTGAATGGATACTTTGCCAGTTGATGCATAAACTACATCCCAGCTTGTCATGTTTTATCTTGCTTTCAAATTAATTTCCTTACAATCTTTTCAAATAATTTTTCTCATAGTATTTCTGTGAAATGTTTAACACCTGATTTAGGAGGTGACCACATTAATGTAGTAGTAAAAATTCTTCTGGTTATCATGACTTTCACAAGTTGACAAAATTTCACAATGCTAGAAATGATACCATATGGAAATCATTTGATTTCCATAGATTACGTTTCCTCAGCAAGGAAAACAGAAGAAATGGCAATGAGGCGAAGGGGGTTAAGCTATTAAAAGTTGTGTCTTGCAACAGTACGGAAGCTAAATCAAGCTAAACCCAGCAACAAATAATTAGGCCTGCAAATATGGAATCTGGGAATATGTTGTTGCCACTCCTTCTTTAATTTGGAATATCATACAGGACAATTTTTCAGCTCAAGGTTGGCATTAAATACAATCACACTTCCAACTCAGATTCCTGTTTCATACGCACACAGATATACACATATAATCCCTGACACACATAAATAACACTTTAAAAAAAAAAGAAGTACAAATCATGTATTTATCATTACATGCAATTCCACTCTTACACCAGTATCAGAGAATAGCTATGATTTGAGCCATACCAGATGAAGGCAAATAAATGAATCAAATTATTTCTTCTGTGGTTTTTAATTCTTCTGTTCTGTTTCAACATGGAAACAGAGACTAAAGAATCTTTCTTGCTCTGCAATTCTTGAGAACTAAAACTGTCCATCACTAGGTGTCAGCATCTAGCTAACCTTGTCTGATCTCATAAAGCTAATAAGAGTCGCAGCTGATTAGTATGGAAAGGAGACATCAGCAAGATTTCCAGGACTATTGGCTCAAGTGAACAATTAATTTTAAAAATCTTTAACAATATCTTTAAATAAAGCAATTATAAACCAGACAAAGCCACAAACAAAATACATGATGCTTGCATCATTGTGCAACTTGACAGATCAGAAATTGCAGAAGACAATATAAAGGCTTAACTTATTCTCTTTTAATCCTATTATCCATTGTTATTAGCAAGACCTTCATGCAAATACTCCTGAACATAAAAGGCAAGTTATGCAGGGCAGGGCTTTAAAATCAAAATCTATCTTTATAGTTCAGAACTATTAAAGAGACAGGACAATTCTCTTGTAAGTGAAGAATCACACTGGATTTTACTCTTTTCGTCAAGCATGCATTAGATAACAATACAAGTATAAACATGATTATGAATATATGAAATGAATACGAATAAAAAGGGAACATTAGGAAAGGGACGGTAGGCACACTGGTGCGCTTAAAGACCTCTTAGGAATGGGGTGAGGTCTACAGTAGACAGTCTAAGGTTAAAGTTTTGGGGGGTTGGGGAAGAAACCACAGAGTCAGGTAGTGCATTCCAGGCATCGACAAATCTGTTACTGAAGTCATATTTTTCTGGAATCAAGTTTGGAGTGGTTGACCATAAGTTTGTATCCATTGTGTGCTCTTGTATTGTTTTGATTGAAGCTGAAATATTCATTGACAGATAGCACATTGTAGCAGATGATGTACTACGCTTAGGTCAGACCGAAAATGGCAAAGTTCTAAGTTGTCTAAACCCAAAATTTCAAGTCTGGTGGCATAAGGTATTTTGTTGCAAGCAGAGGAGTGGAAGACTCTTCTCGTGAAATATCTCTGGACTCATTCAATTGTATTAATATCCGATATGCAGTGTGGGTTCCAGACAGATGAACTGTATTCAAGAATTGATCTAGCAAAAGTTTTGTATGCCTTACTTAGCAGTCCAATATTACCGGAGAAGAAGCTATGCAAGATTAGGTTAATAACTCTTAGTGCTTTTTTGGCAATGCTGTTACAGTGATCTCTGGCACTTAGATCATTTGAGATGATTATTCCAAGGTTTTTGACAGAGTGAGGGTCATCTACTAGGTCATATCCACCCAGCTTGTATTTTGTGTTCTGATTTTTTTTGCCAGTGTGTAAGACAAAGCATTTGTTGGTTGAGATTTGGAGTTGCCAATTGTTTGACCATTCTGACACATAGTCAAGGTCTTTTTGTAGGGTAGCAGAATTGTCAGTGGTGTTGAATAGTTTTACATCATCAGCGAAGAGAATGCAGTTGCTTATAAGATGATTGCAAAAGTCATATTATAGGTCATATATCGTATAAAGAGTGTGGGTCTTAAAACGCTACCTTGAGGGACACTGCTGTTAACAGGTGCTGGGTTTGATAAGGTGCTCCTTATTTTGACTACTTGTTGCCTGTTTGATAGGAACGCAGCTATCCACTTATGCAGGAATCCGGAAATGCCATAAGATTTTAGTTTTAGAAGTAGTTTGTCGTGTACCACTGAATTGAAGGCTTTACAGAAATCTATATAAATTGCATCTATTGATTTACCCTGTTCGAGGTTTGAGTCCATAAATTTTTGCAGTATAAGAATTGCAGATTGCAGGACAATTTTTTTCTGAAGCTAAATCGCTTGTTAGAGAGTAGGTTGTTAGTCTCCAAGTAGAGGGTAAAGGATTGGTTTATGATTGATTCCATGACTTTGTAGGTGATGCAACATAATGAGATTGGTCTGTAATTATCAACTAGGCTGGGGTCACCCTTTTTGAAGATAGGGATGATGGTGGCTAATGACCATAAATTAGGTAAGGAGCTGGTTCTGAAAGATATTTCGTAGATTATGCTAAGTGGTTCTGCTATGGTGGTTGAGAGCTTTTTTAGGAAGTAGGCACATAATCCATCAGGGCCAATCGATAAATATGATTTTAGGTTGCGTAGTGCCTTTTCGACAGCATCTTCTGTGAAATCGACATGTAGTAGATCCTTGTGATTAGTTGTGGTACGATTGGGAAATGTGGGTCATGATCCATTGCTGTTTACAAAGACTGAACTGAAGAATGTGTTGAAGAGGTTGGCCTTAATGGTTTCATCATTACAGTCTTTTCTGTTTGGCCTTTTTAGTGATGGGATGGATCTTGAGTCTTTAAGTTTGTTGTTTACAAAATTTTAGAAGGCCCGGGTGGATTTAGTGCATATTAGGTTTTCCTCTTGTTTGCTGTGATAACTGATGCATTCTGTCTTTATCTATTGACATAAGCTTTTGTAGCGACTTTTGAAGTTAGCTACATAGCCAGTTTTGCTTTTGTGCCAAAGAGTTATAGGTTTTTTTGTCTGAAACTTCCTTATTGTTATGGGTAATTTGTTTTTCCTGGTTTTGGGGGTTATTAGTGGTACGTATAGTTTGATGATTCTTTTGACTTCTTGCAAAAAAATGTTATAATGGTCTTCGGCAGTGATGCAGCCAGTGAATAGTGTTTGCCAATCAAGACATGAAAGGTCGTCAGTTATGAGATCATAGTTGGCTTTTCTAAAGTTATACTTTGGGAGTCCGTCATTATGATCATCTTTGTAAGGGCATAAATTGAAACAAAAGTCAATCATGCTGTGGTCACTGTTGGAAAAGGGTTCAATTATTTGTAGACCATAGATTGAGTTTAAATTATTGCAGAAGATGAGATCAAGGCAGTTGTTGAGTCTAGTGTTGTTTGTTACTAGTTGGTCCAATCCAGGGGTGAAATCCAGCAGGTTCTGACAGGTTCTGGAGAACCTGTAGTGGAAATTTTGAGTAGTTTGGAAAATCGGTAGTGGAAATTTTGAGTAGTTCGGAGAACCAGCAATTGCCACCTCTGGCTGGCCCCCGAGTGGGGTGGGAATGGAGATTTTGCAATATCCTTCCCCTAGGAGTGGGGAGGGAATGGGGATTTTGCAGTATTCTTCCCCTGGAGTGGGGTGGGATTGGAGATTTTGCAGTATCCTTCCCCTGCCACGCCCACCAAGCCATGCCCACAGAACCAGTAATAAAAAAAATTGGATTTCACCACTGGTCCAATCCCAGATTAGTAACAGCATTATACATGGTTGTATGAATTGGTTCTGTTGTACATTCATTTAGGGTTAATAAGAGGTAGATTGAGGTCACCAAGAAATATAAGAGGGTATGGGCAAGAGGCTGCCCATGTTAGTAGTGAAGTTAGTTTGTTCGCATGTACAAGGTCGTAATCAGGGGCTCTGTAAAAAAGTAAGAAGTGAAATGTGGTATTTAGGGAAAGGTCGCATACGATGGTCTCAGGAAGAGCAAGCTCCTGTGTAACTGGGTGGAGCATAGTATCCTCCCCTCAGTGAGACTGTGGGTCCACATCAAACTGTATATCACATCTGATTTGTGACCAGCTGTAAGTTGAAGGCATACACTGGTCTATTATCTGATTTTTTTTTTTTTCATATAAACAATGCTGTGCCTCAGTGGTTAGATGGCATAGACATTGGTATTTGAACACAGATCTTTTTAACATTTATAGTTAATTGTGTTTTACTAATCTAGGTGAAATGTTAATATATATTGCTAGTCCATGCATGATATGCCATAGGCTAAATAAATAAATATCTTATACTTCTATATCTGGTTTACTTATAGACTGAAAGATTTAAAAAATAATCCTGAAGAACAACTAATGTGGTCTGGAATAAAGAAGAATTCAACTAAGTTCTTATTACTGCTCACCTGTTAATTTATAAGACCTGGAAATTGCTGATGCTATAAATTTTCATCATCAAATGGAAACTAGTAAATAACTAGAATTTATCAGACAATAAAAGAAGTGACATACAGCAGAGCATATGCTTTGCAGATTCATTATGCAGTTAATTGATCTTTCATAGCTTAAGTAGGGAGGACTTCAGAAGAGGATCAAGTTAGACAGGTTACCTTAAGTCTGGCTAAGGCAGCTCTAAATTGAGAAAATAAAGTATTTTGTTTTTCCCAAACCTATAATTCTAATTGAATTTAAACTTTACAGGAAGCAAGTTCATTCCTAAGATACTTCCTGAGATCCCCATCCTATACACGTTTATTTGGAAACAAGTCCAAGTTTAATACCAATTTTATTCTTTGTTTACAGTAGCCCTTACAACTTTGTTTTCTTCAGTAATGCAGAAGATTTGTACATGATTAAGTTGTCATATCGTTTCGTGAATCCAGGTAATAAAACAATTCAGAAACATATGAAATAGTCCACAAGGATAAAGTACTTCTTTTCGTTTGTTGGTTTTATGTATACTGTGCTCAAAGTTTACCCAAACTTCAGAAATCCAAACTTTTGCAGTTTCTTTTACATTGCACACATGAACACACATGCCTACACACATGAATACACGTATGCCAGTTGGAGATTATCAAAGCCCTGAAGTTCTTCCAGATGATGGAACTATGCAAATGGTGGTGAAAGATGGTACACCGCATGACGTTGCAACCAGAAAATTATAATTTTAATATATCTATGGCTATTCAAGAGGAAGGGAACATGGAATGCCAAATGCCAATGGCTATATCTTTATGCCAGCAACATTATACCTTGGATAGAGAAGTGGGATTTAAAGAAATAAATGCTTCAGAAATACCATATCATTGCTTTATGCATCCTGGTTCTTGGTTTGTCCTTTTAGCTCCTAGAATCCTGGCATATGATTTTGCAATTTTTGAAATGCATAATTACAAGCATGTTAGCATTAGCAGTTTGGAAGGCTACAAAAGTTTGTTGCCAAAGAATGAAGAGAAATCTCATCCCAAAAAATTAAAAGATGAAAAAGTTCAAGGAAAACCTGAACCTTATTCTTCAGTCAAATCTAACCTGGCAATCAAAATAATGGGCAGAGACAATCAAATCATGGAAAAACTTGGCCAACCAATTAGGACTGTGGAAGTTTCTTTTTTGGTGAGTTTTTAAAAGGAGGAAGGACAGCTCCACTACTTTTTTCATTTTCATCCACAGGCAGAGAAAAGTTGCTTCAAGCCAGGTAAGCAAAACCCTGATCCTCAGGGTAGGTTGAAGAACAAGAAAAAATAGAATAATCTAGGAATTATTGGAAGCTATATACTGATTACAATGCTGGTTTATTTATGGAAAAGTATATGAGCTGTGATGCCTTTGTTCTATTTTATCCTGACTTTGCTGTGGACATACATGCCTATGTATGCCTCTTGCTGTGTCTGGCTGCAACAAAGGTGACAAGCCTTCCATACAAGCTTTCCATAATGAAATTAGATTTTGATCAAGTTCATACTGTTTCTAGAACTGTTCTCAGAACTACATATTTTGACTGATATAAATGATATGGAGATTCTCAATCATACAGGTCACGGTTGTCCCAAAGGTGATTTTCAAAAGGCAATTGGACTTTCTTGGGGGTTTTTTCCTTGAAACGTTTTGCTTCTCATCCAAGAACTGAAGACCAAGAAAATCCAGTTGCCTTTTGAAAAGCACTTTTGGGATAACATATTAATTTCAACTTCATTCACCAGCTTCCAGTTTGGATATGAGCTTTCCTGGGTCCTATATTTTAGAGCTGCTTGTTTGTTTTTTGTAAGAATGGATCTAACAGTTGATTTATCCATTATGCTAATCCTATAGTTTACTTATGCACAGTGAATTGAGTAAGCTACAACTAGCTGGTTTCATACAGATATAGAATTGCAAAATTGTAAAATGGTTTATAAACCACAATTATTTAGTTTTCATTATGTGCTAATCCCAAACCTAATTCCTCATCTATAATGAAACATCTGGAAAAAGAAAACAGAATGACAGAGTTGGAAGGCACCTTGGAAGTCTTCTAGTCTCAACACTCTGCTCAGGCAGGAAGACCTATACCAGTGATGGTTAACCTTTTCGGAACCAGAACCCAGAAGAAAGCAGCTGGCCGGTGCGCATGTGCACCAGACCAGCTGTCTGCCATGCATGCACGTGACGGAACCCGGAAGAACAGCTGTCTGCCATGCATGCACGTGACGGAACCCGGAAGAACAGCTGGCGATGGCACACGTGCCCACAGAGAGGGCTCTGTGTGCCACATCTGGCACGCATGCCATAGGTTCGCCATCACAAACCTATACCATTTCAGACAAGTGGTTGTCCAATCTCTTCTTAAAAACTTCCAGTGTTGGAGCATTCATACCTTCCAGAGGCAAGTCGATCCACTGATTGATTGTTCTGTTAGGAAATTTTTCCTTAGTTCTAGGTTGCTTCTCTCCTCGATTAGTTTCCATCCATTGCTTCTTGTCGTGCCTTTAGGTACTTTGGAGAATAGATTGACCCCTCTTCTTTGTGGCAGCCCCTCAGATATTGGAACACTGCTACCATGTCATGCAGTGGTGGGATTCAAGTAATTTAACAACCGGTTCTCTGCCCTAATGATTTCTTCCAACAACCAGTTTGCCAAACTGCTCAGAAAGGTAACAACCGGTTCTCACAAAGTGGTGCGAACTGGCTGAATCCCACCACTGATGTCTCCCTTAGTCCTTCTTTTCATTAAACAAGATATACCTAATTCCAGCAACCATTCTTTATATGTTTTAGCTCCAGCTCCTACAGCTAAACATACCAGCCCTGAGTTACATATACAGTATTTATCTATTGTCTCCGATCATATTACTCATACATATTCATTCAATATAGCTAGTTACTACTGAGCCAAAATTTCTGTTGCTAAGCAAGAGAATTATTAAGTGAGTTTTACACCATTTTACAATCTTTCTTGCCACAGTAGCTAAGTGAATAACTGCAGTTGTTAAATTAGTAATATGATTGTTAAATGAATCTGGCTTCCCTATTGACTTTGCTTGTCAGAAGGTAGCAAAATGTGTTCAGATGACCCTGGACACTGCAATCATCATAAATACATGCCAGTTGCCAAGCATCTGAATTTTGATCATGTGGCCATGGAAATGCTACAATGATCATAAGTATGAAACAGTAATAGGTCACTTTTTTCAGTGCCATTGTAACTTCAAAAGGTCACTAAACAAATGTTTGTAAGTCGAGGACTATCTGTAAGGTAGCATCACCATCTTCTCTTCTTCTCAGTGCACTCAGCAGAAACATTATTCTGTAGTCTCAAAATGCATTGACCTACGCGACAGCCATTACCTAGTAGATACCAGCCATGATTTGCACACAACCTGATTCAATGCTTTCAAGAAACTGACCCTTCGGGCATATATGCACAGAAAAGGGAGCACAGGATGTGGTTCTTTTTATTTATAAATTACCTGTGTTTTTGATCTTTGTTTTTTGGTTTGTTTTCTTCCTGTAATTTCCACTTTATTTGTCAGTCCCATTCTTGTATCTTCAACTGGACTCTTTGAAATAGGAGATAAGCTCTTTCAGGAATGGTGACCTCAATTCTCTTTTTTTCCTGTACATAGTTCCATAGGTTACACATGATATGAATAAAACAAAGTAGCTTATTTTTCATTGAGGCTCTTCATATCAGAGATACAATAATAATTTTTACTAGGTTTTTTTTTTCAGTTGTTGCAGTTGGCAAATGCTTTTTTCCTAATCCTTTAAGCTCCTACTTTGTTCCTGGATCAAATATCTGCTCTTCCCTTCCTCCCCACAATTAATTCTCCTTTGAATTTACTTCATCTGAAACTTCCAGTTTGCTAATCCCACATTCAACCTCAGTGCAACTATGTTTATACAATCTCTCTACCAGTTTAAGCTTAAATGTGTTGGCAGTCAAAATCAGGAGAAAGCATGGCACGTCGGTTCTACAAATTATTATTTACCTCAGTGATAAGATGCTAACCTTCTTGGACACAGAATATCTAACCAAAAGGGACTTTGTGTGGACTTCTAAGACTGATATTTTTCCAAACTCGAGATAGGACAACCCAGATTTTTCAAAAGACCCCCAAGAACAGAATATTCACAGAATATACACACCTCCTTCTTCTTGCAATTTCCTAGGTCAGCGTCCTCTTTTTCATTCATTCTTTTATGTCTGATGAAATCAGCAGCCCAGGAGATCTGTGGAAAACACAAAGCACTGATTTGGTTTATTGTCTTGAATGAAAAATATGGATCCATTTCATCATTTCAGGGTTTTTTAAAACACTGAATGGTCTGGAATTGCTTGTGGCTATAAGCCTCCTCCCCTTTTTCTTGTCTCTGCCTCCTCCTCTTCCAGAGATAGAAGGCAATGTGAAAATAGAAATATCATTAGGAATTAAATGTTAATGGAGTTTTTGAGCTGAGGTAATCCACAACCTCTCCTTAAATCAGCAGAAAGCTGAAGTGGCATGAATCTTGCCATCCTCATTGCTAATCCCTATGCTGCTGTCTGGATTGTCTCTGTCTCAAGTCCCAGCAGTCTCAGTGCTTCCTTCAGGATGTCAGCCAAGGTGACAAAGCTTCACTGATTTGATATACTCTGAGGATACTAGACTTGGAAAATCTTATGTTCACATCAGTACAATTAAAGACAACATAATCCTATTTCAGACATGGGCTAAGAATACGATAAAAGCAACTTCAAAGAGATATGACAAAAAAAAATTAGAAGAGGTAGGATTGAGGAGAGAAGAGCCCCTTCTCATGTCTGTTCCAAGTAATAGTGGTCAGATAATGTTGTATTGATTGTCACGTGTGCTCTTTGTTATTGGTTCTCCTTTCTGGTTTACTTACTGCTGTTTCCCAACAGTAAGTCACCAGCCCGCAGAGGGAAGCAAGGCATTAGAGCAGAAATAATGTAAGTTTTTAAGGCCTTTTTGTCTGCTTCTCTCCTCTACATCCCATTGGACATCCTCCAAGTTAAAATGTGAAAAAGATGGGAAGATACCAGGGAAGGACAGAAATTTGTCTTTTTCTTAGCTTTTTTTAGTTGTCTGCTTTCAGTGGTGGATAAATGTAGTTTCTTTCTATATATGTTGATGACACATGCTTTTAATGAAACTCTCAATTTTCTGCATTTTTGTTTCTGTCTACTGACCTTTTGGATTTTTGCAGGGCAGCAATGCAAGCTCTACCCCTAGAGCAACGTTTCTCAAAACTTCAGCAACTTTAAGATGCATAGACTTCAACTTTCAGGATTTCCCAGCAAACATAGATATTTAGGAAATAAAAGTCCACAAACCAGTTTGAGAACCAGTCTGGTCAAGTGGTTAAGGTATCAACCTAGAAACCATTAAGACTGTTGAGTTTTAGTTCCAGAAAGCCAATTAGTTTAATGAAAGCCAGCAGCGTGACCTTGGGCCAGTCCCTCTCTCCAGTGATGGGTTTCAAATTTTTTTACTACCGGTTCTGTGGGCGTGGCTTGGTGGGCGTGGCAGAAGGATACTGTTAAATCTCCATTCCCACCCCACTCTGGGGGAAGGATACTGCAAAATCCCTATTCCCTCCCAATCAGCTGGGACTTGGGAGGCAGAGAATAGATGGGGGCGGGGCCAGTCAGAGTTTTTAGGTTCTCTGAACTATTCAAAATTTCTGCTACCAGTTCTCCAGAACTGGTCAGAACTTGCTGAAACCCACCTCTGCCTCTCTCTCAACCCAACCTACCTCACAAGATTGTTGTGGAGAAAAAAAGGAGAGAGGAGCATTATGTGCATTCCCCACCTTGAGTTATTTATTAAAACAAAATGGGATATAAATTAAATTAAACCTTAAATCCGAGGTTGAGAAACGTGGTTCTAGGTTATTTCTGACAGAGGAAGGATGACTAAGAAAGAACCCTTTACTTTCCAAAGAGTTTCCTGCATTGTCTGTAAACGTGAAGGGGGGCAGAGCAGCAACGGGGATGGTGCAGCGTGTCAGAAGGCGGGAAGAGGAGTTTACTACAGAAAACCAGATTTAAATTGGTCGGCCAACCCTGCGCTCCTCTAACCACTCCTCGCATGGGAAATTTCGTTTCTTTTGGGAAATTCTGGGAATTATTGCCCACACATCTTTTCGTTTCTTTTGGGAAATTCTGGGAATTATTGCCCACACATCTTTAAAGTTGCTGAGTTTGAGAGGCGGGGAGTGGGGGGGGGGCAGAAGAAAGCGCGCGAGGGTCACGTGTTTAACGCCTGCGGGGTGGGGGAAGACGCCACACCCCTAACGGACATCCGCCGCTCGCGCTCACTCCCTCCGTCGCACGTGCTCGGGGCCGAGATCTTCGCAGGAGGAGCCTCATTCGTTGCAAATCTCGCGAGAGGCGCCTCTTTGTTTTCCCGTTGGAGTCGTCTGGAGGGGAGGTGAAGCCCGGCTTTAGGGAGGGCGTTTCGTCAAGCTTCCAAGGGGCGGCTCGTCTCACCGTTTGGCGGCGTCGAGACAGCGACCGGGGGTTTCCGTGGTGCTGGAGCGTGCCAGAAGGGGAGGGAGAGGGGGAGATTTTGCGGCCGAGGGGCTGGGGAGTCCCGGTATCCCATTGGACGGGGGACCCGAGTCTCTCCTCTCTCAGTCCCACCCTTGGATTACTTTGCTCTCGTCTCCTTCGCTGAAGGCCGTGCATACGTCTATTGTTTTGCGTTGATTTATCATCGGCCCTTTATTTTGTACAAGTCGATTCGATATACCTGGTGGTGAGCTGGGTTGGGCAGAGAGACTATGGCGTTGGAAGTCTCCAGTGCCAGCCCGACATCAGAGAAAACTTTTGGTAGGCTGTCTTGTTTGTTTGATAGAGCAATTGCATTTAGGTTCTGCAAGCCACCAATCTGAGCAGCAGCCCAACATTCCTGGTTTACCGCATTGGGTTTCCTAAACAGTGCGGATTTGGATGCGGATTTGTATTATTAATTTATCATCTCTGCACCTTCGTTATACAAACATAACAAGGCAATTTCCAATAATAATCTTGTGAAGCAACTGAGGAGCCCTTTCTTGTCTAATTTTTCATTCAATGGAGAAAAAAAAAGACTGCTGTTTGCAGTATTGGTCTCCAAATTCAGTCTCCTGTTTCCTTCAAAGTAAAAGGGGTTGAATTAAACACCGTAGTCCAAATACATTTTTAAGTACCCTTATAGTGAGGGCCAGGTGGGATGAGCAGATATGCCTTCTTTGATCAGTGGGAAGTGAAATACCAGGGAAAGGTGTTCGGTTTTTTTTTTTAGTTGGGAGCTGTAAGTAGATGCAATTCTCAGAATCGGTTGCTATAATAAGATTATATGTTATTGCTGAGAATATTTCATAGGTCTAAAGCATTCAGAGTACACCTGTATTGTTCTTCCATTTGGTAGCACGTATTATTTTTCCATCACTGAAATTATTAAGCATGTGAAGGCAAGTTTGGACAGCTCAGCTTCAAGTCTTGTGTAAGATCTGCTATTTTCCTTAGCCAAAGGGAATTATTGTTGCTTGTAAAAACACCATTTTAGAGTTTGTAACATCACAAAACTTATGATATTCAAGCTCATTATTATGCAGAGAAAGCAGGGATAAATTGAGATATAAGCAGGCAATGTTCACAGAATTCAAAACTGCCTCTAGTGTTATGGTCTCTGAAATAGCGTAACTTAAACTTGATACCCAATGAAAGAATAATCAAAGTGGTAAAAATTACCACTAATCTATACATGCTTCAGTAGGGTTGCTTTGGGCTCTGAATTAGTATGTAGCTCTAACTGGAAAGAAGCTTTTCAAAGTAAGTCCTCAAGTTTGACTCTGGATAAAACACACACAGTAGTGGGACCAATCACTTTGCTAAATCATTTATTTCTGAGGTTTGGAAACATTTAAGTCAGTCCATTCCATCACATGTATGAAGAAAGACCAGATTCCACAGGATGGGTGTGGGTACATTATACAATACAGCATTGTAAATCATGGTTAGGCTGTGTGTTATGAAAGCAATTCTCTTGTAACATTACAGATGACTAAATGTTATATATTCCATAGTACTATATATGATCCAGTTACCGTATTTAATTCTCAGTTTCTCAGTTGTAATTAAAAAGACTAGACTCACAAGTAGATAGTTGCCATGTTGTACTGTCATGCTTAGAGAATAGTAACTGATTTTGCTTCTCTCATTGCTTTTCTAAGAATCTGGCATCAGGCCCAATACTTGAAATTTGTGAACAATGAAACTGAAAACCAAGAATTTAATTCTGGACTACAGAAGTTTGGCAAAAATGTGTGTGCTGCCGTTTGGATCAAGTGAAGCTAGATAATCAAAATCATTATGGGAAACAAGCATGATCTTAATTCCAGGAGGATGAGGCATGTGACTCTTACACAGTAATAAAGTGACCTATCGTGTCATCCAGAGAAAAAGTGTTTCCACAACCTATATTAATCTTTTTTTCCTTCAGGGAATGTAACTTGTTACCTAGACCAATAGTACATTTATATTATCTGATTTCAAATTGAACTTCCTGGCCATATCCATTCTTGTATTTACTCCTGACAATGGTGTATTACTTCCACTGTTTCTCTAAAATTAATAAACAGAAATAAGAGGAACAGCTGCATGTGCAAAGTGTTGGTACTTCATTTAGAAACCTTGCAAGATAATGTATTAATGTTATGATGCATGCTCATCCTTACCACTAATATTACTGCAGTACTATGGTTCATCGTGCTGAAAGCCATCAGAAATGTCAGGATAATATTGTTCACCTACCTTCTTGGCTCAGATCCACTAGGGTGAACAGATGAAACACATCTACAAATCAAATTAGAGCACATCCAAATAATTGGTTTCAACCTGGAAATGAAATTTAACTTATGTTCATGTATACAAAGATGACATTTTTTTTTATTTTAAAAAAGTAATACATTTTCAATGTATTGTCTATATTTTTAAAGTCTTTGTTTTTTATTCTTGTATGTTACACTTTAAGTTCTGTAAGTATTACGGAAGTGGTTAATACAGATGCAGGAAATAAATCTTCACTGCTTTTCTAACCATCCTGGTTATTTTGAACAGATTGCTGTATTACAATTTGAAGAGTACTATTTATGCTCCACCTAGATAAGATCCAAATGTTTTTTAGCGAGCAGGCAAAACTGAAATATGCCAGAAAGCAAATGTCTCACCTGCTAAGTGTCATTTGCTTCTTTTTTTAATATGTGAAGTTTTTGTGTTTTTATGCTTGTGCTATAATTCATTCAAAACATTCTACATTTGGCCATCATACTATTTCAGTTGTTCTACTGTGTTGCCTTCTTCTTAAGGGAGGGGTGATGTAAAAATTATGTTGAACGAGAATAGCGCAGTATCATAACATATTTCATTGTTTTGATATGCTTTGTTTCTCGAAAAGAAAGTTCAGTTACATTTGACTGATTACAAGTCTTGTACCACAGTCAAATGGTATTGATTATAGTATTCACTAATAAGGCTATTTTCTGGGACAAAATATGGGTGGATCACATCAATTCACATTATAATCTCTGAATATTGTATAAATGATTCTTTTTCCAAAATAGGCTAATGCTAATTCTGGAACATTTTAAATTTTTGTAACCATTTTAATTAATGTTAATTAATTACTCACATCTGTAAGAATGTAGAAGTACAGAAATTCACAGGAAGCATTTTAGTCAGACAAAATATTTGCCAGAGTATAGTTAGTTGTATATTCATTTGGCATTTTAACTGAAAAAATATTCAGAGGGAAATAAAGACTGAAATATTTGCCTGCAAAGGAGGTGCATGAACAAAAAGAAATTCTTTTAAACTCAGAATTCTTGTGTTTTGGTTATTCTGGTGAATAATTTCAAATCGGTAATGATTCAGCAGCAACAAAACCTGAAACATTTTGCATTGTACATTCTGCCTAAAAAATCCCAAGGGATTCCAGAGTGACTTTGTACAGAGTGATTTTATGCAAAAAGCACAAAGCTGATGCAACACAAAATGTTTTTCTGGATTCCGCTATCAATTTGATTCCAAATACCCACATGGAGGCTCTGTGGGCTACCCATTTGTATGCCATCTCCAGGGAAACAACCAGGATCTGCTCATCCCTATTGCCATGGCAACTGAACTCCAACTCACAATTCCCTCTTCTGTATAGTCTTGCCAGCCTTCCCATTGCTACGCAACAAGAATGGATCAGCAGCCCATTTGGGCAATCAAGGGCTGGGTTGAGGCTAACAATGCAGGTTCAGATTAAAAATTGAGTCCATTAGAAAACAGCTGTGCCTGTGAAATTTTAGAAATGAGGGTAGAGGAGATGATCAGTAGTTTTTATGTTGACAAACTTTGACTTCCACGTGGGCTTAAGGCTATTAGGCAGTGGTTTCTATTCTGCCCCTACTCTGTCCAGTTTCTCCATCTATGGATGTGGCAAAATAAATATTGCAAAAGTAAGGAGTGAATTTCACACTGAGTCATAAGGCTATAGTAACTGAAGGTTAAAGAAAGCCAGTCACTGTAAATAATATATTTCATCCCTTTCCATCTGTATTTCAAGACTATATACAGTTTTTAAGCCATTATTGTGTTCTGCCGTTATAGTACACAAAAGTTTTATGGAGTGCATAAAGATAAAAGCTAATTTCAGGCATTATATAAAAGCAGCCAAAATATTAACTGGAAAACTTTCAGAAGCCATCTACCTGCTTTTCAAAGTTCATAGCAGAGTGTGACTGTTCTGTGCCATGGACTTTTGACCCCGTGTTGCATTTTTTAAAAAGAAATTAGATTGTAGAAAGGCATTTAGAAAGATACTGTATAGATAAGCATAAAGATCAATATATATTTTATAATGGGTCATATCTCCAGTTTCAAGAAATAATATATGGTGGCATTTCAGTAATTTGGATGATTAAACGTCATTTTCAGTATTAATACATTCAGCAGAAGGCTCATCCTCTGCTTTAATTTTGCAGAAATGTGTTTTTTCTCTTATTGCCTTACTGGGCCAGCATATTAGGAACAACCTACAAATGCTTAATCTGTCTCCTGCTCAAAGAAAGGCACCTATGAATTTTACATGAAAGTTTTGATAGCTTGTTAAGATATATGAAATATTAAATATAAAACAAATATAATACAATAGTACAGTTAAGCTCCAAATGATCATTGCTTCACAAGTGTTCTAATGCAATGGAAGTGTGTTTAGGAAAGTGCATGATTTTCAATTAGGCAAATGTTTAACTGCCACCCTAGTGCACAGATTTGACATGTATGTAAAGGGAAGAAAGTACTTGTTTGTTTATGCTTTCAGTTCTTTTTGACAAAGCTATGCATTTTCATTTGGCATAATAAATATTTTCCCCAACTGACCTGAGAAACAAGTTCAAAGAATATCTTCCTATTGTAGAAAAGGTAACATTATATCAAAGAGATAAGGAAGTATGTACAGGTCTACAGAAAAGGCACAAAACAAATCAATGCATGCTTGAGTTGTTTGCCAGAAGAGATGTGGGAATATTTGTGCAATACAAAAAATGCTGCAAAGTGATTTAAGGACACTGATTTCATGCAAAATTGAGGAAAGGAAAAGTTAAGATTAAATAAGCAGCACAGAGCAGCTGAGAAAACAAGTTGCTTTCCTATCTTCAGGGCTAACTTTCCACTTCTCAAAGAAGGCAAAATGATTCTTAGTCTACTTTCTGAGGTATAAATAGAGAAAGTGATAAAATGCGATTGTATAGATAATTTGATGAAGAGAAATTATGTAGTGAACTCCTTGGGATTTAAATGTGCAACTAATTGCACTTGTAAAGAAGCCCAGATCCTTGGCAAATATTTGCACGGGCGTCGTTTTTGACTTTTAAGATACAAGAGAAAGGTAGGTTGATGATGGCTACCCCTTCATATTGAGCTCTGCTTTAAATAATACGTAACTTATTCCTTAGATTTCTATAACCAACCTGTCTTCATCATCACTGCTGCTTATGTCATCGTATTCCAAATGAATTGGCTTATTCATTGCTTCCAAGCTTTGCTTTTGTTTAGATGGCGTTCCAGGTAAGGATTTAGTTGAAACTGACATCTCGGTAAGTCTTGATGTGAGCGAAACAGGACATAGACTTTGGCATGTGGGAGCATGTTGCTCTTTTAAAGAAGGATACAAATCTCTCTCCATTAATTGTTCTGTTCTTTCTGTAGTAGGAATGGGGGGCTCTAGAATGATAACATTTTTATCCTTTGATTCTAAGTTATTACAGCCTCTTTTTGAACAAACAAAAAAAGGTCTAGTAATCTGAGATCCAACAAAGTTACACAGCTGGTTCTTTGTATCTTTGAATTCCAAATGATAAGGTTCAGTAGACGGTCTGTTGTACTCAGAATCTACATCTGGGTGTTGTTCTTTTGAAAAGATTTCCAAGGAGCAACTATCTAGACTGCTGGGTTTTTCTGCTGATACATTATTAGACAGTGGACAGGAGTATGTAGGTACTTCTCGGATTGTAGAAATTCTTGGAAGAAATAAGCTGTCACTTGAGCATTTGTTAAGTCCAAGTGTGTCCTACCAGACATAAAGAAGAAATTTATCAATTCATCAGTTGCTATAAACTAGTAATATGTATGTCACTGAATTCCACTTTCCGGGGGAAGAACAATGAGAGGCATTAATACATCCTTGACCTGCTTGAGGATTTCCTCACAGCAGCTGATTGGGAAGAGAATGTTGGACAAGATCTGATTAAGCCAAATACAGCTGTCCTCTAGAATACTAACAGCATCATTGGCAAGAATGTCTTCCCATGACATGCTTTGTGTTAAGTAACTTGTCTTGTAACTAATTGTGAAATTAAGTGTTTACTGAGACACTTGGTCTACCCCAACATGTGGGAGGGGGCATTCTGCTCCCTTTCGCCTTTCAGCTCCAATCCAATAATTGTGAAATATATATTTTCGCAAAAAATTAAGATTCCATAAGAATGGCCACAATACAATAAATCTTTTTAAGAATTAATTTACTTAATATTAACTGAATATATTTAGCCATTGACCATCATGAATGCTACAACAATACAATATCGTACATACTATTCTTTCTTGGTACTAAATAATTAGTACCAAGCAAAATGTATTCCACTCATTATCCAATACTTTACAACTTTTAATAGGCTCTTTAATCTTGTCTTTCCAAGTTCTTCCTAACAATATTCTGCATTCTAAAGATCCTCTCTTATTTTCTTAATATGGCCTATCAATGCAAAAATTTTATTTGATGCATTTTAAGCAGATGTTACTATTCATTTGGTGAACAATCAAGTTAATAACCCACGTCAGATTAACATGAAGTATCTGATTTAGCATGGGAAAAAATGTCATGCATAAGTCACTCCTTACTTGTTTCATCTTATCCTCCTCCAAATGGAAAGCTACTTTATCCGTTAAGCTGTAATGTAGCTGTTGCAGATTTTTGTCATTTCCTGTTTGGAAAAAAATACTTTTATTTACTGATGCTGATACACTTACCCGTTTCTCAAAAAAGGGTAAATATGGATTTTGTTTAAATCTGATTTCACTGTTAATACATTTGAGAAATTGAATAATTTATAGGCATCTCTTTAATTTTAATTAGTTAAGATAACTTTACTAATTTATTCCCAAGGGATAAAAATGGGTTAAGATGTCATTCTAATTGTGACTTCAATTATGGTCTTAAATCAAGCACTACCTGTATGTACAAATCATACATAAAGTTTTAAAGATCAACATTTAATTGAAACCAGAACTTTTCTTGCTGGAATGAATGGACCATCAATTAGAAAAAAAGTCATGGAAAATTATGTACAAAAATTGGAAGATTCTGAAATAAATCACAACAGAGGAATGGTTGATGAAGATGACAGAACTAGCAGAGATGGCAAAACTAACTTGTTTGATTAGAGAAAAATCAATATATCTTTATCACTGACTAGAAACTGTTTATGGACTTTTTGTCAGGAAAAAAACCAAAAATGTGATTTATGGGTTGAAGATTATAAACAGTAGCTTATTGAAAAGAAAATTATGAAGTAACCTTAAAAAGAGTGTAAAATATAAATGCATTGATAATCGGTCAAAAAGATCTGAAGTTGCTTCTTTATCATCTTTTTATTTATTTCTATTTTCTTTCATTTTCTCTTATTCACAGTTCTTTATTTTCTGTTTCTTTTCTAATATTGCTTTGTTAAAATTTTCTTCATTAAAATTATATTTTAAAATATAAGTATATTAAAGAGGTTTGATCCTAGAGAATGAATGAGAATCAAATTGTACAATGAATATACAAGGAAAAAATGGATTGAGAGAAAGGGGGGGGAATAATGGGAGGAGTTCATGGAATCCTTAAGAAGAGACCGATGAAAAGTATGAAGAATAAAAAGTAGAATGTGAAGTTGTACAGAGATGTGATGGAAGCAAGGGTGGTTTATGGAATGGTGATGCTCAAATTATTCCACATTGCCTCTAATACTGGGAAAGGTGGAAGAAAAGAGAAAAAGTAGAAAAAAGGACAACCAGGAGCAAGGTGAATAGACTATCCATGTGGTTACTAAAAATTGATGACAACTTAATGTCACAGTCAAGAAATGGTAAATGATGTAAATTGGATGTAACCCTTTGCTATCATGCCTATCATATCTTTTGCTGATTATTTCTTACTTTTTTTCTGTTTTTCCATAACTGCTTTCATCAAAAGAAAATAACGCAATGGGGATTTCTACATTCTTATGGAAAATTTGTATGGCAACAAATGTAAAGTGGCAACAAAGTCCAATTCTTACATAGCTCTCCAAATTATTTTTATAACTATGGAAGATAAAAAATAGATCAGTTCATGTTCATAATTTGTCTTACTACTTGAATTCTAAGATCTGAAGAATACAGGATAGAATTAAGAAATCCAGTACAAAAGTTTTTTCTTTTCTTTTCTTAGTGCAGTAGAAAAGCTGGGCCTGGTAAATTATATGCTTAAAAATTCAAGTTATGTTCTTTACCATAACCTATTATAAATTCAAAGTCTCCAAGGAAATTGACATTAAGGAGCTAATTCAGGATGACTAAAAAGAATTTGAAGCTGGAAAAAAATGACCCAAATAAGAAACTGACCAAAGCCTAAAACCAAACCCCAAGTATAATTCAAAGAAAAACTGCACAGGAATCCTGGAGCACATGTAAACATCATAGAAATTGAAAATTAATATCTTATAATAGCAGTCCTATCATTACATTGATTACTACCAGGCAATATAACATTTCAATATTTCAATCTGCTTTAACCTGCCTTCAAGTCCGTTTTTACTCCTGGCAACTGCCTGGGCTAGTCCCTGCAGTCTTCTTGCCAAGATTTTAGAATTGGTTTGCCATTACCACCTCCTTAGAGTTGAGAGAGAATGACCGGCCCAAAATCAGGCTGCTGGTTTTATAACTAAAATAAAACTAGAACTCAGGGTCTCCTGGTTTTTAGTTTGTTGCTTTAATTACTATACCAAATTCTCTAGTTATCTTAACAAATATCTTATTCTTTAGTTATCTTAACAAATATCTTAGCAAAGAATGTAGTAAAATATGTTCAGGGTGAACTATCAGGTTCTGCAGGATGACTGTTAAGTCCAAGAAGTCTGGGCAATGGCCTAAGGGGATCCTACAATCTGTTGGGATCTTCGAATGAGGGATTTTTCAGGACAGATGTTGGAGGAAATCCTTAAACTCCAAGTAGCTTCCCTTAGTCTTCATTTTCTTTTATTCATATCCTGCCTTTCATTTAATAGATTATGGCAACATATAGAAGACTCTCCCATATTTTTCCCATCAACAATAACCTTGTGAGCAAAGATGTCCGCAAGATACCCTCAAAAAAGTCAAGAGGCCACAAGGGTACAATTGAAGCTGCCCCTTTTTTTAAATCTGCGCTGCATTAAAAACAGAACTCTGATGATACCATTATGCCAATCAACTTGACTTTTTCAACCATACAATTCTGCCTGCATGGTATGCTGGATCGATGGAGAATGATTGCTGAAATGCAGCCATTGAGCCTTCTATGACTGCAATTATTTTTTTTCAGGCATATTGATAAGCTTTCTTCCCAAGTTAAAAGTCCATCAAAGATTATTAGATTGAAGAAAAATGAAGATGATTTAGTTTTTATTTTCTATGTTACTCTGTTATGGCAAACTGAATACCAGAAGTAAGGGCAAATATCCATATCAAGGAGCAGGAATTTGCAAACAAAAAGACCCCACAAATGTTACTCTTGACATTTTTTGTCATTTTCCATTTTCCCTCCTATCTAACTTACCTAGTGAAGTCGTTGGAAAACAATGGCATTTTCCACAATGCTCCCAAATGCCAGACGCGTTGATGTGGGAACGCTTTCTGGAAGTCCTCAAGGCCCAGCATTGCTTGCTTGATTGGTGGCTTCTGAGAAGACGATGTCTTTGTGCGTGATGATCTTCATGTCTATATAATGAAATCTACAAATTAATATTATGTCATTCGAACATCCTTCAAGCTCACATTTCATTACAAATATTTAGGACTGCTTTGCTTGCCAAACTTCAGTAATCCAGAAAAAATAAAGAATATTCTTTCCTGTACAGTTTGTCTCAACAGGGAAAAAATTACGTTCAGTGTAACCGACCGTAATGTTCAACAATCAGCTAATTAAATTTAACTGTTGTGAACTTTAAAAATGCCAGAAAATATCCTACTTGAAACAAATGAAATTATATCTCATTAAAATGTTCAATTTTTATTCCTACTTTCAAATCTCCTTAATGATATAATCTGTTTTGCCTGATTTAAATTGGTTGTGCTGAAAAGCAAGTTCTGTCTTTGGAGATTTCTATATAATTTTAACCATGTCTAATATGACTTTTTTTTTTCCTGCTACAGAAAAATTTTCAGCTACCAGTACACAAGCCTCATGATTTTATCCAACCTCAGCAAGCCTTTTTTGTAATGGTTTTTGCATCAACTTTAAACTTTGGGAGAGATAAAATCATTTTTTTCAAATACCAGCATTTCAATCCCACAATGATCAAATGTAGAAACAAAAAATGTCCTATTTGATGCTTTCAGTATTAAATATCTGTTCTTTCTTCCCTGTCTGCATTCCCTTTTTCCTACTATGGTAATATGTCCATTATGATTTTTTTGCAAGCAAAGAAAGAAAAAAGATGTAGAGTGATCAAATAAGAATACAGGTAGTCCTCAATTTACAACAGTTCATTTAGTGACCGTTCAAAGTTACAACGGCACTAAAAAAAGTGACTTATGACCATTTTTCACACTTACAACCTTTCTAGCATCCCCATGATCATGTGATCAAAATTCAGATGCTTGGCAACTGGTTCATACTTAGACCGTTGCTGTTTCCCAAGGTCATGTGATCCCCTTTTGTGACCACCTGATAAGCAAAATCAATGGGGAAGCCAGATTCACTTAACCATGTTACTAACTTAACAACTGCAGTGATTCATTTAACAACTGTAGCAAACATTGGTTGTAAAATGGGGCAAAACTCACTTAAATGTCTCACTTAACAACAGAAATTTTGGGCTCAATTGTGGTCGTAAGTAGAGGACTACCTGTAATATGTTGGAGGGAGCATTTTATTTTCCTGGAGAGAGGTCCAATCTGTAAAAAAACCATTGAATTTTTTGTAGTTTTTAACAGAAAGAACGTTTAACTACAGAAAATGCAATATATATAACTAGCTGGCTACAATATATTCTACCAAGAGAAGTTCAAGAAAAGTATGATTAGGGAACAAAGGCAGGAAAGAAACTCTTGACATTAGCTACCTTGTAAACAAAGAGGAGACAAAGCAACAAATGTGAAGGCAGAGGAATTTCCTAATTCTTTAATCATGGGTTAAAGCAAAAGCTAAAACTTAATTACTTATAGCACAAGTAGGATAGCATTTTTGTTATGATGTGCAGGTTATAGTATTGAAGATGTCTGTCCCATTCCCTGTTGACATCAATAGGTGATGAAGACTGAGATATGACTGACATCTGAAGTCACAACGTAATAGTTAATCCAGGAACTTAATTTAAGTCTTTTAAACCTTAGTAGATTACTTTTGTTAGTGTCAGTACTACTGTTGCACGATCCATGTAAGTGTCCTACTTCTTTCTAAAATAAAATTTTGAAAAATTCTCCTCACAAAGCCTTTCCACCGTATCGTTCAGTTATGAATGTTTTTCATAATCAAAGAAAAATTGTTTTTCTAAGACTTAAGACTAAACCCCCATTTCTTACCTCTTGGGGTTGATCTTCACTTTTATCCTTTTTAAGTTTCTCTTTTCTCTCCTTTTGTAAAATTTTTCTTTTTTCTTTTCTAGTTCTGGGATGCTTTTGGAAACCTCCTGAGCACCAGTATTTAAAAAGTACTTCTGTGAATGCAAAAAATGAATAACATTGCATGACAAAAATCAAAATGTAGACAGCAGCACACAACATGAAAATAGTGGAACAGTTTGTCTCCTCTCAAAAGAATGTTGGATGTAGTTGTGATTGTTTTATTATGTGCTTCGTTACCGTTTTGTATTTGGTATTTATATATTGTATTGTTTATTGTAAAGACTTTTTTCCCTTCTTTGATTTCTTCTTTGTTCTTATGTTGTATACCACCCAGAGTCATAGTGGTTGACTTGGGCAGCCTTATAAATCTTATAAATAAAGAAAACATCTCCATCTTATGACAGCAACCATGGCACTACAATTATAATGCCAGAAAAGACACATTTATTCTTTCAATTTTTAAATATGTTTTCTTTTATTCTAATTACAGAACATATTATTTATAAATATCTCATTTTTGCAAAGGAATGAGAATGGTTCTCTGCTTTCCAGAAGAGCACCCAGAGGATCAGAACCATGGGAATCTGTCTTCCCAGTGCTACACATCATCTTCTGAAGTGGCTGCAAACTGATTGTGGAAGAAATGGGGTATTCAAAGGCATTTCTAATGTGGCAGGAGACTAATTTCTCTAACCACAGACAGTTCACAGAGTGTTTTTGAGATAGATAAATTCAGAGACAGCATCACTAATCTCCCTTCTGGCAAATTAGAGTTGGGTGGCTAATGAATTTAAGATGATCGGGATCGTGATGATAAATACATAACCTTTGTGGCAACATATTCTCAAAATTCCAAGAAAGATTACCTACATTGTTCTAACCTAATGGTTCAACCCATAATCATCACACTGAATCCACAATCTTCAAATCTATTACTAATAAAGTGGTATAACACTTCTTAACAACCATTCCCATTTTATTTTAAAACTAAATCAACAGCATTCCTCTATCTAGGAACTGGAAAAGCATAAAGCCATTACCTTCTCTGTTTCATGCCTTTGTGGAGAAGAGACCAGTGTTTGGGGTTTTTCAATTCCCCAGCCTTTCCTAGCAGCCTTCCCGTGGCTTTTCATTTTGCAGATGGACTGTCCACATTTTGAAATGAAGTTTTCATTCATATACAAAGAAGAATATGCAGAATCTTTCATTTCCTTTTGCTCAATAGGAAGTGGGAGGCTTCTTGACAAGCAACACCAAGTCAGCTGAGGCTCCGCATTTAGAGTTGGGAAGGATAGATTCAGACTTGGTATTTGTAAGTTTCCTGCATGAGATTCTATGCTTAATTGGGGCCGAGAGCAAATCTCCTTTGGTTGAGTGCACAGCACATGACAATAAAGCATATTGGAAGAGTGGCAAAGACATTTTGGACTGCTAACTGAACAGGTGGGCAAGTTTTCAAGTCCTGGTAAAGGGTTAGTCTCCAATTGCCATTCCTTGACTTCCTTTTCGCTACTATCACACAAAACTGCCCTTTCCACCAATGAAGAGAGTGAAATTACTGAACTCTTTGCTGATTGTATTAACTTTAAGGCTGAATTTTGCCTAGTCATGTCTGATGATAAGAAAAGCCCTCCTGTATAAATTGTGGTAAAGCATACTTTCCTCCCAGGAATGTGTGATGTGCAAGAAACTATACATTCATCCTCTTTTGTTGTCAATCTTTGATCATCTAAGTTGTCTTTACTGTCTCCTTTACTTGTATCTTTAACTTTCCTGCTTGCACTTTGAAAATGACATTTTTGATCTACCATGGTTGCAATTGTTGTTGCTTCAAGAAGAGTTGGTGCAGGAGCTACCAAGGGTGTCCATGTTGTGTGCAAGTCCCATTTTAGCTCTTTTCTTCTGGCTGGATGCCTCAGATCCAACTGCAAAGGGCACAAAGTTACATCAATGGAATTACTATCAAGTAGTTTATTTTTACAAGCAGGATATGGGGAAATGGTTGAGCTGCTTGGCAATGAAACATATGGTATATTTTCTGGCTCTCTTGTAAGAAACAATGGCACACCTATATTGTTTCCTTCTTGTGAATATTTTAAGATGTACTTTGGAAGAAAATCGTTTTTCTTTAGATGAGAAATCACTTGATTTCTTACCACATGCTGAGTGTGGGTTGGTGCTGAGTCTATACAGTTTGATAATTCTTCTGTTGCTGTGCGAGATGCGAATTTTTTTATTGCAAACAAATTACTGGTGTGTTCCTCTGTTACATCAGTCTTGAATTGTTCAGGAAATGTGGTTGCAGATATACTTGCTGTATCTGTTAGACTTACAATACAATCCCTATCATTAGATACTGTTATAGAATGTTGGATTTCTTCCTCACATTCCATACTGCTACCTGAAGCAGGTGTTCCTACCATTACTGTCCATTTTTTCCCCTTAGCTGAGTCCTTTGCTGATTCTGCAGCAACTATGTTAAGATTATAACAGTCTATCAGTTTCACAACCAACTCGGTTGAACTACTATTTTTAAATGTTATATTTTCCATGTTTTTCAGTTTATCCACCTTAGGCTTCTTCCTTTCTGAGGGTAACTTCTGAGATTCATACGCCAGCTCACTGGTGTTGCACTGTGGTGCCGATAAAGCTGTGTGTCCAAGGTGGGCAGTTTCTTTCCCCCTGCATCCTTTTCTATTAGCTGCAGTATCCTCGTATTTTTGTACACATTCAGTAATGTGTCCATGTGCATCTTCTAAGTCATGATCATGCCGAGTAGCAAAGTTCAGCTGAGTTTCCTTAAAGTGGACTTTCAATTCACAGCCTTTACTTAAAGGCAAAGCTTTACTATTGCCACTCTGGTTGTGTTTTGAAACATGGAAGTCTCTGCATCGATGTTCAACAGATGACGTTTCACTTGCCATGCTGTGTTGTTCACAATCACCAACTGAACACAAGGTTTCTCTTAATTCTGCCAATTGTCCTGAATTCTCCTGAGAAAAAGTAGGGTGACCAACAGGGTTAGTTTTGGAATGACTTTCCAATGTGTCAGGATTTGCTTTTGCAATACCATCTACTAATGATGAAATTACGTTTCCAGTTTCAGAGCTTCGGCCTTCTCTCGACAATGTAACTTCCTTCCCACAGGCAGTTTCCTTGGTATCTGAATAAATGTTTGAAACATTTGTTAAATGACCTTTTTGTTTTTTGGTTGGTTGACTGCTTTTCACCTTCTGATAAATTTTCTTAAATGTCTCATCCCCATAAACTTGCCATTTTTCCTGAGAAAACATTTTTAATTTTCTCTGACTGGGTTTCTTATTCTTGCTGTTCACTCCTTCCACCCCAGCTTCAGATTTCTGTTTACCTTTTTTCTCCTCTAAAGAGGGCGAAGATTCAGTCATATAATTTAATGGCACATCATCTACTGCCACCTGTCTAACAAGTGCCCGGGGGTGGCTGTTAAGAACATTTGTCATATTTGTGTCTAAATTGCTGCTATGCAACAAGCCAGAAAAACCTACATCTGGGGATACTCTAGTGAAAGAAGACAATTTTGAACTATCTGCCTGATCCTGCATCTTCTTTGTACTCTCAATAAAAGGCAGGGAGTTACTTCTTGTAACAGGCACACAGTCAATTGTTGTTGAGAATTGAGTGGGAACTGAGTGAAAAAACAATGGTTTAGTCTTTTCCGCAGGAGTGAAGATAGATTTGGCTGAGCGCAGAGAAATATTCTTTTTCTTGCTGATGTCCAGAGGCCGTATATCAAAATGGAATGAGTCTTTGTACATGTAAGGCATTGGCAAATCAATGCTTCCTTGTTTGGATAGAACCGTTTTCCTGGGCCTAACACTGTCCAACTGGGTGTCATCCACAACTGCTTTATTATGAGATATTAGCCTTGAGATATGCTCTTCCAACCTTTTTTTCTCCAGGGTTACAGCTCCTGTTGCTTTCTCAGTTGAATCTACTTTTGAGAAACTGTAAGTCATGCATTTACTGGTGACAGCTGCATCATCTTCTGACTCTGTGCTATGTTCGCAAAGACTGTGCAGGAAGCCAGGTGAGGGTGTCTGATGTTCCACACTATCAGAGCGTGACAGATAACCAGAGTCGGTGCTCTCGCACTTTTTTAGCTTGGTGTCCACAGATCTGCTGTTCCATAGCTTCTCTGAATACAGAGCTTGCTGTCTCTGTAGCTGACTATGTTTGCTTCCTGTTGGAGACCTCTGATCCTGGATCTTCTTTCTCTGAGGTAGATCTGTGGCGTCTCTGGCGCTCTCTTTTTCAAAGACATTCTGATTTATTTCTCCATGGCAGGAGTTACCCGTTTTTATCTTCTGACTTTCCGAAACAGGGAGCGTTTCCAATAACGAAGTAGCAAGAATATGTTTGTCACTGGGCTCTGAAGCAGCAGATGTAATCCTGGCACTTGGCTGGACATCATTTTTATCATGAGATTCTATGGTGGGGGAGGACGCAACTATCTCGGTCAGCTTCTCATTCTCTTCTAATAGACTACTGATATCAGATTCTGAAGGCACCCTGGCATTATTGACATGGGTCTGAGTTCTCCTGTGTTTATACAGATTGCTTTGAGTTTTAAACGCAATGCCACATGTTGTACATGGAAAAGGCCTCTCACCTGTATGTGATCGCATATGTTTCTCAAGGACACTTGGCTTCAGACAGTCACGCCCACAATGTTTACACAGGTACTTCCCAGAACCTTTGGCCTTCCCTGGGCTTCCAGCTGATGCACCTGGAGAAGAACTTTGTGGCAAAAGTGAAAAATGACTAACTATGTTTATTGTACTGGGTTGCTTCTGAATGATTGCCTGAAGTTGATCTGTCCCTTTCGAATGCAAAAGTGGATTGAGGATTAAAGGTAAATTACTATTGTCTATGTTGATATTTGTCTGGACTCTGGAAAGTTTATGGTTTGATTGAACAGGCTGATAAAAAGGAATAGTTAGCGCTTTTAAATAAACAGTTTGAGCAAGTGCTTGTTCTGGCTGAAGAATCATGGGACTCAGCAAGAGATCTGATGCTGTTGGAATGGCCTGAAGGCAGGAGAGCTGAACTGGTGGGTCTTCTAAGGAAACAGGTGGACAAGGAAATCTCTGGTCCTCCATTTCCTTTAGATGTTCCAACACTGTATTTGGGCCTATCTGTGGGAAACAAAGAACATCTACATTTGAAATCTGAACACATTTTCCTCACTTCCAGAAATAGGTCAGGGCTACACTGATGCCAAGTCACTATATGGGAACATATTAACCAATATATAAATTCATCCGTGATGAGATTTTTTAAAAGTATTTTCTTTCAAAAGTCATCACAGGCATACAAATTATTATCTAATACACATTTCTACATACGGTATTTTTCAGAGTATAAGACACACCTTTTTTTTTTTTTTTTTAGACAAACACACATACAATGTATTTTCTTTGAACAGAGTATTTGGCCGGTTCACAAATTTAAACAGTGTTTAGTCATTTCAATTAAATTTACAATTTTTATATTTCCTTTTTGCCATATTTATTCCTCATCTATTTTTTTAAAAAACCAATATTACCCTTCATCCTCATCTCTAATCCTAATCAAATTCAATTTTTCCCTTCTGTTCTATATTATACCCCTTCCCATTGTCATCTATTTTTATATCCATCCTCACATTGGTTAATTATGTAATATTACAATTGTTTAATACAAATTCAACATTTTAATATAAGTCAATTAGTTATATAACTATCTTTTTTGTATATTAATCAATATGAACATGAATATTCCAATTATTTCCATGCAATCCAATTTCTTACAAATCAATTAATTATATTTACCAATAATAATAAACCAAATAATTTTCCCCATATATTCCTCCAAACCACAACTTAACCATTTCTGCTTCCAACACAATATACAATTAATAGTATCTCAATTATTACAATTCCCTAGTTAAATAGAGCTTTCCCCTTATGTTACTCATTTTCACATCTTAAACTCTCCCAATAACCCAAATAGTTTTGCCCATATAATCCTCCAAATCACAATTTAATCATTTCTACTTTCATCACAATATATAATTAAAAATATTTCAATTGTTACAATTTCCCTAAATTTAAAAATGTTCTAGCTGTTATCCAAGCTACAATTTAATCCTTTTTACTTTCACCACCATATACCATTAAAGATATTTCAATTGTTACAGTTTTTACTAATTCATATTTCTAAAAAAATAAAAAATTATCGTCTAGATTTCAAAAATACAAAGAAAAATATTCTAATTATTATTCATTTCATTTTTACAATCATGATTTCCCATTTATTTCTTACCACTATTCATATTTCAATTCTAAATATGTATAACATCTTTCTCTTTCATTTCTTTTTCTTTTTCTCCCTTCCCATTTTTATTTTTGCCTTTTTCTTTCTCCTTCTTTTCTTTTGTGTTTTAAAATCTTGAACTCTCCTCTTTTGTCCTAAATTTCCCATTGTTTGAACCTCACCTTTTTTGGTGAGGAAAAAGAAGAAAAAGAAATCTTCCTCTGCCTCTGCCTAATTTTGCGACTAACAGCCAAGAGCATGCTTTACTTTCATTTTTGTTTTCAGCATAGCTTGATTAGCACAAGGAAAAAAAAAATCTGCTCCAGTAATTTACCTCTTTGCAGCAAGCAGCAGAGCCCTCCCCAAAACAGCTGAGAGCAAATCAGCTGAGAGTGGGGAGGCCGATCTAATCAACTTGTGCTAATTTTAGGCTGTGCTGAAGCTGAAAGGAGCTGTTTTTTCTTGCTGTTTGCTTGCAAGGTAACTGCTGCAAGGCATAGGCCAAAGAGTGGGGGCCAGTGGCTGGGCGGGACTACATTTGGTGTATAAGACGCACCTAAATTTTCACCCCCTTTTAGGTGCGTCTTATACTCCGAAAAATACGGTACTTAGCAACGGATATTTTGGGCTCCACTGAGATCATAAGTTGAAGACTAACTGTATAAGATTTTATTATTTTTATTCAAATAAAAATTGTATTGCGATATACTATTTACTTGCTTGTAACAAAAATGAAGATAATATACTACAATCATTGATTTCTAAGAAATAAAATGAAGTAAAATGAAAAATCTTGTGAGATTTTGGCAGTCAAATGCGAGGAGTGGGTGGGAGTGGTGGGGTGGGAAGCAGGGCGGGACTGAATCCCACCACTGTGCGGGCCGGATACATTGTGTCAGCAGGACGGTGGTTTGAGGAGCCCTGCCTTAAAGGAATGGTTTTACAGGTCTATGCAGTGTCTTGCAACATTCTAGCAACTATTTGTCCTTTATTTTTGTGTCTGAGCCAGTGCTTGAACCCAGAAAAAAAAAAAAACATCTTTTTGCTACATACTTATGACAAGCAACTATGTATTGTATTTGAGGCACATTGAGAAAGAACGCCAAATGTTCAGGCACCATTGGAGGGAAATGAAACTGAAGGATGGGAGCAATTAAAATTGAATCAATACATCCTCTTCTGGACTACAAATAGACATTGGCAGGATTCAATTAAGTATACTTGAAGGGCTGCTTTTAGTAGTAATCAGTTATGCACGACACAAACAAAAGATCCTCAAAAGAGGATCAGGTTTAATGAACCAAAGGTCAAAGCACCTTTTGAAATAAAATGAAGAACAATAAAGGCACAACATAATTATAATAGATATTTAAAAGACATGAATATTACATTATAATATTTAATAACTACGTTGTTCCAAGCTTAATACGCAAAACAATAAAGAATCCAGGCAAATTGTATAGGTGTTGGCTTTTAAATAGAGTGCAATGGGAGTGATTTAAATTGTGCCAGATTCCCATTCACATCCATACAAATGAAAATAATTTACATTGCATATATTTTAACCAGCATTTTGAATATAAATTACAGCAAATTTTTTTTTTTTTAATTTGATTTATATGCCGCCCTTCTCCGGAGACTCAGGGCGGCTTACAATGTGCTCAGCAATAGCCTTCATCCTTTTGTATATTTATACAAAGTTTTATACAAATATTTTCCTGATACATAAGAAGAAACTATTCTTAAAAAAAAAAAAACAGTAAAATGAAATGTTCTTGCAATGGAATCGAGAGTTTCCTATTTATTCTGCAATTATTGAACAAAAATGTCTAGAAATATTCAAATTTTGAGTAATAACCGAATGCTGGCAGTGCACCTGCTGCTTTTCAAAAAGTTTATTATTGGAATGTATATTAACGTTCCTGAAGGACTTCCGGTGGTGACATTACGCTGTTGTGAGGTGAACGAGCAGGACTCCGCTCATTTTCACCCGATTTTTCGTGTTTTGAGGCCCCCAAGGGCGAAATTCGATCCTGGAGTGATCAAAGAAGTAGAGTGGTATCCTCAGAATTTAATCGGAGAGAGGTGTGAGCTCCCATTTAGCAAGAGGAACTCTCAGATCAGGCACGGAAGAAATCGGCCTTACATGGCGGATCCAGAGGCATGATGATCCGATGGTTCGAGTAGGAAGAAAAGAGAGGAAAGCAGCTCGAAGGATCAGGAAGAAGAGAAATATAAGAGACAGAAAGGAAAAACTCTCAGCGATTGTGAAACGATATGATATATCAGCAGTGACTCAAGTCTCCTGGAAGGTGGCGATCTGGCGGTGGGAGCAGAGGCTACAAGCTATCAAATATCGGAAAATAACATGTGTGAGGTATGAGTGGATTTGGGCTTTTTGTGAAAGATTAACTGGACTTTGATAACGGTGCCTTAAAAGAGAAAACACTCTGCATTCTAGAGAGAAATTCAGCTAGAGAGAACTACGGTGACTGTGCATATTTTAATTGAGACGACATCTCAGCAGCGGCTCCGCGGCAAGGCCAGAGTCGGGGAATGGTGCATTTCCCGACTCCAGGGAATGGGGCGGGTGGGCGGAGCCGTGGGAGAAAGATAAGGACACACCGCTTGGCGATGAGAGAGCAGGCAGCGGCTCCAGGGCAAGGCTGGTATCGGGGAATGGTGCATTCCCCGACCTGGTTGAGGCAGGCGGCGAGCAGGCAGCGGCTCCAGGGCCCAAGGGAATGGCACATCCTGGGGACTGGCCACTGACCCAAAGCGAAGAGAGAGTGGGTGGCAGAATAGAAATTTAAAAGTTTTTCCTACCGGGTTCTGTGGGTGTGGCTTGGTGGGCAGGGGTCTTGTGACTGAGTGGGCGTGGCTGTGAGTGACATTGAGTTGGCCATGCCCACTCAGTCACAGGATACCCCACCACCACCAAGCCACGCCCACAGAACCGGTAGGGAAAAATTTCAGATTTCACCCCTGGAAAAAGTATATTATTCATAACTACTTTCAAATGTTATACAGTCAAAAGAATATCCTAGAATAAAATATTAAAAAGTACTTACAAGAGAGAAATGTGCCCAAGATATCAGAGGAAGCTAGAAAAATGTTAAATGATAAAATAACTTTAATAGAAATGAAGGTGGAAATTAAGAAACAAAAAAAATAATAAAACACCAGGGCCAGATGGGATCCTCGTGGAAATATATAAAAAGTTTCAAAAATTATTGGAGGAAACTATGCTAGAAATGTATAATGAAATATTAGAGCGAGCTATAATGCCAAATTCATGGACCAAGGCATTCATAACACTAATTCCACAAGAAGATACAGATAATCAATTTATTAAAAATTATAGGCCAAACTCGCTGCTGAATGCTGACTATAAAATCTATGCGACAATCATAGCAGAAAGACTTTAAAATATATTAAATAAAATTATTCATTCGGACTAAAACAGATTTTTACCCAAAAGACAAATAAGAAATAACACAAGAATGAATGTATTAGAGTACTATGAAACCCACCCTGAAAAACAATTAGCATTAATATTGGTAGATGCACAAAAGACTCAATAATTTGAATTGGCAATTTCTAACCACACAATTAACCATTATGAAAGTCGGAGAAAAATTTATCAGAATGATCAAGGCAATATATTCAAATCAAACAGCGAAAATAATGATAAACGGAGATCTAACAGAGAAAGTCACCATAAATAAAGGGGTTAGGCAAGGATGCCCACTATCCCCTCTTCTATTTATTCCTTCGTTTGAAGTTTTATTGACACAGATTAGGGAAAATCAGGAAATAAAAGGGTTAAAAATAAAAAAAGAAGAGTATAAAACACAGTTCACAGATGACATGGCTTTTATAATAGAAGATCCTCTTGAAACAGGAGAAATATTAATTCAGGAAATAGAGAAATTTGGAAAGGTCGCTGGTTTATAAATAAATGAAAACAAAACGAAGATAATAACCAAAAATCTTACAGAAGGCCAAAATAAGGAATTAGAGAGAATATTGGAAATTCAAATAGTGAAAAAAGTAAAATATCTTGGAATCTGGCTGACAGCAAAAATTTGCTCCATAAAAGAAGATAATTATTCAAAACTATTACAACAAATTCAAAAAAACTTGAGGAATTGGGCAAAACTACAAATATCTCTGGTCGGAAGAATTGCGACCATAAAAATGAACATCTTACCAAAAATTTTATATTTATTCCAGACTGTACCCATAAAATTAAGGAAAAAGTTTTTTGAATAAATAAAATAATTCTAAAATTTATCTGGCTGAGGGAAAAAGCTAGAATTAAATTAAAACTCCTACAGGATTCCAGAACTAAAGGAGGCTTTGGTCTCCCTGACTGGGTACTTTATTACCAGGCAGCAGCTGTAGCATGGCTTAAAGAGTGGATAATTCTAAAAAAATAGAAGAATATTAATGATAGAAGGACATGATTTATAGCGGGGATGGCATGCCTTGATTTGGGAGGGAAAGAATAAAGCCCATAAATATTTTCAGAGACACCAGGTGAGAGATGCCTTATTAGAGATTTGGGTGAAAATTTAAAACAAATTCTATATAAAAATGCCTAGATGGATATCAACTATGGAAGCAATGGTTTACCCCAACCTAATTGATTTGAACAGGATAGTAACTTACAAAGAGCTATTAGATGGGCAAGGGAAACTCAAATCAAATCAGGATCTAAAAATACAAGGAATTAAAATAGACTGGTGGCTGTTCCTACAGATTGAAACAAGATATAAAAAAGATTCAGGACAATATGGGTTTCAAAATGAGCAACAAGAATTAGACAAAGTATTAACAGGTCCTGATTAAAAAATGATTACCAAAACATACAATTGCCTTCTTAAATTTTAAATGGAGGAGGAAACTGTAAAAGAAACAATGATAATTTGGGCTAAAAATTTCGGCTATAATATTGAATTGGAGCATTGGGAAAAATTATGGGAAAAAATTATAAAATTACGATGTCGGCTGCATACAAGGGGAACATTTACAAAATGTTTTATAGATGGCATTTACCCCCGGCAAGATTGGCCAAAATGTTTCCCAATAGACCATCAAATTGCTGGACCCTACTACCACATGTGTCGACATGTCCCAAAGCCAGGAATTATTGGACAAAAATTAAAAAATGGTTGGAGGAAATTGTTGAACAAAAAATTGATTATGAAGCCAGAGTATTCCTTTTGGGTATAATAAAAGGCAATACAAGCAAAGAAATTCAATACATCTTGCTCCATATAATCACCGTAGCCAGAATCACATTCGCCCAATATTGGAAGCAAGAAAACACTCCATCAAACACAATGATTATAAAAAAGGCGTTAGAATACTGAGAAATGGACAAATTAATGATGGAATTAAGGGACAGAGAGGAAACAGTGTATTAAGAGACATGGAACAGGTGGTATAATTGGCTTGAAAAGAAGTCTAAAATTAACGTATACTGAATGTACAGAAAAGATAATAAATGGATAAAATGTAAATTTTAGAGTGTAGTAGACATGTAAATATGTATATATTATAAAAATAAGTAACTATGAAATAACGTATATGTATAAAACAATAGGCCTGTGGGTAAGTTGAAATTAAGAAAAAATTCCGATAACGGAAAGCTGTAATTGTATAATTGTGATTTTAAAGGTTAAAAACGTTGAATAAAAATATTTATAAAAAAAAAAAAAAACATTCCCGAAGACTTAAGCTTTTCTATTGACATATTGGCTCTTTCTATTTGCTCATAGTGGGACACGGTGGCTCAGTAGCTAAGACACTGAGCTTGTCAATCAAAAGGTCAGCAGTTTAGCGGTTCAAATCCCTAGTGCAGTGTAATGGGGTGAGCTCCCGTTACTTGTCCCAGCTTTCAGCAGTTCGAAAGTAGGTAAAAAATGCAAATAGAAAAATAGGGACCACCTTTGGTGGGAAGGTATCAGCGTTCTGTGTGCCTTTGGCATTTAGCCATGCCAGTCACATGAGCACAGAGATGTCTTCAGACAGCGCTGGCTCTTCGGCTTGGAAATGGAGATAGAGTCAGGAACAACTAGCACATATGTGCGAGGGGAACCTTTACCTTTTACTTTTATTTGCTCATAAGGCAGGTAGGCTGTGGAGGCCTATCGCTGACTATGGAGGAGAATACTAGGAAAAGGCACGTCCCCCATAAGATAGATGGTAGCCATAGTAACTAACCAGGAACTATATCAGGGCAGGAAGGCCAGACAGGATGTACCAACCCAGAGACTTCCAGGAGAAGAGATATAAAACCTCCAGGCCAGCCTGTTGCTACAATATGTGGAAAAAATCTGGACGTCTTGGACTTTCAGTAGAAAATTTGATTTTATGCATTTTTGTTTGTCACGGCTGTGAGGCCTAAGAGGGCAGTACAGCTGTATCTGGTCATGGTCACCCATTTAGCACTGTCCAGGAAGCACATGTAGCTTAAGAAATGCTACGGACATGACTGTATTTATTGAATTTACTGAACAGACTGGCTGCAACATCCTGGGGTGATGATGCCAACACCCTAAGAACAACAGCCTTGGCTTTGGTTTATTCCCCAGCTGAATATTGTGTCAGTGTGTTGCTTAACAGCACTCACACTCAAATGGTTGATGTCCAACTCTGCCAGACAATACATATTATCTCTGGCACTCAGGTGCACTGGTTACCAGTATTTGGCAATATCATACCGCCCCACATTAGAAGACAACAAGCTTTCATTAAGCTACGGTCAAGGATGCTTAATAAGGCCCACCCTGTTCACCAGGACAATGCATAGTGCATCACAAGTTTGAAATCTCGTAAGGCAGCATGGAAAACAACAATTCATCTACCCAATTTAACCTTCAGAATGCATGGAGAGAGGAATGGTCTAAGGTGCCTTTCTGTGGCCTGATCATTGGCGATCCCTCTACCAAACCACTTGTTTTGCCCAACCTCACTCTGTCTGGACAAAATTGAACAGAAGTAGGTGCAATACTGGAAGAAGTCCCTCTACCCTGTATCATTGAGGATGGAAAGATTTCCCTTTGTTGCAATTATGATGCTGATATGCAAACTATTAAATATATTGTGCAAGGCTGCCCATGACATGCATTCCCTGGTTCCCTAGAAGACTTGCACAAAGCAATGCCAGAGGCGATTGCCTGGATAGTTGAATTGGACATCCAATTATGAGGCCGCTGCCGTACCACCATAGAAATTTTGTATATACTATAATTACATGGATTGTATGTTTATGTTTACTTCCCCTCTGTCAAGTTTTCATCATATGCTAAATAAATAAATAAGAAGTAGAAAATGAATTAAACAGAAGAAATAAAACCTTAAAATAACATTGCTAAACATTTCTAGCTAAAAGAAAAAGGCAGTCTGCTGCTCAATGTTAAAAAAAAATTAGATCATCAAGCAATGCCAACCGAATACAAACAGCTTAAGAATTTGACATAAAAACAAACTTTTATCTTCCTAGACTCAAACATTTGCAAGGAAGATAAGTAAAGCCATGAAATAAAGAGACATCTGTTACTTGAGAGGAAGATGACAAATCTAGACGAAGTATTAAAATGCAAATAAATCATATAGACAAAAAAGATATTGTCAAGGGCATTATGTTATTATTGTAACATTTGGCTATGAAAGTTGGAACAAGTTGGAGTGACAAAACATCGATCCTTTGAATTATGTGCTGAAGAGACTATCTTGGACTACAAGTAGAAGAAATAATTTAATACCAGATAAAATAAAACCAGACTTCACTGGAAGTACAAGTAATGAAGTTATAGCTTCAGTATTTTGGACACACAATGCAAAAGAAAAGCCAAAAGGTCATGGAAAAAGAATATTTGGAAAAATGAAGGCAATAGGTGTCTAGATACAAACACTGATGAAACAAGCAAGAGCTTAAAATAATGCAAAGAAGCAGAATGAACTGTTTTCTCCAGAATGAACTGTCTTCAACGTGACCTTTTAGATCTCTCACTGGATATACATCCAACAGGAACAAGAAGTGCCTCACAGGAGCAGATAAAGGTAAATCCTAGAGAGGCAGGAAATGCATCACTGAACAATGGAAATGAATGCTAGAGAGGAATAAAGCTGCATACAAGGCAAACATAACACTTGTAACAGTGTAGGCATGCAGGGGGGACAGGGGGGAGCACAGGGGAGGGATGCCACATCCCCCCCCCACTCGTTTTTGGTCCGAGGCTTCAGGGAGGCCTGCTAGGCCCAAAACGGGGCACAGGGGGGTTGTGCATGCATGCACAGGTGACGGGGAAGCCGGCGTGCGGGGCTGACGCACACATGCACGGGGGGGTGGCACGCGCATTTTATTATGGGTGTGGGCACGCACGCTTTTAGCACACAAGGACAAAAAGGTTAGCCATCACTGCCATAGGATAATGTACAAAACGGTGAAGATAACTCAGTAAGGTTAGTGCCTCATTTTAAGTATTTTGCAAAATATAGTACATGCATCAAATCTGTATCATTACAGGTCATATATCTTATCCACACAGGCAAATTATGCCTACTAAACAATAATCAATATGGATAATTTAGGAATCACTTCTTTAAGTAGAATTTATCTGGCTTCAATTTAGAGAGAGAATGCTAAAGAAACTATCTCTGAAAATTCAAGGGGACATGGACTGAAGTTTGCCATCCCCTCCCAGAGATGTACCTAACATCCCCACCCCCCGCATCCTCACATACTATTAACCTTCCGCAAAGCAGTCAAATCTGTGTTGTTTGAACACAGCACTCAGAAGTTAGATCCGTTGGGGTTTGTCAGAACGGGCGGCCATCTGCATTCTAAATGTATTGTTTCTGTTCACTTGATGTTGGTTTTTACATTTACAGTTAAATTGCCAGCAGTCTCATTAAGCTGAATATAGAGGATCTTCTAATAAATATACAAAATGTGTGGATGCTAGCATTATAAATACGGTATCCTAAAATCATTTTCTGATGAACAATATTGTTCATGGATAGCAGTTTTAAAACAATGACAATCTTAATGAATGACCCTTGTGCTTACTCCGGCATATGCAAGCTTTCATGTAACTGAAAAGTGAAAAGCATACAGTACTTGAAAATAAAAAATGGTGTATTACATTTGTATTAACAGACTCAAGCTACGATAATGTGCTTCTAAAAAGAAAACATTGAACTCAGTAACAATACAGATGGTGTGAAGCAGCCCCATACTCTTAGCCGATGACAGTACTCTAGTGTTTTCCAAAACAAGCTGATTCTATCTTTCTTTGTGGTATCCGGTGTTTTGCATATTTCAGTCTGATCCTCTGACTCTGTAAGTTCTGAAAATTCTTATATGGGACAGTCATTCTCTTTCTTTGCACGCAGATGCACTTTGCACGCCCACTCAATTCTTAAATCAGAATGTGCCAGTTCAGGAAACAGGGTAGTCTTTGCAAATATATGGCATGCTGGTATTGAAAGCTTTCCACTGAAGATAACACACCTTATTTACTAGTCAAATAGAAAGGCTCTTTTCTGGTGCATTCATTTTCCACTTAGTTTGGTGTTGTTTTTTGACATAAAGGGATGTGTTAAAAAGTATAGTTGAAGCCACAAATTCTGTCCTATTACTACATTTGATCCATTAGGCTTATCTATGATAACTGAAACATGATGTACAGTGATGCCCTGCCAGTGAGAACTAAAAAGAGAAAACTATTGCAATTTACTAGTCTCAGCCAGTAAAATCAGGATGTTGTGCACGGCAATGCAACAAACCTGAAGAGCCAGAAATTAACCACCACTGGATATGAAAGTCTATAGAGATGCTCAGTCATCCAGGTCATGCGGCTTGCCCCAAAGATGTTTTTTCAAGAGCAAATGGACTTTCTGGTTTTTCTTTGAACACGTTTCGCTTCTCATCCAAGAAACCTTTTCAACTCTGACTTCCATTCTTCCATTACCCACCATCCAGTCAGAGCATCCAGTCAGAGCTGAAGAAGCTTCTTGGATGAGAAGTGAAACGTCCTCAAAGAAAAACCAGAAAGTCCAGTTGCCTCTTGAAAAAGCACCTTTGGGATACTGGATATGAAAGCCTTTTTTCTATGTTATTAAATGAAGACAAAATTACTTATCAGGATTCATTTTTATACAGCATTAAATCAGGCTAAATCAGGCCAATGAAGAATCCCTATGAGGAATGAATTAAATGGCACTACTAACATTGTAAATATTTTAAAAATTGCTTCTAATAAAGTATTTTGCTTTTGCAAAAACTGTTAGATATGCCCACTCTATTTTTTTCCCATTCCTCCTCTGCATTAATGAGAACTCTAGGAATATCTATTCTTTTATCTCAAAATCCGGTTCACAAGAATTGTAAAGTCACTCAAAGACTACTGGGAGCCAGTGCAGCTCGCGCAGGAGGGGTGTCATGTGGGCGCAACGAGGAAAGATATTATATCTAGGTCTCCATTTACTAATTGAAAAAAAGAATTATCTTTTTGTGCATCCTCTGTTTATATTTATTTAAATCAAATGTGCAACCACAACTGTATCAATGTTTCCCCTTTCCCACTGCAAAAGACATTCCACATAAATGGCTGTTTACAAAATGCTCACTAATGTTTCCAAGATGGATTTTGATAGGCCTTCTGCAGTTCTTAAAGAGATAGGAGTACCAAACCATCCTATTTGTCTCTTGAGAAACTTATATGCGGGTCAAGAAGCAACAGTGAGAACTGGACATGGAGCCACTGATTGGTTCAAAATTGGGAAAGGAGTCCAGCAAGGCTGTATACTGTCCCCCTGCTTATTTAACTTATATGCAGAGCACATCATGAGAAAAGCAGAGCTAGATGAATCAAAAGTTGGAATAAAGTTTGCTGGGAGAAATATCAACAACCTCAGATGTGCAGATGATACCACTCTAATGGCAGAAAGCAAAGAGGAACTAAAGAGCCTCTTGATGCGGGTGAAGAAGGAGAGTGCAAAAGTTGGCTTGAAACTCAACATTAAGAAAACTAAGATCATGGCATTTGGCCCTCTCAATTCCTGGCAAATAGATGGGGAATAAATGGAGGTAGTGACAGATTTTATTTTCTTGGGCTTCAAGATCACCACAGATGGGGGACTGCAGCCAAGAAATTAAAAGACGCTTACTCCTGGGGAGGACAGCTATGGCAAATCTAGACAGCATACTAAAAAGCAGAGACATCACCCTGCCAACAAAAGTGTATATAGTCAAAGCTATGGTTTTCCCAGTTGTAATGTATGGCTGTGAAAAGTTGGACCACAAGAAAGGCTGAGCGCCAAAGAATTGAGGCCTTTAAACTATGGTGCTGGAGAAGACTCCTACGAGTCCCTTGGACTGCAAGGCGAACAAACAAATCAGTCCTAGAGGAGATCAAACCTGAATGCTCCTTAGGAGGTCAGATCCTGAAGATGAAACTCAAAGACTTTGGCCACCTAATGAGAAGGAAGGACTCCCTGCAGAAGAGCCTAATTCTGGGAAAGACTGAGGGCAAAAGAAGAAGGGGATGACAGAGAATGAAGTGGCTGGATGGAGTCACTGAAGCAGTAGGCGTGATCTTAAATGGACTCCAGAGGATGGTAGAGGACAGGAAGGCCTGGAGGAACGTTGTCCATGGAGTCACGATGGGTCGAACATGACTTCGCAACTAACAACAAAAAGGCCTTCTGTTTTGCCAAGAGAAGGGGGCTACACTTAAACCTTGGCTTTCCAGATAGGACTGAGAAAGATTATAGTGTGTGGTTCTGGAGAGGTGTTGCCAATTCATAGAGATATCGCTGACATATATAATCCAGGGCCTGATACAGCATAAATTTCTCATTTTCCTGTTCTAGAAGGCATGACACTTTTCCTGACAAATCTTGGGGAATTATAATTCATGAAGAAAAATGGCCAGTTTTTTTTTTCCCCTAGTGACATACTGTATGTTATACACCATGAGCCAAAATCATAATCTATATGCAACTCAGCCTCAGCCCCTGAAAAATGCTGGTGTAAAGCTTCATCAAGATATCGCAAGATGAATTCCCCTAGGGTCAAAGAATCTCCATTTCAATTGCTTACAGTCCTTTTTTTTTTATTGAAAAAGTTTTTCAAATACAGATTTTTCCCCCTTTTCCCCCCCCCTCCTCCCTAACCCCCCCTCCCCCTCCCCTCCCCCTGTGGCTTCTCCAAAATAAAACCCAAATTAGTAACAGATTATATAATACTTTACCATCCTTTTTACTCCACCCCCCATATGCTGACCCTTTCTTTCTAACAATATTATTATATCCCCCTTATACTATACATTTCAAAGCACCATTCAGCTGTAAAATTATATAATAAATCCTAATTTAGCAATTTCTACTCATAATCTATCCATTTCCTCCTCCCCCATGCATATATCTCTTAATTCAAATCTTTTACGTATATTAATATAACCTAACATCCCTTTTCCTAAACTAAACAATCAATAAGCTAACCTATCTCCACCCACTTTCCTACAGGTCTACCATACATAATATTTTCAATATCTTTGTTCTTCTGCCCACACCACTAAAAAAAAATATTTCCATATATAAATAAAATCCTCAAATGACTTTAAACTTGTAATCCATATGATATCTTCTGTAATGTCTTTCAACTGGATTGTTAATTCCATCACCCATGTTAGGGTAACATCAAATTCTAGTTCCAACAGTATGTTCGGTATCTTCAATTACCATCTGCCCCCATCAATAATAAATGTTTTCATATATCAAAAAACCACCCGAGTGACTTTATATTTATATTCCATATAATGTCTTTTGTAATGTCTTTCATCTAGATTATTCATTCCAACCACCGTGTTAGGGTAACAACCAGATCTTCTGCATGCCCCAATCCCATAGTTCTCTTGCCTTGTAGCTCAACATAAACGTAATCCATTTGTCAAAGAGTCCAGAATAGAAAGTTCCAATCCACTCAATTTAAGGCCATCTTCCACATCCCAAAAGTACAGCACTGCAGAGATCTGTCACTCTCCTCAAAATAGTATAAACCAATAATTTGCCTCAGCTATATTTTCATGTATTTAATTGGGTTGTTTTAATTTACAGCCAAATATTTAATTATTTTAATACTGTTTTTAAATTTTGTATGCTCTGTTTTTACCTTGGCTGTGCACCACCCTGAGTCCTATTTGGAGAAGGGCGGTATAGAAATTTAATAAATAAATAAATAAATAAATAAATAAATAAATAAATAAATAAATAAATAAATAAATAAATAAATTGTCTCTTAAGTAACTGGCATTACACTGTTGTTTAGTCTAAAAAATTTTATTTTTGTAGGACCTGCTTCTTCTCTTCTTAACTTTTTGTGGCTTAGATCTCCATCCTGGTTGCCTTTCTATGAGTTGTATATCAACTGATTGATTTCCATGCTGGTCTGTAACTTGATAAGTCATCACATTAGAATCCAAAGCCGCCTCTCTTGTATTTATAGGTAATCCAACTATAACCTCTGAAGGAGAATCCAAAAGCGGCTCATCCAAAAAGGCCTCTGTAACTTGTTGTTTTTCCATTACCTCCACCTCCATCTGCTTAGCCTGGGTTCCAATCTCTTGTTGATTTTGCTTTTCTTTATTCCCCTCATGTGTTATACGTGGAGATGTTGAATTCATTTTAAGAACCTTATAATAAAATTCTTCCGCTTTTTCAACAGTATTTAGTTGATATCTTTCTCCTTGATATCTCAATATTATTCCAACTGGAGCATCCCACCTAAATGGGATGTTTTGTTTCTTTAGCTCTGTCACCAAAAATCCAAAATCCTTTCTATCTTTTAACATCTTCGGCGGCAGCTCTTTAAATATCCAAATCTTCCTTCCATGCATTTCAAGAGTGGAGTTAAAAGACTTTTGCACAATATCATTTCTTATTCCTTTATCAGTAAAGTAAATCACCACATCTCTAGGCAACTGCCTTTGCTTTGCCAGCCAAGAATTTGCTCTGTAGGCCTTATCAATCTTACAGGATACCTCTTCAGGACTAACCTTTAAAATCCCAGCCAGAACTTCAGCAGACATCTTTCTCAAATCTTCTTTTTTATTTTCCTGTATTCCCCTAATTCTGACCGCAAATTCCATAAATCTGAATTGCATCATTGTGACTTCATTTTCAATCCTTTGTTTTATATTATCTGCATTATAAGTCTTGTTGTCAGCTTCCTTTATTTTTGACTCTACTTCTGAGCTATTTTCTTGAATCATTGTTAAATCATTTTCAATTCTTTGTATTTTATTATCCAAATTATAAATCTTATGATCAACTTCCTTCATTTTAGACTCTATTTCTAAATTGATCTCTTTATCCATCTTCATCATTGCGTCTAAGAAATTTATCATATGTTGCTTGAATTTATCATACTTTTGTTGAACCAACTCTTTAATTTCCTGTCTAAATTTTTCAAGGTTCTGGTTCACAATCTCATCATGTCTTGCCATCTCCTCCTGAACAAATTGTGTTAGATCTTTAAAGCCATTCCTCTGCATCTGCAAGCTCAAAACTTGTTCATGTGGTTTATAAGTGGGGGAGCCCCCCCCCACAGCTTGGTTGTCTGGCTTTGTCAGTTTTAACACCATCCTGCCACACAAGCAGATTTTTTTCCCCCTTTAAAGAAGAAAACTTCTCTCCAAACAATATCAATATCAAGTCTCTACGAAGGAAGAAGCATGAAATAGGAATTTTTCTCTTCACTTCTAGCCAGCGCTGTTGTCTCAATTACTTTGTAACATATTAAACTGGTCAAACGGAAGGACTTTCGCTTTCGGCTTTCTTCTCAAGCCTCAGCCAGTCGCCATTTTAAACTTTCTTTTTTCCCCCCTTCTGCTCTTCTTTACTTTTAAAGTCAGTCTTAGGGTTATTGGAAATACTTGCAATTTAGGGTCCCAGGTCCAGATTTCATCCTACTTGTTCGGAGAATCTGTTAGTTTTCGTTAGTTGGTCTGGTCCCATCGCCTGGCTCTGCAAAGCGCAGAGTTCTCCCGAAGCCCGGAGCAGCGGCGAGCAAAAATAGGGAGCCTCATCCTGCTTCCTCCCCAGAGACAAAAAAAGAACTCTGGGGACTTCGCAGAGGGCTCTACCTGCCCTCGCCGGCTCTGTCTCTCGTTTCCTTATGGAAACGGAGTTTTTCGAGCCGCCTTTCAGCTGTAAAGGCGGCTCTTTACGGGCGACGGGGCTGGCGGTCTCAAGGGACCATCTGGCGGCGACGGAAGCCAAACCGGAAGCCTCAATTGCTTACAGTCCTGATTATCTTGCATTCAAGTTTTTTCAATTCCTAGCACTCACACAGATAGATTTTCTCCTAGATGATGGAGTCCTAACCTGTCTTTTCAAGTCTCCTGATGGTGTATTATTCATCACCACTGTAACTGAATCCATTCATTTTGCTGCTGATCATCCTCTTCTCTTTCCTTTCATCTTTCTTAGCATTAGTCTTTTCCAGGAAGCTGGGTCTTCACATAACATTTCTAAAGTAAGATAATTTGAGCCCATTTGTGTTTCTAATAACAACTCTGAGTTTATTTGTCCAATGGTCCATCAGCCTGTTTTCTTGGCTGTCCATAATTAAAAAATGATTAGGGGACTGGAGGCTAAAACATATGAAGAACAGTTGCAGGAATTGGGTATGTCTAGTTTAATGAAAAGAAGGACTAGGGGAGACATGATAGCAGTCTTCCAATATCTCAGGGGCTGCCACAAAGAGACAGTCAAGCTATTCTCCAAAGCACCTGAAGGCAGGATAAGAAGCAATGGGTGGAAACTAATCAAGGAGAGAAGCAACCTAGAACTAAGGAGAAATTTCCTGACAGTTAGAACAATCAATCTGTGGAACAACTTGCCTCCAGAAGTAATTGAATGCTCCAACGCTGGAAGTTTTTAAGAAGTTGGATAACCATTTGTCTGAAGGGATGTAGGGTTTCCTGCCTAAGCAGGGGGTTGGACTAGAAGACCTCCAAGGTCCCTTCCAACTCTTTTATTCTATATTCTCAGAAGTCTTTTCCAACAGGGCAGTTCAAAAGCATCAATACTCCATCTGCTTCCTATCCTATCCTAAGTACTTTAATATAGGAATTATGTAAATGGTAGCTATTTCTCAGAAATACTATCAGCATCTTTTTCCAAATGGTAAAGTCGTTAAGTATCAAGAAGTAAATCTAAGTTTGCCAAAGCCTTTTTTAATTGAGACCCTGCCTTGTGAATTGAGTCTGGCTTTTGCAATTTTATCTCCATGTTCCTGTAAGTGTGCTGTATCATATCTGTAGGGTCTTTCTGTATTATCATGGCTAGAGGAATAGTTTGCAATTTTATTTTACCAAAGCAAAGACAAATAAATTACTACAAAAGTCTTTTCTCCATGGTCTACATGGCTTTATATTTTAAAATATATAACGTCAGATATCTTGTTTTTTCCCATGGCAAATCATTTAGTTATTCAGACTGTGAGCCCATACTAAAGTGTTGCTGCTTGCAAAAAGTACTGTAGGCCATTGTGAAGACTGAAATGAATAATAAGGAGCATGAGAAAAATGACTAAATTTAAATATAACATTAGAACAATATGTGCATAGAAGCAAGAGCAAAGCTTTCAACAATGATTTGCCACAAAGCAATGTGTTCACTGTGACCAATGGATTGAATGTTTAAAAATAAAAACAATGGAAGAGAAAAATAACAGTAAGCAATGATTCACGTGCACGTGTTTGGTTCATAAACTGCAAGGAAAAGAACTTCCATAAAGGTATTAATCCCCCCAAATTATTTTCACATTATGGAGGGTTTGTGTGTGAAGATATCCTAGCTAAATTTTATAAGAAAGCAGCATTCATAGATTAGATTCATAGGTTCAATAAATCATAATGCAGTCTGCTTGGATTAATAGGATCACAAGTCTGCCACTGTGATCTGGGAATCATTCTTTTTACATCTTACTGCAATCTCTATTCCCAACAACTGACAGTTATTTTACACACATTTTAAAAGTAAACAGTTAGCTTAATGTGTCAATACAGCCAATCCTAAAAGAGATTTTTTATACGAAGTGCAGCCCCATAGGGATTGTTAGAAAAGAAAAATGATTTTTCTTCATTTTGTTCGGAAATATGACCTCCTGGTGAGAGAAAAGCTAGAGAATGGATAAAAGTAAGAAAGAAGCATCATCTGCCAAACCATGGCAGAAATCAACTTCCTCAATTTTCTTTCTAGTGAGTTTTCTAACAGGCTGTATCTTCATCACAGTTACTTTGTGGTGGCCAATTTATATTAAACTCAATTCAATTTACATGTAGCCCTCATTTAAAGACCACAATTGGGACTGGCACTCCATTGTTAAGCAAGGTGGTTGCTAAGTGAAACCGCAACTGTGTTTACAATCTTAGTCCAGGTTTCCTTTGCTTTATAGACCTTGTTCCTTTCCCTGGTTGTAAACAAAGTCATTACCCCCACTACCACCACCAAAAAACCCACCCCAAAACCAAAAATCCAGACTTTGTTGTTTTACACAAGCAACTCAGCAGTGAAAGTCTAAACTACATAACTTGCTAAGTGATAAGATGTGGGTTGGACAGCATTACTACCAGATGGATTCATAAACTGGCCAACCACCTGAACTCAATGTGTAGCAGGGTGGATAAAAATCAATGATTTTTTTTAAAAAATCAAAAAAATCAGATTTTTTGATTTAAATCAGATTTTTTTGATTTAAATCGGATTTTTTTGATTTTTATCAAATTTATTTTAATAAAAAACTTTTGGGGTAAAAATCTATCATAAGATAGTTTTCTATTTATGATACATAAATAATTTAGTTTATTCAGCATGAAATGGAGCTTAGTTATGTAGCATGAGGCTGCATATTCTGCAACACTGGGACTATCGGTGAGTCAACAGTAGGTCAAAGGAGTAGCAGAGATGACAGTTGCTCTTTAAAAATTATGATTTAAATCGAGTTGATTTAAATCAAGCCTTTTTACTAGTATCTACATGGAGGAGAATATGCAATGGGGTGCCCCAAGGCTCTGTCTTAGGCCCAGTACTCTTCAATATCTTCATCAAAGATTTAAATGAAGGGATAGATGGGAACTCATCAAATTTGCAGATGACACCAAGCTGGCAGGAATAACCAACACTCCAGAAGAGTTTAAAATACAATAGGATCTTGACAGATTTGGACACTGGGCCCCATCAAACAAAATGAAATTCAAAAGACCTCACTTGGAATACTGTATCCAGTTTTGATTGGCATGATGTAAAAAATGATGTTGATACTCTAGAAAGAGTATAGAGAAAAGCAACGAAGATAATTAGGGGACTGGAGGCTAAAACAGCTGCAAGAATTGAATATGTCTAGTTTAATGAAAAGAAGGACTAGGGATGTCATGGGAGCAGGGTTCCAATATTTCAGGGGCTGTCACAAAGAAGAGGGAGTCACCTTATTCTCTAAAGCACTTGAAGGCAGGACAAGAAGCAATGGATGGAAACTAATCAAGGACAGAAGCAACTTAGAACTACGGAGAAATTTCCTGACAGTTAGAACAATTTATCAGTGGAATGACTTGCCTCCAGAAGTTGTGGATGCTCCAACAGTGGAAGTTTTTAAAAAGAAATTGGACAACCATTTGTATGAAATGGTACAGGGCAGTGGTGAAATCTGAACTGGCTTGCTACCGGTTTGCTAATCACGCATACGTGCTGCGCGCCAAGCATGTGCTGCATGAGTGCATGCGCACCAAATGTACGCTTTTTGCGCATGTGTGGTGCACACCAAACACACGCTGCGCATTTAAAAAGCTAAGCTACGATCCGACGATCAGCTGTTCCACCCAGTTTAGCTAACTACCAGTTCACCCGAACCGGTAGCTTTTATTTTAACTACAGGTTCACCCAAACCGGAGCAAACCGGTAGAATTTCATCCCTGGTACAGGTTTTCCTGCCTGAGCAGGGGGTTGGACTAGAAGGCTTCCAAGGTCCCTTCCAACACTGTTATTTTGAAAAGTTTTAACTCACAAAATGCAAAAATTACTTTATTACCTCCATAATATGCCCAAAACACCCCTTGGGATCAATCACCCCAAGTTTAAAATTCACTGCTTTATCTAAAGCTTTCATACATTCTGGACTTTAGAATTAGCTACTCCCAAAATCCAGAACCAATTCCCTGGTGACCTTATGAGCCTTATCAGCATCAGTCCATCTTTGAGGAATTCCTAAGACGTCTTCACCAAGCTTTCAATTATCTCCTTATAAATCAGAATGTGTCCTTTAGAATGCACAGTCCTTTAGAGCAGGGGTCTCCAACCTTGGCAACTTTAAGACATGTGGACTTCAACTCCCAAAGCTGGCTGAAGTATTCTGGGAGTTGAAATTCACAAGTCTTAAAGTTGCCAAGGTTGGAGACCCGTGCTTTAGAATGCACAGTCATCTAATCTTCTGCAGCTCAAACATTTGTTATATGGATCCACCTTTCTTCCGCAAAGGACTAAAGAAAATTAATGCAGGGTCTCTTTATGAATAAAAGTCCTTAGAAGTTAGCAGTTAAATTACAAAAAAGTGCTCTATACTGACAGATGTTTTGCTGCTCTCAGGTTCACTTCATGACTATACTATCCATATGTTGCCAGGCTAATCAGCACTTTAAAAGAAACAGAGGGCCTCATTTATATTTGGAAGCTGATTGAAATGTTTCTGAATACAACAGGATACTGGGACTTCTTTGCTAAAATTACTTTCAGTGAACTAAGTTCTTGAAATATAAGGCTTGCATAGATCAGAAGGCCAGACTGCCTAGCTTTCATGTTCCAATCAGCCCAAGAATCAAATGACAGTGAAGATGGGCCCTTCAACCTTTAGCTTAGTTATTGATAAAGCATGTTTATTCTGGAGGCCATGGATGACTTGGCATTCTATATATTAAGGAGAAAAGATTGAGATTTCTCCAAGCTCTGTTTGGCAGTCAATCTATGAAACAGCATGCTAAAGTTGATGGATAGGAATTCTGTGTGACATTGAGTATAAGTAGTATTATCTCATTGACCAGAACATTCAACCAACTCTATGACTATTTAAAACAGAGGTGTCAAACTCATGTTGTCACGGAGGCGTCACATAACATATTGGGACTTTTTCCCCCTTCACTAAACCGGGTGTGGGTCAGCGCAGGCCAGGAGTTTGACAGTCCTGATTTAAAGTGTCTCTTGCTCCAATTGAGTGGCTGGATCACTGTAAAGTTACAAGCTTATAAGTGGCATCTGTGGCAAGGAGAATATTTGCATGATTATAGGCACATCCCATCTTAAGTGGAAATGCCCTCAAAAAGTGTCCAAAATTACAATTAGCACAAAGTGTGGTAGTTAAGCTATTAACTGGTACAAGGAATAAAGATTTTTATTTTATTTATGTCCCAGTTTTATTATTTTTATAAATAACTCAACAACAGCAAACATACAGAATATCCCTTCCTTCTATTTTTACCACAACTCTATAGGTGGGTTGGATTGAGAGAGAGTGACTAACCTAAAGTCACCTAGGCAACTCACAGTCTCCTGGTTTCTAACTGGGTGCCTTAACCACTAGATCAAAATGGCTATTTTAAAGATACCCTGTCAGGGTTCCAAGTAACACCTCCAACGAAATCAAACTATGAGGCTTGAAGTTCCTCAAAGCTAACTTTTATTAGAGATGTCATATTAGCACATCTGAGAAAACCCGAATCGGAGAGTTTCCGGGTTGTCCTCACCCAAAAGAAAGTTCAAGTCCTTGCCTCTCACCCACATGTCCATCACATGAACCAAACAGGTACTCTCCGGAACAGAAGATACCTCCTCATTCTTCTCAGCACAGCTGCAGGGCACAACGGCCTTGACTTTCTAAAAAGAATTTTATTTTGACTACATATCCTCTTCACTCTATACAATCCCCCCTCCCAGTTTCCCAGTAGAATTTGTGGCAGGCCTGATGCCTGAAGGCTCAAAGGTAGAAAGATGGCTTCCAGGTCTGATAACCCTGCTTTTAGAAGTTTATCTATCTGGTGTACAGGAGAGAACCTTCTTTGGTATTCCCTGGATATTAAAGGTACTCTTCAAGGAGACGTCTTTGGTTCATCTAAATATTCAGGAAATGGGTGGAAAGATCATATCTTGCCCAAAGCTTTTCCATGTAACTGAAATAATTTTCATTTTACTTCAGATTTTAACTTCATTTGTTTCAAATATTTATTTCAAATGTTTATATAGCCACCCACTTTACATCCAACCGTTCCCAATCAATAGTTAAAGCAACATTAACAATAAACAATCTAATACATACATCTATCTATTTATTTAAAACTTTGCATATAGTTTTATGTTCTATAAATTTTTCTTGTTAGCAACTGTGGTAAGGCATTTGAGTGTTCCATGCTTAGATAGACAGGATGCAAACTGAACAAATATTCATCAACTACTTAATAAAAAACCCAGGATCTATTTTATCCTAAACCACAAACAAATTACAGAATAAATGGTTATGGTAATTGGAAAATAAAATTGTGTAATGGATCACCTGCAATCCAGATTCCTAGAAATCAAAATTGGAAAAAGTATTCTTAAAATCCACATAATTTTAGCATCAATCCAACACTCTTGCAGTTGAATACTAGTCTCATTTCTTGCATTTGAATGGCACAGATTTGAGGAAGAAGTACTGTAATTCCAGTCTGAGGTAAGAGATTTGCAGGATATAAGTGTTTCTTTTATTCAACTATGTATTATCCAACCTCACAAAAAAAGTCAATTCCATAAAATACATCTTGTTTCTTCATTTTTCAAGGTTACATTTAAATTAGGTCCAGGCAATCTTTTCTGGAATTGTGATTCTGTCAGCACTTCAACCTGCATTTACTCTAGTAAATCAACATCGAAACCTGACAGATTCTCAAATAGGAAAAGATAGATCTATAAGAAACCATGAAAGCAATTTGAAAGGCTCTAAAAAGAAAGGGAACTGATTAATAAAGTTTTTTTACTTATTTCCAGATGTGGTTGACTTTAATCATTTCCAATGGGGGCTCACAAAGACATTATAAATCAAGACGGTTAGACATTGATTTACAATCTTATTTATCATTGTTCTTCAGAACAATGATAAATAACAATATCCATATGTCCTATTTTCTGATTGTTTTAAATAATGCAGAAACAGACTGGATATTTTAGAGATGAAAATAACACTTATCTATGTAAATTTAATCTGCTTAATTTCAAATGATTTATTCTGTTACTTACTTACACATTTCGGTTGAATATATGCAATTATTCCAAAGAGCTTGGGATATTTGATTTCTCATCCTCAACTTGATAATCCCCAAATATGATTTTATCTACAAATCTGAAAGGTAGCATATTGAGTAGAACTGGTTTGCAAAATAATTTTTAACTTCTAGATTCACAAACTATGCCATACTAACTAAACAGTACCCATTAAAATGCTACCCGTTTTAAGTCAAAACAATCTGGGGATGGCAGAAATATCATCCTCCCCCCAAAAAGCATTTCCTCATAGGTAGACTACTGGGCAGTGTATGGCAAGGGTACCACAGGGTACCATTAAGTGAGGCATGATCTATTTGTACATTGTTTCCATTTGTTCACATTACTTATGCATCCGCTTATATTGTTTTACATTTGCATATTTGAGTTCAATAGGACCAGAGCTTTCATTCCTATTCAGCATCTTTTTCCCTAGAAAATACTTTGCTAAGATTCTCATGGTGCTTCTATATACCAATATTATCTCCTCACGTAAGGTTAAACATTAGATTTTCCACTAGAAGGGTAAGTTTGTTTTCATGAATCATCTTCTTTTAACAACCCCATAATCCCTTGTGGAATGGAGTCTGGGCAACTGAATGGAGCTGAGTGTTTACTGGCCGGATGCTCTTCCTGTCGCCAATGCAGAGTTATATTCAGCAGATACATTCTCATCATGCCCAGAGAGAGAAATATTTGCCTCAACCTAGGATCGAACTCACAGCCTCCTGATTGTGAGGCGAGTGCTCCACCTCTAGGCCACCGCACCACTCAAGTTTGTTTTCATGAATGATGTAATAGATGTGCCATGGAAGCATATCAAAGATTGCAGAGGTAAAGAATCCCTCACATACAGCTTAACTCTTGATGACCAGATGGGTACGTCCATGTGATTTGCCCCTGCTTTCTTCAACTTCCCACACTAGTCTTTAATCTGAAGTTCCTCATGTTTCCTGTCCAGCTAACAAAGTGCAATGTAATTGAGTTCCTCTGAGAACTGTGACTGGTTGTTTGCCAATGCAGTATGGGTTATATAAAAGATCATTTTAAAATGTAAGCCATTGTTAAGAGATGAAGCATACTTAGCTTTTAAATTAATACAATCTGACTTCATCCAGCAGCCTTTTCATTTCGTTGCAATTTGCAAGAAGCAAAATTACCATTCATTTATACTTCCCCGTTCCTTCTTATGTCCTGGTAGATACATTGGATGTCTTCAGGAACACGGTCTGCTGTCTGCTTGATATAACACGACATTTTTAATTTCCTATCCTGCCTTTGTTTTACTAGTATGTCAGTCTCGTACATCCAACCATATTTGTGAAAGCAACCTTTTGGAAAACTGTTCATATTTGCATTCAGTTTTCATTAATAAATTGGGAAAAATGGTACAGCTAACCAAAAGGCTTCCTGCTGAGCTCTGAGCATCATTTATTAGGCTAGTTTTCCTGTGGTTTTCTTCTTCCTCTTCTTCCAAGCAAATGGCATCATCATGAAGCAACAGGGGGGAGGGGGGAGGAACCAAGAGAATTTTCAAAATTGAAAAAAAACATGAATATTTTTCTTCGAATATGGCTTGCATTAGGCTTCTGTCAATAGGCCTAGAACTGAGGAATTATGCTTCAAGTCTACCCTCAGTCATAAAGTTCCTAGTATGAGTTTGGGATTGTTGGTTATCTCACCACCTGAGATACCAAGAAAATTAGTGTGTGTGTGTGTGTGTGTGTGTGTGTGTGTGTGTGTGAGAGAGAGAGAGAGAGAGAGAGAGGGAGGGAGAGGGAGAGAGGGAGAGGGAGAGAGAAAGTGAAATTGCTATTGCCTGCAGATTTAAAACAAACTCTCTCTGTATCAGAAAAAGATCAGAAATTTAAAATCCCAGACTTTAGGCATTCTAAATTTTTAATTATTAAAAATAAGTAAGGAATACCATTATACAATATGCCTTTACCTATTTTTGTATTATTATACAGATGGACCAATGGTAAAACAAAAGAATCTGGGGTGCTGGAGCAACTCATATAAAAGTAGGGTATCTAAGAGTATTCAATTTTGAAGAGAGTTAAGGAAAACAAACAATGTATATTGCGAGGAAAGTAGTAAGGCGTTATTCTGTATTATTTCTAATATCATAGTACCGTGATGGCAAACCTCTCTGCGGGCATGCGCATCATTGCCAGCTGTTCTTCTAATCTTCGTGCATGCCGGAGCCCCGAAAACCCAAAGACCACCTGATCTTCAGGTTTCCGGGGCTCCGGTGCGCACGAAGACTAGCTGGCCTCCTCGCATGCGCGCCAGAAGACCAGCTGGTCTTCGAGTTTCCGGGGCTCTGGCATGCGCGCACGCACACACATACGCACATTCCGGTTTGAGCACTCGGTGCTAAAAAGGTTCACCATCACTGTCATAGGCTTTTTAAAAAAGGAGGGGAGCAACTAAGTTTTAAGCAGCTAACGTGGAAGTCTCCCATAAAGATTTCTAGCTGGAGAGGAAAGTTGTGAAAACATGAATGTTTTTTTCTATATACCAGGGGTGTCAAACTCAAGACTCGGAGGCCGGATCCAGTCCGCAAGGTGGTTAGATCTGGCCCAGGAGGCTGCCCTGGAAACAGCAAAGGACCAGCCCGCAGTGCCTCTGCCAGCAAAAAACAGAGCTTGGGAGGGCTGCGTGAGGCCCTCCTGTGCCCCGTTTTCCCTGGCAGAGGGTTTCAGGAGGTCGTCGCAGCCAAAAAAGGAGCTCAGGAGCCCGTTTTCACTGGCAGAGCGCTTGGGCCGCCACAGGTGCCCCTGACACGAGTGATGTCGAGCTGGCCTCAACTACAGGGCCATGCCCACTCCGGCCCCCAGAGGTCAAACACAACCCTGATGCGGCCCTCAATGAAATCAAGTTTGACACCCCTGCTATACACTATCTTAACAAGTAAGACAATCTGATTATAAACATACATTCTGGGGACAAGTTAAAAGTGCTTCCTAATTACACAAAACTTCTTTATCTTTTAAAATATTTTTAACAAGAAAAATGTGGATAAAAGCCATCTGAGACCATTCACACTTTTATAAAATGAATACAATACCTATACCCAGACAACTTTTCTACTTGAACATTCTTCCAAATCTCATGTTCAGAAGAAGTTAAGTTTGACCATACATGATATGGAACACAACGATTCAAAATCTTAGGAACTGAGTTTCCATAGCAGCTTAAATATATGAGACAATATTAGGAAACTTGGGTTTGTTTTCCTTCTAGAAAATCTAAATCAATTCAGCTTGCTGCAAATACCCTTTTGAGATTCTTTCAGAAAGCAGCCCTGTGGTTAGTTTTATCATAATACTTTCAGCAGCAGCACGCTGAAAACTTCCTACATAACTAAAAGGGCTCCTAGGCCCGCTTGACACCAGGAATTCAAGGTCTTTTATCAATAGCAAGCTTTGTGAGACATTGGGATTATCCCAGCAGCTGATCCAAAATAGGGTTGTGCAAATGCCCATAGCTAAATGGATAAACAAGCTGATATAAAATAATCATAAAGTACTTTAGAAGGAGAAAACCAAAGACAATTGACCATTTGTATAATGTTTGGAACTGTTGTATCCTGCAAAACTCTTGATCAAATATAATGAGCCTAATAGCAAACCACATGGAGGTTAGGACTCTACTAATGTCCTTAACGGATAGTGATAAAAAATAAGTTTGTCCCTTTGTACAGTATTTCTAGACTGGATCATCTAATGGCAAGACCTATTGCATTAAAGAATATTAATGTTGTTCTGGGACAGTGAATAATATCTGTCCCTGTGGGCCTTCGCGAATTATCCCAAATAAGCATAAAAGCTTGAAGAGCTTGTACACTGGCAGCTTAAAATCAGTGAGATTCCATATCTTTTGGCAATGGTCCTTCCATAGAAAAAAACCTGGTTCTGCACTTTACTACCATAGCATTGGGGGGGGGGGATGAAACATCTGTTAGAACAATTACTGTTTTCCTAACTTGTGTTACAAAAAGATAATTACTTCATCTTTTTAAATGCACTAAAAAAGATTCTTGTGTATGAAAAGACATATGGTTACGATTTGGATATTTGAAGGCATGAAGCAATTTATCCTTTTGCAGGAGCAGAGTTTTATATAAACCAGAATACTATTATAAAAGCTACCAGCTGAATTATAGGATCCTCTAGTCCAGAAACTTTAGAATCATTTTTAGCCCCAGATCGGAATGTCAGCTCTTCAGACTGATAAGCAACATAGAAGGTCAGGTTTTGCTTGGTTCATTCTTGACTTGGTTCATTCTTCACACCCAGCTGTTATTGTAATATTTTTGTGCAATTACTACATTTCTAATACTACATACAGATCAAGGCAGCACATCTCAAAAACACTATTAAATGACTGAGAAGAATGCCAAGAAGATAATTTAAATTATCAGGCACAGAAGTCATGCTTTGTGCCAAATATGTCAATTAGATTTTCTCTCTTCACCATATTTCTCAAGAAAAGTTAAGAAGAATGCACTACTATACAGAACATTAGGAAACAATTCATACAAGTAATTCCCTGTCTAAAAGAACCCAAAATATTGCCCATATACTTGTTAGTCACAAGGTTCAAGACTCTCTAATGCAGGCGTGTCAAACTCAATTTCATTGAGGGCTGCATCAGGGTTGTGTTTGACCTCAGGAGGCCAGGGTAGATGTGGCCAGCTCGATGTCACTCATGTCGGGGCTGCCTGTGGTGGCCTGAGCGCTCTGCCAGTGAAAACGGAGCTCCCAAGCTCCATTTTCAGATGCGACGGCATCCCTCTGCCAATGAAAATGGAGCTCAAGAGGATCGCTCTGGCCCTCTTGAGCTCTATTTTTGCTGGCACCATGGGCCAGTCATTCGCTATTTCCAGGGTGGCCCTGTGGTCCAGATCTAAGCACCCCGTGAGCTGGATTTGGCCCCTGGCCTTGAGTTTGACACCCCTGCTCTAATGGTTAGAGTTTGGATGCCAATAATCATGGACTGCATGAAGAGAACACCTTCTTTACAAAAAAGGTAAGAGCAGTTGTAAATAGCATTTCATTTTACCATAAGAACATACAGTCCTGGAATTAAAAAAATTACTGGAAAGAGTCTCCATTATTACTGGCAATTAACAAAGAAAGGCTCAATTCATACTCTGTAATCTATTCATCTTGAACTAATTAAATGGACCCAACAGTAGATTGCAGGTCAATCTAAAATGGAATCCAGCAGAGGAACAATCACAATTAAATAGACATGCAGAAAGATGAAGGAAAAAAGGATATTGTGGACAAAAGAAAGAGATGCCAAAAACTAAAAATAGATCTCAGTTGGTAGGCTGAAAAAGCTGATCTTTATTTTGTGTTGTGCAGAAAATGCCCGCTTTAAAAAGGAATCAAAGCATTAGGAGATACAGTAGATGCCACAAGATATTGCTTATTGACAAGCATAACAACAGGGATCATTGGGCCTAAACAATGCAAAAGAGTCCCAGTCTTAAGCAAGGTTAAATGTTATATACCCCCAGAAATGTTTCATAGTTGAATCATAAAGGAAGTAATATAAATTGTATTGTGATCTTTATACCAGGTAGGTAGCATTTGATAATACTACAGGATTTCTCTTTCTGTCCTAGCCACTTTTTACAGAGGCATAATTGAGAAAATTTTAACAAAATGCATCACTGTTTGGTTTGGTGGCAGCAGTGCCTCAGATAGAAAGTCCATACAGAGAGTGGTAAGGACAGCCGAGAAGATTATAGGAAGCTCATTTCCTTTTTTCAGGATACTGCTTAGAAGCGCTATGTGCTTAGAGTTGAAAGCATTTTCAGAGACCCCACACAACCACTTTACGGTCTGTTTCTGTTGCTCCCGTCTGGGAGGAGATTTCGAAGTATTTCTAGCAGGACTACAAGATTCTATAACAGCTTTATTCCCTATGCCATCTCCGGTCTGGTAAACTCGCAAGATTCATTTTTCTCGCCAAGTACATCCAAACTAGGCTGTATACATCCAAACTATACATCCAAACTAGACTGTGTTGTTTCTCTGTGTCATATAATATATGTGGGTATATGCATAATTTATATCTAATTGTTTATTTATATTTTGGTCATGTTTATGTGGTGTATATTGGAGGTGGTGATCCTTTGAGAGCTGCATGCAATGAAATTTCATTTTAAAGTATGCCGATTAGTGTAAATTCAAAGTGACAATAAAGTTAGTCTAAGTCTCAGTCTAAGTATGGCCTTACTATAGCTATCCAAGTACCTCTTGATTATTTGATACTAACAGAACTCTAACCCATCCTAATTACAGGTAGAGGCATATTTCATTTTTTTTATTACACTTTGCTTTACCGTGCTACACAGATATGGCATTTTCTTACAAGATTCTCCACCAGCAAAAACATTTCAACTTGCTGAAAGATGAGATGATGATTAGCATTTTTTGCAATAAAGTATTATTTTAATTAAGGTACATACATTTTTGTTAAACATAATGCTACTGCACACTCAATAACTCCAGGAAAGGGTAAACATAATTTTTATATGCACCTGAAAACCAAAATTTTATATAACTCTCTTTATTGCAATATTTGCTTTATTGCACTGGACTGGAACCAAGACCTAAATATCTCCGAGGTATGCTTGCGTTCATTGTTTATGACATTTATTGTATTCACATAACATCTCCCTTGTCAGTAAGCAAAAAATAAAAATCTGGTTTTTGTTATCTGCCTCCTCATTCTCCAGGCTCATCAGGTGGCTTTAGTTAGCTTGCTCTTTGATATTTCTTGCCTTTCCTCCTGTTTATTTATATATTGATATAGCTGCCCTCTCACACATGTAACCCTGAGCAACTTGCAACATTAAAAATAATAAAAACAGATACAAAATTATAAAACTCACAGCTGCCAGGAAACAAAATAACAAAGCAACACTTTAATATTCAATACAGCCAGGCAATGTGTAGCGATGTACAGGTAATCCTCGATTTACAACCATTCATTCAGCAACCTTTCGAAGTTACAATAGCAGTAAAAAAAAGTGACTGACAACTGATTTTCACACTTGACTGTCGCAGCACCACCACCCCACAATCAAGTGATCAAAATTTGTGTGCTTGGCAACCGTCGTGGACTTACATCCCAACATCAACATCCCAAGACCCCATGTTCACAATCTGCGACCTTCCTAGCTGGTTTCCTGAAAACAGTTAAAGGAGAAGCCAGATCTGTTTAATGATTGCAGTGATTTGTTTAACAAAAAGATTGTAAAATCAGACGTGATTCACTTAACAACCATCTCGCTTAGCAACAGAAATTCTGGTCCCAATTGCGGTTGTTAAGCTGTACTAGGCTTAACAAGCTTGTACTACCTGTACAAACCACCATATATGACACCCTTTGATAATCTGAAAGTATTTAAGAGAATAATGTGGACCTCTCATAGCTTCTAGTAAATCTGAACTTGGGAAAAAAAAATCTAGCAAATAGATTAATGTTGAGAAATAAAATTCCCATTCGTTCTGTCTCATAGGAAGAGCAATTTATTTTTAAATGCAGAAATTGTGCTCCTATACAAATAAATCTGGACAAAATCTTTTAATGATCAGAGCTGCCAAGTGGATGACTATAACAACTGGCTTGAATTAAATAGTAAAAGCAATATAATTTATGTAATATTTACGGAGTAAAAGGCTAGAATTTAGTGGCTTATATGGAAGATTGGCTGGTAGTGCTGATATTTTCTGTTCTTTTGAGGGTACCTTGCATTCCGGAGAATATTCACATGCCGAGATCTGTCCACAACTATTGAACGCCATTATTGCACTTATTATATAACAAAACATATACATTTTAGCCTGATTTATTTTAAATTAGCCATAATCAGAACATACCATAAGAAACTGTGGTTAACTTCTAAAGTAGAATATTTCAGCCTCATCTCTGAACTATGTAGAGGGGAAAAGAAACAGATCAGCCTCAAATTCATAAAGATCCAATGCTACAGCATGGCTATTTATTACCACTAAATATGGTCTTCCTGTCTTTCTAATATTTTTTCATGTCTTATCATTCTGGATTTGTAACCGCACAAAACTGCAAACTAAATGGTAAGGGATCTTTTTCTTTAAATATACACAGGGAGGAAATTTACTCAAGGACAATTAGTCTACAATTTCTACAGTTACAAACTATTCAAATTTTCATTTTATATGCCAAAGCTAGCAGGGTAGAGTGAATCAGTCCTCTCTTGTACCCAGATGAGCCAAGGATATTAACTATTATTGCATAGGTCTTATATAAAATGTTGATCAATAACAGCTTAAACATTATGTGTTAAATAAGAGACACAATAGAGAGATTATTTTTACAACCAGTAAGAGAAACACAAGGATCTTTCATAATCTGAAATTATTACAAATGCATTCGTTGAAAAACAACATAGCGGTTTCCGTAAATGACTTATGGAAGGTTTTGGCTATTATTCTAATGAGCAGACCCTGTACATTACAACAAAAAGGGATGGTGAGACACAACAATATGCAACAATATGCATTCGGGAACACCTGGACTCTGACTGGGTAGATTCAGGGGGGAGGACAGAGGCAGGTCTTGTGAGTATTATCTGGGAAGAGTTTGATTCTGTGACGCCCGAAGACATGGACAGGATACTGGGCAGACTGAGTGCAGCCACGTTTACTGGACCCGTGTCCCTCCTGGCTGGTGCTGAGGCGGTGGTGAGGCCTCTCCTCAAGAAGCCTTCCCTGGACCCAGCATTGTTGGCAAATTACCGTCCAGTCTCCAACCTTCGCTTCGTTGCGAAGGTTGTTGAGAGTGTGGTAGCACGACAGCTCCCTCAGTACCTGGATGAATCGTCATATCTGGATCCGTTCCAGTCGGGCTTCAGGCCTCGGTACAGCACGGAAACGGCATTGGTCGCGTTGGTTGATGATCTCTGGAGGGCTCGGGACAGGGGTTGTTCCTCTGTCCTAGTCCTATTAGACCTCTCAGTGGCTTTTGATACCATCGACCATGGTATCATGCTGCACCGGCTAGAGAAGTTAGGGGTGGGGGGCACTGTCCGACGGTGGTTCTCCTCCTTTCTCTTTGACCGGTCGCAGTCCGTGTTGACAGGGGGGCAGAGGTCGACCCCGAGGCCCCTTGTATGTGGGGTGCCACAAGGGTCGATCCTCTCGCCCCTTCTGTTCAACATTTATGTGAAGCCGCTGGGTGAGATCATCCATGGTTTCGGGGTGAAGTACCATCAGTACGCTGACGACACTCAGCTGTACATCTCCACCCCGGACCACCCCAACGATGCCCTTGAAGCGATGTCCCGGTGCCTGGAGGCCATGCGGATCTGGAGGGGAGAAACAGACTCAGGCTCAACCCATCCAAGACCAAGTGGCTGTGGTTTCCGACATCCTGATATAGTCAGTTGGTGCCATCACTGACTATTGGGGGCGAGTCATTGGCCCCCACGGAGAGGGTATGTAGTGTATATCGGACATTAATACAATTGAGCGGGTCCAGATGTATTTCACAAGAAGAGTACTCTACTCCTCACAATATACCTTATGCCACACCAGGCTTGAAATTTTGGGCTTGGACAACCTAGAACTACGCCGCCTACGGTCTGACCTAAGCATAGCGTGCCTACCGTCCCTGTCTCACTGTCACCAATTATTTGTACTCATTACCTGTGCTCATGTCCATGTTTATACTTATACCTGTTATCTCGTACATGTTTGACAAACTAAATAAAAAAATAAAATTATGGTAACGGAAAACATTAATTCGTAGGGATTTTCAGTAACTACAAATTGGTCTCACAATTCAGCAGGAAGCAAGAATAGAATGAAAGCATTAATGAACGCCATTCCAAATAGTATATACATGAATATCTGTTTATCTATCTCCATGCTTACAGGGAGAGAAATAACACAAGCGCTTAAAAACCCAAAATGAACATCCTTCTGCCTTTAACACCAACAGTATCATTAAGATTTCTAATCATCTACTTGAAATGGGATTTGGGTATTTGTCTTTTCTAAATACACTTTTTTTTAATTTGACTGATATTTTTTCAGACTGATGTCTGCTACTTTCCTGTTTAAAAAAATCATTCAAGAATTGGATGATACCAGAAACAAGAACCCTGAAGTAGCACACTGAATCATACTTGGCATTCATGAAGTTACGTTTAAAACATATGAAGAAATCAAGATCGATGTTTTGATTGTGTTAATATTCCTGGTTTATGCTAAAAGTTGTTTTATTAAAGTATAACTCAATAGAAATAATATTAAATATCTGGTTTCTTGCAAATTAATATTTGTTCCTGTGATCGCTGGACACCATTTTCATGCAAAACTTACATCAAAAGCAAAAATATAAAAAAACCCATATTTTTCTTTTGCTATTAGCAAAATCCTGTGGTTATCCATAACCCACACTGATATAGGCAGTCCTCGACTTATAACAGTTCATTTAGTGACCATTCAAAGTTATAACAGCACTGAAAAAAAACAATTTATGACCATTTTTCACACTTATGACCTTTGCAGCATTCCCCCATAGCCATCTGATGAAAATTCAACTGTTTCCTAACTGACATCTTAATAACAGTTGCAGTGTCCCAGGGTCATGTGATCACTTTTTGTGACCTTCTGACCAGCAAAGTCAATGGGAAAGCTGGATCCACTTAACAACCATGTAACTAACTTAACAACTGCAGTGATTCACTTATCAATTGTGGCAAGAAAGATCATAAATATGAGGCAAATTCCACTTAACTGTCTTACGTAGCAACAGACATTTTGGGCTCAATTCTGGTCATAAGTTGAGGACTACCTGTAGTCTGCTGAGAGATTTTGGTCACTGAGAGTTGGAAATTCAACAAATTTGGTTTCTCATACTAATTAGCATTAGCATTTCAAACATGATTTAAAGTGGGTGCAGGTACCACAGAACTTCTAAGAGAAGTCGTCTTTGCTCCAACCTCAGGAATACTTGTCCAAATTGAACAAATATATTTCACAAGGGATGCAGAGATGTTTAGGATACTAAAACACGAAATCAGAGTAGCAGATTTGTGAATGTTTAATTAGGACAGCAACTTATTCTCAGTATGAAATATCATCATAGTTAACATTTGCTTTCTCTTTGAATACGTCCCAGAGAAGCTTCCATTTGAGTAAAATACTACATTGTAAGAAAAACAAGTAATTTAACTATGCTCAATTATTCTCCCAAATATTTCAGCTTTTAAAAATGAAGGCACTAACAAGCCTTCACTCAAATATTTCACTGTAGGTAATCAATTTATGACTATAACTGAGCCCAGAATTACAATCATAGGTCATAGTGGTTGTTGAATGGTTCACCACGTGACTGTGCCCAATTTTCTGACCTTTTTTGTGGCGGATGTTAAGCCTATATACAAAGCAATAACCAGATAATTAGCCTAGAAATAACACACTTACTGAAAAATTACTACCAATTGCTCCATTCTCTCTCTCTCTCTCTCCCTCCCTCCCCCCCCCCCTCTCTCTCTCTCTCTCTCTCGGTGACCTACAGCAGGGGTCCCAACCTTTCAGACCACAGGGACCACTAAATTCATAATTTTAAATCCCACGGACCACTAATATGATCTGCCTAATGACTGGCTGGGTGGGCGTGGCTGGGTGGGCGTGGCTAGGTGGTTATGTGACTGGGTGAGCATGGCCAACTTGATGGCCAACTCAATGTCACTTACATCAAGGACACCTCACCAGCCTCTACTCACCCCTCTCCTGCCATCCACTCCTCCCCTGCCCACCCAGGCTCCTTAGGGCCCCAACAGGAAGCAGTTGTTGGAGCTAAGCAGCCACCATGAGAAACAGTTGGGAAAACAGCTGGCTCAGTTCAAATTGTATCTGACCAAGAGGGAGGCTCAGCAGAAGGACCTCAGTGAGGACTACAACCATAGGCTTTCCAAGCAGAGGGAAGCCCTGCAGGAGTGCAAGGCCAGGTACCGGCATCTGGAGGATCAGCGGGCTGAGATGATCAGCCAGTTCCAGGCCACGATGCAGTCCCACTGGAACATGGCCCTCTGGCTCCTTGCCACCAGTGGCACTTCCTTCCAGCCATTGCCCAAAGTCCTGCACCAGGAGGCTGAAGCAGACCCCAAGTTGGAATTTCTGCCCCCCTCCAACCTGCACAAAAAGACCCCGAAGGGGAAGGCTCTCTGCAGCAACACAAATGTTCATTGCACGTATCTGGGCCAGGGGCTATAGTTTGAGGATCCCGATTTAGTGCAATATTTAAAAAATGCAAATAATTTTTCTGCGGACTACCAAAATTTTCTCACGGACCACCAGTGGTCCACGGACCACCAGTTGGTGACTGCTGACTTAGAGTGAAGTACATGCAACTTAGCCTGTGTTTCCCAGTACACAGAGAAACACAAACAAATACAAATGCAACACAATGGGAGAGGAGAAACAAAGAAGTTACAAGAAAGAAAAAAAATGACTTTTTGTCTAAGTCATTTGGGCATAAACTACATATATTTTTGGAAATACTAATAACTTTCGAAGAATCTATCTTACAAAAAATTCACTCCGGATAGTTAGTTACATAGAATTATATAACTAGAAAACAGTGTTATAGTATCTATGGCCCTCCAAATATGCAGCCAAAACTAACATGGCCAAGAACACCTGGCTTTAATTCAACAACATGTGGAAGGCTAAAAGTTAATTACCCCTATAATAAAATAGCAAGGCTTAAGAAAGCTTATAAAACATGTGGCTAGTGGTTTTTTTTGGGTGCTGAAGAATAATTAACATTTTATGGGTGTTTTTATTGTCACAGGTCATTACCTATATTGAACATGAGTACTTTACTTGATGCATCTTTGCACATTATATTCTGCTAAATAATAAAAGCCATTTTATAGTGCATTATAACATGAGAGACCAAATTATTATGATTGGTACTGAGAGTTCAAACTTTAAAGCTCCTTAGATTCCAAAGCAAAAGAAACAAGCATCTCTTACTCATTTACACATACAAGACAATTTAGATTTCCTGTCATATTTTTGCAAAGCTAAAATATTACAAAAACTGTTATAAGAAAAACAAGTCTTTGCATTATACATAATAAATAAAAATTTCCTTAAGACACTATCATTTTAATATGAATATACTTTTCACCTAAGGTAAATCATATAACAGAAGTACAATATGAATTATTTTGCAGAAAATTAAATTTTTATCAGTACTGTCAGTGGGAAAGGAAAGATACTATTCTGCTTTTCCATAACAAGCTGCAGAAAAATGTGTTTTAAAGGGATTTGCTATAAAATTGGTAGAAATAATTCTAATGTGCTTTATGCCAGAAAAGTGCAGGCTGACTATGGTTTATATACCAACATCATCAACAGATATGCCTTTTCTATGACCATATCTAGTATTTTAATCTAGATTTCAACATGTGTGTGGCTGAACCAAAGAAACTAAAGATCCTGATGACAGAGCCCTTTTGCAGGTTTTTAGGGAATTAAATTATGTACAAGCAATTATCGTAGCCAGAAATTACTGAAGTAAAAAGCCTGTTCCTTGCAGATTCTCACTAAAATTTCTAAATTTTAAAATCAATGAAGCTTTTGCTAACCTTTAGATGACCAAGTCCATAGGCCAAAGAGGAGTTTTAGGGTTCTTTGAGACAGCACAGGAGGAACAACGAAAAAGAGTAATCCGGAATCATCATCTTTTTCTCCAGCTTTCTTTTTCTTAATCTGTAAAAACATCAATCCACAAAAGGTTAGGAGGCATTAGGTGAACTCTGGGTAGGGAAGAAAGAAGAGGGCTGTATCTACCCACATTTCACGTGGGAAGAGTTTTTAATGGCTCTTGCTTGTAATTCGGTTTTCCAAGTACTGTACAGTGTCTCACTACTGCAGCTCTGTGTGGGCGTAAAGAAATGAAACGACTGGGTTTCAAACCATCAGAGAAACATTTGAAAAACAGATAAATATATATATAAAAAACTCAGCAGGTAACTCAGCTATGTCATTTTTAAGACATAGTAAAAGTAATGATACTTCAATCTACTAAAAGCCTTATAGCCATGTATAACTCAAGCACTATTTAAAATATAAAGGAGCAGGTTTGATAATACTCTTGCAATCAATGTTTAATTAATTACTTCTGAAATTGCTTTGTATGATTTCAAATTGACAATGAATAAAATGCTTGAAATGCCAAGATTGCAGGGAGAGTTACCAAAATATCCCAGGCTCACTTCTAATCCACATATATATATAAAGGAGGGAAGAAGTAAAGCACATTCAGACTTTGGAAGATTCTGTTGCTATAGTCAATCTTAAAGTAGTTTTAGGCACATTTGGTGTCTGTTTGTTGGGCTGGTCTATCTTGTAGGGCTGGCAATGGGAAAGGAAACTTGGAAGCAAGTAACTTCTACTCCCATCCTAAAGGGTCCCAAACACTCTCTCTCAAAAAAGAAGAAAGAAACCTGACCAAAATTCATTGCTGAAGTATAAGTTAAAGTACAACTGAAATCAGAGACTTTTCTTTGGGGACTAATGGAAAAGCAATAAGAAAAAAAACGTAATGGCACTTTGCTTTTGTACATGACATCTATAGGAAGACTACCATGTTTCCCCAAAACTACGACTTACCCTGAAAATAAGCCCTAGCCTGATTTTTGGGGGTGGGCCTAATACAATAGGCCCTATTCCAAAAATAAGCCCTAGTGAAGGGGTGGTTGTGGCCAGCACAGGAGGTAGCCCTTCCCTTCTTCAGTCATCTCATGGAGGCTCGGACCCTTAATTGTGGTCCACGGATCAGCTGAGCCAGTGAGGGCCAGGCAACTCGGCACAGATCTCCAGAGCACCTCCCCAACCGCCCGCTTGCCAGGGCTCCTTCACCAGTAGTCGCACCATCCTGCACGACTTCCATGGCGGTCCTGCAGCAGGAGGCAGTGGGAGATCACCCCAAAACCCCATCTTCCATGGCCGCCGAGCCCCCTGCCTGTATCCCTCTCATTGGAGCAAGATATACAATTCAGTACCGATATTACCCATGGAGGCCTCCCAGTGCAACGCTCTGTTGTAGTTTAGGAACAAACCTCCACCTTCCCTGCGCAGGATAGCACAGGAAAATCCCACACACACACATTTTCCTACCAATGGTTCTTTATTTGGGATCACAGGACAGACGCATGTCCCCAAAATGCTCCATCCGAAGGCTTCAGCCTTACAATCCTGGGATGTGCGTCTTTACTGCAATCCCAAAGAAAGAACAGTCTGCAAGACTGTTCTTTATTTGGGATCACAGGACACCCTCTCTCTCCCCCTCCACCCTCTCTCTCACACACAAACACACACACACACACACACACACACACACACACACACAGGTCCCTCGCCCCCCCTACACCCCCAAGGCAGCCACATCCCTTCACTAACCTGCTTTCTACTCCGTTCTCCACTGCGTGTGCAGGGCAAGAAGTCTGTGGGACTAGGGTAAAAAAAATAGTTGAGACCTTCCAACTTCGCGAGATTTTTTTTTTTTTTCATGAGAAGTTGAAAGGTCTGAACTATGGTATCTTTTTACCATAATCCCAAGGACTTCTTGCCCTACACACGGAGCGGTGAACGGAGCTGAAAAGCAGGTTAGTGAAGGATGTGGCTGCCTTGGAGGAGGTGGGGGGGTGAGGGACCTTTGTGTGTGTGTGTGTGTGTGTGTGTGTGTGTGTCTGTGTCTGTGTCTGTGTCTGTGTCTGTGTCTGTGTGTGAGAGAGATCCAATCCAACCTCAGCTGGCGGCGATGTGCTCTCTCTCTACTGAATGTTGACCATGTGACACCCTGGCAATATTGCCATGAGCATCTGGGTGAAAAACAGGCATACGTCACTTTTGTTTCAGTGGGATAGTTGGAAAGAGGAGATTGCAAATATCCAAGCCAACAGCATGGAATCCAAAACCTCCTGCAACGAGGGACCTTTTTTGCAAAGAAAAGGCAGCTCTTCTTTGCTGCTCTGGACCACGTGGATTGGGACAAAATAAACACCGCTTAAAAAATTGTGGATTGCTCGTGTGAATGTTAGTTTAGGCAGCATGAGGCATGTGGGGTGGGTTGTTCAGCCTCCCAGTCTTTGCAGCCGCAAAAGAAGTGGCTGTGGGCAGGGTTCTCGGAGTAGCCGCCACAAGGCTGTTTCAGGTGGATGGCCGGTGCGACCATTAGGTAAGGGCATGTGGGTCAAGTTCCTCCCCACTTTCCACCCCTTCAGCGTCGTCTCACCTTGTGCTATCTGCCCTGCAAGCAACAAGGAGGCCCAGCAATGTGTGGGACGCATCGCTGGGCCACTTTTGTGGTTGCAGAAGTGGCCACATTTGCTGGAGGCGGCGACTTGAGTGGCACCTGCAAAGCAGCTGCTTTGTGGATGGTGGGATGGCCTGCTGTGACCCTTTGAGAAACTGGCACAAGGGGCCACTCGCACCCCCCGCCTACCGGTACGGGGGGGGGATTAAGACACCCACAAAAAGAAGTCCTAGCCATTTTTTCAGGGGTCAAAAGAAAATAAGACCCAGTCTTATTTTCAGGGAAACACTGTATTATATGCTCAAAAGTCGAAAACGTCAGTACTACCTACCATGGAGGAATGGATGGTGAAGATGAAATTTGTGGAGATGGTTAAATTAACCTTTTTGGTTAGAGAAAAAATAATGTCTACATTTATGACTGACTGGAAACCCCTTATAGGAAACCCCTTTTTGCATAAAATGGAAAATGTACTTATGATTTGTAGTAGACTCTGAGGGTTGAAGCGAAGAAAAAGAAATACAGCAAATTCTGCAATACAGAAGACAAAACAATGGACTCCCAAGGACAGGAGCTGCGACACAGCCCCACAAGCAGACAAGAATAGCTCTGGTTATTGGTATTTCATTATTAAAAGCAACGGAAACAGATGGATGATGACTGGACTCATCAGCTCACGAAGGGAGATGTGTCCCAGGTTCATGGACATGACCAAACAATTTTCAAGATTTAACAAGTTCACTGATAATTATCTCTTCCTGTTGATACAGGTGGGGACAAATGACACTGCAAAGAACAGCTGCGACTATCACATTTAATAACCTTGGAAGAAAGCTCAAGACCCCAGGGCATTCTCATCCAACTATGGAAGATAAGTGAAAAGGGAAAGAATACTAAATTGGCTACACAGATGCTGTAAACAGAAATGTGGGTCTGGCACAACAGTCTTTTTGACCTATATAACAGACTGCTGAGACAGGATGGGCTGTATCATATATGGACTGGTGTAATAGTGTTTGGCCAGTGCATATCCTTATTAGGAGGGCTTTAAAATGAATCTTTTGCAGAATGGAAGCAAAAAAAAGACAAGATAAAGATTTTAGATAAACACTTGTGCATTGCAGAAAATATAAGTAGTACTAAAATGAGACCTCTTAAGCCATTCAAAGAAAAAAAAAAGACAAAGAAAATTAGTTCATAAAATTTATGGAAAAAAGAAACATTAAAAGCACAATTGCAAAAAATAAGAACTAGTAAAAGAAGCTAGTGTGACTACTCAAAAACACCTAATGAACATATTAAAACTACAAAGTAATGGGAAGAGAAGTACAGAGAGATAATCCAAAACTGTATAGTCAGTGTCAAGAAAGTAAACGCTCAAATAAATTGAAGTTAGTGAAGGATGCTGAGAACAAGAAGGATTTTTTTCTAACTTTCAAAAGAAAAAGAACCAGTAAATCCAGTATTCAATAAAAATAAAATACTAACAGTAGAGAATCAAAACTATTCCATTTTGAGTATTCAAGAAAACTACATCCAAAGATAGATTCATTATTTTTCAGTTGTCACTGGTGAGTTGTCCTTCAACTTTACATAGTTCAACCTATTACAATCTATCGAAGTTAATACAAAAGTGGTTCCTTTTCTCCTAGTTTTAATTTTGGTTTCATAGGAAATGGCAATAAGAGCCTCGGTGGTGCAGCGGACTAAAGTGCTGTTAAGTGCTAGCACTTAGCTAACACTTAGCTGCCAGCTGCCTGCAATTAGTGTAAGTTCAAATCTCACCAGGCTCAAGGTTGACTCAGCCTTCCATCCTTTCGAGGTAGGTAAACTGAGGACATGAATTGTGGGGGCAATAAGCCAACTTTGTATAGAACACCGCTTGGTGGGGGGGAGGGGGGGCAAAGCCCTAATAAGCAGGTATATACAAAAAAGTATGCAGGTTATGGCTATAATGCATTGTAAGCCGCCCTGAGTCTACGGAGAAGGGCGGCATATAAATTGGACTAATAAATAAATAATAATGCTTTATCAGATTTAATTACTTTGGCTTTCACAATTTTAAGTTCTTCATATCTCATATATGCCCCTTTCCAAACTCTAGAAAATCTGCAGTCCATCTGTTTAGACATTGACTGAAGTTTCACCATTAATTCAAAGGTTGTTCTCCTCTTCAAGACAGCCCTACATCTGGGGCTAATACTGCTGTATCTCACCTGGCAAAGTTTTGAGACACAGTGCAGAACCTCGTTCAGCTTTCCTCCTTCTCCAGTATTTGGAACGGAGCTCTTTGCTCAACGTGACTGAGGGTAACCATCTTCCTGACTTTATACATCATATCTTTGAAATAATGTAATATACAGATTGTTAATGCAAATTGTGAAAGTTTTGGGATTAACTGGGCAACATTCAAGGTCCAAGTGAAATGAAAGAAAGCAACCATCAAACCAGAAGTCAGTAACAGCCACGAGTACTATGCTGCCACCCAGAAGACATTTTATGTAAATGGTATAAATCAGTCTACATTTGGACAATCTGACAAATATTCCTAGGCCCAAGCTGCCACCACAACTAGATAGTTCTCGATTTACAACAGTTCATTTAGTGACTATTCAAAGTTACAGCAGCACTGAAAAAAGTGACTTACGATCATTTTTCACACTTATGACCATTGTGGCATCCCCATAGTCAAAATTCTTACACTTGGCAATTGACTCATATTTATGATGAGTGTCCCGGATCATGTGATCACCATTTGCAATCTTTTGACAAGCAAAGTCAATGGGGAAGCCAGATTCACTTAACAATTGTGTTACTAACTTAACATCTGCAGTGATTCTTTTATCAACTTTGGCAAGAAAAATCGTAAAATGGAGCAAAACTCACTTAACAACTGTCTCACATAGCAATAGAAATTTCTGGCTCAATTGTGGTCATTAAATTGAGGACTACCTGCATTGGTATAACAATATAGCTTTAGACTACGTAGGACACAACTAAAGCAAATTTAGAAATAACGGTTTCTCCCAATTAAAGACAATAAAAATTGTGTTTTTAAAAAACCATTAACAGAAAGCTCTTGATTTTGAAAGATATCAAGAGCATTAATGATTCCACACAAGTATCCTTAATTCAGCACTGTCCCTTGAATATCTCACCAGTCAGGAGTTTGTATTACATAATTACTACATTTCCTAATGGCCTCAGATATACCTGCTTTACTCCTAAGATTCCCAATATGCATACTTGGCATTAAAGAGATTGGAAAATTTGTATTTATATCCCAGTTTTTGTCACATTCTGTAAATTAGCTGATCTGAAGAATGCTGGTTCAAAAACTGTTGACCTATGATGCAACATTTCACCCAATTTAATATTACAAACCAACAGGCCCAAGAGGTTTTATAATAGCAAAAGCACGATGCTTTACACCCCTCTCTACAAAGTCAGCATTTTGCCCCCATACAGATATTCTGCAAAATATAATCTTTGAGAAAATCGAATTAGCTCAATCCAATAGTACTACAACTGTCAAAATTTTGCCTGCTATCTTAGACTATTCTTTACATTAATATTTGAATATAGGAAAATATCACAAATTAAAATTACCATTCTTTTCATAAATATAGTGCTTCTTAGACCTGAACAGAATTTACATGGTAGAATTTTAAATTCTTTTGGAAATAGAAATTTCCATTTCAAGAATATCAGTTCAGCAATCTTGTTTTTCTCTAAACAAAGCAAATGATGGTAGAATCCTATAAAGCTCCTAATTACCTTCTGTTTCAGTCACATGTCTTTGGGACACAATGAATCTTAAATTTAGAGTTACTAATTTGAGCCTATCTAAAATTGCTTCTATTTTGTGGACAAAGTTGTATCATAGTGCTGCTGACACGAAGCACAAAACCTTATGTACTAAACTCAGTCCGTCTGCTTGACTTGCATGTTTGCCTTAACCTTAAATAACTCAAAGTTCTCTTTCCAATACTCTTTGGCTCCCTCACTCATGGAAAATAGATTAATCACATCTGCAGCTTCTTGAAAAAATGAGGGATGACTTTTTTGTAGCATGAGCCCCCATGGTGTTTCAACCACTGTCTAAGGGGGAATGGAATGAAATCACCAGGACTCTTTGCTAACAAAAGTCAGAGATTTGTTTGTGCTGTTATTCTGCAGCTAGACAAGCAATACAGATAGTCCTCAGATTACAATGACCACTGGAACCACGACTGTCATCACTAACCAAGTCATAAAGCAGGTAATTACATCCCTTAATGATGGCAATCCCGACAGGTTGCTATTGTAATGCCAAGATGCAAGCTGATCATTAAGCAATGATTTAATTCTTTTAATTATCTTAACTTTTGCATTTGTATGTTTTTTAATTTTGGCTGTTCACCACCCTGAGTCCCTTCTGGGAGAAGGGCGGTATACAAATTGAATTAATAAATAAATAAATAAATAAAGCAGAAAGCAGTGGGAGCCCTAGATAAGGAGCATGAGGTTGTTGGGGTTGATCTTGGGAGGCCCAACATAGAACAAGCACGAGGTGGGGGAAGAGAGTGCTGTAGTGCGGCACCAAGGGCAGACAGACAGAGGTTCATGTGAGCGCAAGCAAGCTGCAGGACAGAGGGTGTAGCACAGTGCAAGTGAAGAGAAGCCAAGGGAAGGCTTCTTTGCAGGTACATTTGAGCAAAAGGAGGCCAAGGGAAAGAGGGCACTTTGCAGTGCACAGGAAGGCTGTGGGGGCAGGGGAGAGACATGCAATCTTCCCGCCCCATTGACTTTCCTCGTGGGAAACCAGCAGGGGAATGTCACAAATGGTGATCACATGACCAAGGGGTACAGCAGCTATTATAAGTGTGAGCTGGTTGCCAAGCACCCAAATCGTGATCACATGACTGTGGGTGCACTGCAAATCACCACTATTATTAAGTGAATCATGTAGTCATTTAGTGAATTGGCATATCCAATCGGTGTTTTCTTTACCATTTTCTGCTGGAAAATGGAAAAATTTTGCAAATTGTGTTCAAGTGACTGTTGGACATGGTCTTACTTTCTTTTGGACCCCGAAATGAGGGCTTGGCCTTATATTGAGGGGTCTTATTATTTCAGGAGTGCAGAAGGCCCCAGGCGGACTGCGCACTCACAGCCGGGAGTCCAGCAGAGAAAGGCTCCCTTCACGCGCTGCCATCAAGCCTCTCCCTCCCCCCGCGGGATGTGTATGTAGAACGTGAACGGCCCAAAGGCACCAAGCCATGCGAGTGCCTGTCCCCACCCCCCGCTCATGCACCTCCCAGGCCTCACTACGTCGATGTGGGCGAAGCCGGTGAGCACCAGGTCCTTGAAGAGCTCGTAGCAAATGCCACCAGCGCCCACCACCAGCAGCCCCACGGAAGCCATGGCCTGGGCCAGCTCTCCCTGCAGGGTCCAGCTCCAGCCATCCCCAGAGTGGGAAGCACACCCCCAGAGCGGCCACTGCCCTGGCTGGGGTTTGGAAGCTGCAGAAGCAGAGTTTGGGGGAAAGACTTCTGCTGCTTTCCTTGCATGCAGCCAAAAGTAGAAGCAGCTGAAGTCTTTCTTTCTCTCCATCAAACTCTGCCTCCGCAGTTTCCAAACCCCAGCCAGGGCAGCGGCCACTCTGGGCATGTGCTTCCCACCCTATGGTGACGATCACTGGAGGCCTCCCCCCCTGCTCCTCCCAACTCCAATTGCCCCCATCTGAGCACTGGCTGTCAGGAGCGCCCACCAGCGAGCCCAAGAAGCCCCTCCATCTCGGGAGTCACCAGACTGGATGGCGATCAGGCCAGATTCTTCCTGAAGAAAGGAGCCTCATGGGATCCTTGCCCACCCTCCCTTCCTCCCGCAGGTCCAGTTTAATCTTTCCAGGCGCCCGGCAGCAAGACACCAGGCAGCCGCACGGAGGGCAACCCCAACAGACACAGCTCAGCCAGCCCAGCCATGGCCAACGCTCCTTGCCCGCGGCTGAGCTTGGCCGCAGGGGGCCGCTTGGCTTCTGTAGGCAACGGTGGCAGCAACAACACCTGCAGCACCTCAGCCATCCTCAAGACCCGCGCCCAGCTGCAGGACGTGCCAGGCCTGCTCTTGTAGTCCTCCGCAACTGCCTCTGATGCATGGAGGCCTTTCTGCCACCGGTGGCCGCCCTGGCAAGGAAGCCCCGGGGCGGCGATACTTGCACTGGGGCTGCTGTGGCGGGCGCTCAGTAGCGCAGGCTATGCCGACGCGGACCCTGGGCGCGGGGGCAAGAGCAGGTCAGCCGCCACCATGGCAGAGTAGGAGTTCAAGGTCTACGGTCAGTGCCGCGGGCAGCGAAAGAAGCGGAGGGCACAGGAGTTCGCAGGGATGTGGTTGCCTGGGGGGGGCTTGGGGGGGTGAAGGACCTGTGTGTTGAGAGAGAGGGGGGGACTTATTTTCAGGGAAGGACATATATTTAGACCCCCACAAAAAAATCAGTCTTGACCTTATTTTCAGGACATGTCCTATTTTGGGGAAAACACAGTATTGTTTGCACGTGTATTATTATGGTTGAAGCTGAAGTAGTCATTGACAGGTAGGACTTTGAACAGACAATTTTGTGTGCTAAGTTTAAGTCTGACCATAGGTGGCATAGTTCTAGGTTGTCCAGGCCTAAAATTTCAAGCCTGGTGGCATAAGGTATTCTGTTGTGAGTAGAGGAGTGAAGTACTCTTCTCGGGAAATATCTCTGGACTCACTCAATTGTGTAAATGTCCGATATACAGTGTGAATTCCAGGCAGATGAGCTGTATTCGAGAATTGGTCTGGCAAAGGTTTTGTATGCCCTAGTTTGCAGTACAATGTTACCGGAGAAGAAGCTTCACAAAATTAGGTTAACAATTCTTAATGCCTTTTTGGCAATGCTGTGAACTCTGGGGCTTAGATCTTTTGAAATTAGTATTCCTACGTCCTTGACAGAATGAGAGTCGTCTACGAAGTCGTATCCACCTATTGGTCTGATTTTTTTTTTTCAACTTTTACAATGCTCAAAATATTCTGAAAGGATTTACTCCATGCTGCAGGTGAAAAGTTGAGAGTAGCTTCTTTAAAACAAGCCAATGGTTATAGGCAAATATATATGTCAAGGAACAAGGCATATCCTTGGCATTAATTAGGCAAACATACTGAATTCATCAACTTTACAGTACAAGGAAGCAATTTCTCTATGTGCAGATAACATATGGAACTTGTATCAAAGTAATAAAACTACAGATGAAGAACTGTTGACAAGGTCTTGCTATTCTGCATATTCATCTGAAGATAATTAAGATGGCTGTATTAATGTTTAAAGTCTACACACTAAAGAATTCATTACTTAATTACTAAGTGATTAATTTAGCATTGGATTCATTGCTTTTACTCGTTCTCGGTATATGTCACATAAAAATATACTGAAAAATGAATTCTACAATATTCTGCAAAGGTAAAAGTAAACTCTATTGAACACAGCTGTACTAATAAAAGGACAAGCGCCTAGAGGGAACCCTTCTCTGTAACCTCTCACTAAGATTCTGAGTAGGCAGGCTTATTGCATGGAAAAAATGGAGTTAGGCTACAGAATCTTGAAACAGAATTCAACAGTGAGCCTATTAAAGTAGGCCTCCCTATTGCATGGGGGTGCTTTTTCTGGGTCTTGGTTTAATAAGGATACTAACAGCATATTTAATACTACAAAAAAGGCCCATCTGTTCTTGTTCTGCGGTATTTTGGAATGCCCATTTTTGTGCATAAAATTACATCATGGTGCAAGCAGTGGTAGGAAGATATGAGACATGTTTATTTTATTGGAGTTGCTTTGTAATACAAAAGATAAAAGGCTTTGGATAAGAAATATTTTTGCTTTATGTTTCTTTCAGAAATTTCCTTATAATTTCGTAAAGTAAAGCAAGAGTCAACAGATACATAAACACATGCACATCATTTAAATATTGAACAGAGATAGTGAAGTGTAGCTAATCACAGAACTGAAACATAAAATTCAATAATGTAACAAATTGCTCTTATGACTGATACTTTAGTATGGTCTCACTGACTGCAATGTGTCTCTATAGATATACAGGTGTTCTGTCCCCGTACCATGCACACACCCACCCAACCAGCCAGCCGAGGGTTAAATAAACTCTTCAAACACACGTCAGTGATAAGGAACTTGGCAGCAACTCCGTGGCTGCCTGCCAAGAGCTTTTACTCTGATAACACAGACAAAAATACACAGTTTGAATAGTCCAGTTTGTAATTAAATCCACGGCAAATAGATGTTGTGTCCGAAGGTGCAAGTGCCTCGCCAGAGATTAGCTTTGTCCGTCACAGAATCCAAATGGCCACCACACTCCCTTTTATAGCCTGTGGGGTGTGGTCCAGTGACTCAGCTTAATCTCTGGCACGCCTCCTTTTCTGCTGCTCACGCTTCTCTCCGACGCTGGCGTGGGTCCAACCACAATGTTTCTTCGTCACTATCCGAAACACCTGGCTCCTGGCCAATCTCTTCTCCTTCGGGAGACACCTGAGGCATTGCCAGAGAGGAGGATCCTGGAGAGGGAAGCCTGGCCGTCTCCTCTTTCGGAGCCTTCTTCCTCCGATAAGATAGGCTTGGAGGACGGAGCCACAACAACAGGTAGTCTTTGACTTACAACAGTTCATTTAGTGACCATTCAAAGTTACAACAGCACTGAAGTGACTTATGACCATTTTTTACACTTACGATTGTTCCAGCATCCCCATGGTCACATGATCAAAATTTAGATGCTTGGCAAGTCGTTCATATATATGATGGTTGCAGTGTCCCAGGGTCATGACCTCTTGATAAGTAAAATAAGTGAGGAAGCTAGATTCACTTAACAACCGTGATACTACCTTAATAACTGCAGTGATTCACTTAACAACTGTGGCAAGAAAAGTTATAAAATGGGGCAAAATTCACTTAACAACTGTCTTACTTAGCAACAGAAATACTGGGCTCAATCATGGTCATAATTCCAGCGCTACCTGTATGTTTTTTATTTGTGATCTGCCTGAAGTTGTTAGGGCAGACAAAAGGAAAATTTAGTAAATAAATAAATAAATCTTAAAACTGAAACTAGAATTAAAATAATTACTTTCAAATTTAGGAGCTCTAAAATATTTTTAAAAAATTAAATACCATTAAACAAAAGACAAAATTGACATCATTGTATAATGTTAAAAGTAATAACTGATGGTAACTGGACTGCTGAAAACTATGCAATTTTTATTGAAAAATAAAGCACCATGGAAACTTGAAAAACAGCATTAAAAAAGCTGACCCATTTTTAAATATCTGAGTAAAAAATTCAAAATAGTAACAGGGCTTTATTTAAAATTAGTGAAATATGGTTTACATCATTCTTTTTTTTTTTTAAAGGAATCTAGGAGCAACCTGTATAGAAGAACATTCTATATGGTATTTTCCTAACAGAGTTGAAATGGGTCAGCTACAATATAAAATACTATACTGATCTATTTTGGCTATAGTTTTATGATCTGGCATGTCAATTCCAGTTTAACTGTAGTGGCATGAGGTTAATTTCCTTACATTGCAGGTTAAACCTCAGAGATGTTATTTTTTTAAAAAGGAGAAATCTTCTAGTTTAATTTAAGGTTGTTGTGTTATTTGCATAATGGTTGAAACTTGAGTTTATTCATTTTAATTTGTACCTTGAAAACCTTTGATTCCCGAGAAGCTTGAGTAGCTCTCCCTTTCTGTCTATTTTTTAACAGATTATTGTGTAATAAGTGAAGGTTTTTAACCATAGCATATACAATCCGTGCAGAATCACAGCCACATCTTCTACTGTACCTGATAAGCATTTTTATGACACAACATATTCATGCTCTATTCTTTTAGAAGTGTGTGAGTATATATGTGGGTATATGTATGTATACACAATCTTGTTTACATGTGGTTTTTTTAAAAAAAGAGAATGCATGAATGCATATAGCTGTGCAAACATACTTGTAAAAACTTCCAAATTTCAAGACAAGTCAATTGTTTTTTAAATTGTTCTCTTCATGGACCACTTCTACAATTCTAAGGAAATCCTACATCAATACAGAATTTCTCTCCCTTTACATCTGGAAAACTGAAAATTACTCCTGATTCATCAACTGCAGATTTTATAACATTTGTCTAATTTTCTTATCTATTCACCTTGTTTAAATCTAGGAATTTTCAAACAATAAATATATTGTATAAAATCAAAGATGACCTTCCATTAAAAATAGAATTTTAATTTTTCAAGAGTTATCCCTGCTTAATATTAGAAAAACTGAGAAACTAAGTCTCAAATAGCTCCATTGCTACTAAAGACAGAACTTTTAAACTGTGAGTTATATTTACATTTCATTTCACACTGGAAACTGTACTTAGTCATTAGTACAAGTGTGCATAGGTGTCTGTCAGCAATCTTATTATAGAGAAGATTAACAGATAACTGAATGAAATGCAGTTGTGGAGGTATAAAAATCATCACCTTCTTGCTATGAATATACCTGCTGCAGTTATTAATTCCTTTTGGATGAACTCATTACTATTTTTTGTAATTGCAATTTGCATTTTTTAAAGTTTATCTGGAGAAATTTCTTCTATCAGTTACCATTTATAGCATAGGTTTTCACAAAATATCAAAACTGCTGCAGAGCATTAAAATTTAACAGAAAAGAAGCATTGTTTTCCAACTTTATATAATTCATTTTGCTCAAGAATATTTGGTTCCAGAAGTTAAGATTTTTAAACCTGAAATCATTTATATTAGATTCTAAATGGCAACATTCCTTGTTATTACTTTAAAAATTAAAAATGGGACAAACTTTATAAATGCAAATGGAGTGCCAACTGTTTACAGAATATTGGAGAAAATACCAAATTTCTTTTCTGTTCAAGGAATTTAGATTTCAAAGAATGCAGTTTTGTACTCATGCATGCCTTCATTTTATTAATGCCTCTTGAACATAAACTCTTAGTAAAAAATCTGCATCCTTGTAAGGATAAGTATTAAGAAAGGTTGAAATCTCAAAACACAGTAAGGATATAATAGCCAATACAAATACAGATTTATAAATGCAAAAAAGTGATTTAATATGAACTACTGGATGCTTCCATATGGACACCAAAAAGAAAAAAAGCATAAACAAGGAACATGACTACCTCAAGGTACACTGGCTCATGAATCTTTCTATATGTTAACATGGAAAAAAATTCAAGCATACCTTAAGCACACCAAATCATACTCAGATTTGGTCAGACTCTTGCCTCCTTGATTTTTTTGTAGATCCAATCCAAATGCTACAAAGTTTATAACTGTACTTCTCACAAGTCTTTTCTCTCCTTACTTTACATGTAACCTCAACAGATTAAGCTACTGCTGTCCCAACCCACGCTATTTATGAGTGCCGCATCCTTCTATCTTGGTTTTTATGCACTTGTGTTTTTATCAGTTGTCAAGGAAACACCAGATTTCTACTACTGCAGCTCTGTGTTTAGATCAGTTATGGTAAAGACAGTATTATCTTGAAATGTAGAGGTAACTCATCTAATTTTCCCCATAACCTTGAGATCACAATTTGTTGCTAACATTGAAGCTTTTAAAAAAAATATTTTTGTTATTTGACATCTAAATTTACAGAAAAGGTAGTTTTAACCTGTATATTGTATTTATACATAAGTGTTATTACTCCCGAGAAATGAATAACTTGTAACTGCTCAAATCCTCCATGGCAGCCATTTTGTGAAAATTACCAGGATGTTTTGTCAATATTCCAAATATTTTTACCAGCCCCAAAAGACTTCTAAGTTTGGGCTTCACTTAAAAAACCAAGGTGTCCAATCCTACCCACCACTACCACCCAACTGCATTTACTTTTTAAAGATTTGTCATTTGCCTGTCAACATCTGCTCACATGCTAACCAAAGAGAAACAGAGAGAAAAAATAATCCCCTAACTGTAGCGTTATTGCAAAAATCATGGATAAAAAATTCAATGAGCCTTAAACCGAGCAAATAACCATGAGTAAACAATGGCCCATTGTGCCGAGCCTTTTATTGGTAGAAAATATAGACAAGCAATAAACTTTTAAAAAGCTAACTGCAGGAGGAACAGTGGAAAGAAGCCACCTTGTTACTCTGTTACTTCACAGATTAAACAAACAAAATATATAATCCTGGATTCTATTTCTAAAATCTCTAAAAAGTCCAGAAACAGGACAAGAAAATCTCATTAAGTACCTGAAGTATACTCTACCTAAATTTGGAGACTATGTATTTTTATGTTGCATATTACTTTTATAAGTAATATATTGAGATAGTAGATTCAATAGATTTGGCAGTCATTTTAGCCAACTGTGCTATTTATAAGGTACAGAAGATATTGAAGATCTAGCAGTCTGTACTCTTAACAAATGTCTTGAGAACTAACCTAGAACTAAGGAGAAATTTTGTGACAGTTAAGATTACACTGATTAATTGTATCAGGGGAATGGCTTGTCTCCAGAAGTTGGGGGTGCTCCAACAGTCAAGGTTTTTAAGGAGAGATGGGACAACCATTTGTTTGAAACAGTATAGGGCGTATCGCAACTTTTTTTCCTCTTTGCTAAATCCGGCATGGGCGTGGCCAGCATGTGACGCATCCTGCCTGTGGGCTGCAAGTTTGACAGCCCTGGTATAGGGTCTCCTGCCTGAGCAGAAGGTTGGACTAGAAGACCTCCAAGGTCGTTTCCAACTCAGTTATTTTATTATTTACTGCAAAACTGAGGAACTGTGACTGAATGCAACTTCTTGCACAGCATAAAGTGTTGTGTTTCCTTGTGCACTCAGCTGTATAATGAAACAAGAACTGATGCTTTTCTAGTAGCTCTCCATATGTCAGCCAGCTGCATCTTGTTAAAGTACAACAAAGCTGTTCTATACTTTACATGCTAAATATACTTAAAGAGCAATCAGGATATAAGCTTCTGAGGGCATAACTCTTTCAATGCAGCTACTTGGAAGAACTTATGATTCACCTGCCAATGGGTTATTCATTCAGTTAAACTATTATGAGTGTATTCAGATATTTTTGTTTTACTCAAAGTAAAATCCATTGCCACAAGAAGTTGTGGTTATGATTACTAATTTACATATTTTACAGAAGCATCACACAAACATAGCAGTAGACTATGTTTAATTTCTTGTTAACAGATGTTCCAAAATAGTCCATGGGACAACTACACAAAGGAAATATGAGGCACTTAGTTTAAATCAACAACTTACCAAGGAAAATAATTATTTGCACTGGAAATCAATCACAATTTCTTTGATCTTCAAATAGTGATTTAACATATTTTATTTTCCAATGTCCCTTGACTGAGTTCTAAGTTTGCAAAAGTACAGTATTTTCCTGGAAACAGAAATCACAGAAATCAGTGATTCACTTTTGAGTAGACACATACAGAAATAAGCATTATAATAATCTAGTTAGTATGTTTCATGTTTTAATTTATCTTATACAAATATAGTTTATGTTTAAGTTTATTTGTCAAGCATATATAAGATTACAGGTAAAAGTATAAACATAATTTGAACATGAAAAAAGTAAAAAGAAATATTACGACAGGGACGGTAGGCACGCTAGTGCACTTATGCACACCCCTTACAGACCTCTTAGGAATGGGGTGAGATCAACAGTAGACAGTTTAAGTTTTAAGTTTTGGGGAAGAAACTACAGAGTCATGTAGTGCATTCCAGGCATTGACCACTCTGTTACTGAAGTCATATTTTCTGCAATCAAGTTTGGAATGGTTTACCTTGAGTTTGTATCTATTGTGTGCTCATGTATTGTTGTGGTTGAAGCTGAAGTAGTCATTGACAAGAAGGACACTGTGGCAGATGATTTTATGTACTATGCTTAGGTCAGACTGAAGTCGGCGTAGTTTTCTAAGCCCAAAATTTTGAGTCTGGTGGCATAAGGTATTTTATTGCAGTTAGAGGCCAGTATTCCCATTTAAAATTACATACCCTTGCACACAAAACAATTTTGAAATGGCTCACAGATAAATAACACACAAACATAAGCTACCACAATTTTTAAATAAAAAGACAAAAAATAAAAATGTTAAAAATCTGTGGTAGATTTTTTTAAAAATCATTTTTAAGTAAATATAAAGCTTGGTTCCTTCTGTTTTTAAAGGCACATCATTCTGGTTTTCTTGGCTGCAATACAAAAATCGTTTACTATTGCTTTCTTTTGTAATATTTTTCCACATCCTAAAAGTTTAGAGCCTAGGATTTATTTCCTAGTGGTCTCTCATTCAACATTAATCAGGTCTCATTGTCATTCGTGCCCACCCCCTCAAAAATAATACTGTTTTTAAAAGTGCATCCTTTTCCGCAACCTGAATCTGTACCATCAACATTCCTAACCAAAATAGTAAAAAGGTAAATTATAAAATAAAATTTGGAAGGAAAATCTCAACATTTTCAACTTCTCATTTACTCAGAACAAATGTTAAAATCAAGGTCTGCATTCATAAATGCATAAATTGGTATAAATTTATATAATTATAATTATATATATTATATATAATTATAAGCTGGTATAAACTTATGCATAAATGCATGTTGGTGCATAAGCCACCAACGTGCCTATCGTCCCTGTCCTAATGTCCCCTTTTATTCGTATCAATTTAATGTTTTCATTATGTTATCTAATACACGCTTGACAAATAAAATCAATAAAATAAAATAAATATAAATAAAGCACGCTTACACCTTTGACTCCCGCCCATATACTTAGGCCCCACCTATCTCAGTCAGGTCAGTACCATTCCAAGGTTATCTCACGGGGGGGAGTGAACAAAACATCCCCTAACAAGGGAACGAATATCTAAAGGCAGTTCCTATCAACCTACAGCTTCGGAAATATCAAATATTCTCAATTCTCCCTGCACCAAATACTTATCGAATAATGAAACTTACACCGGGAGAGTCACTATTCTTCCTTTACCTTCCCCCCTCCCCAAAGGTAGAGACATGGAACTGTCCATCACGGCCCACTGTGAGGCGAGGAAGCGTCACGGTCCAAAATTCGCCTTTTAAGCTTCAAAGGCAGCCAAGATGGCGGCGGGCGATTGAGCGCCAAATTCCCTCTCAGCGCCTGCGCGGAGGATCCGCCGGCGCGTGGCGCCGCCGCGCCTGTAAAAACTTTATCCCCCACCCCACCCCATTACCACTTTCTACCCACCGCGGCGTGAAATGAACGACCATGCCGTTGGCCGTGCGAGGTCAGAGAGCTGTGGCGCTCCTGCACTTCCTCTGCTTCCTCTGGGCGACCTTCGCCCTGACTCAAAATTTGGGGTTGCCCAAGCCGGTCCGGAAGGTGCACGACGACAGTTATGGCGGCCAATGGAAATACCTGACCTTCCTCAACCAGGTGGGCGCGCGAAACGGAAAGCGCGCGGCGCTTGGCCAAATCAGTCTTGGCCCCTTCGCACGTGGCGGAGGAGGGGCTTTGGGGAGAGTGAGCCAATGAAAGCGAGGCTAGGCGGGGCGAGAGGGAAGGGAGTTTACCTTAAAGCAGGGGTCTCCAACCTTGGTCACTTTAAGCCTGGAGGACTTCAACTACCGGAATTCCCCAGCCAGCTTCGTTGCCTCGGGAATTCTGGGAGTTGAAGTCCTCCAGGCTTAAAGGGGCCAAGGTTGGAGACCCCTGCCTTAAAGCGTCAGTTTAGTACAGGTGAAGCCAAATCCTGGGGATCCTTCCTTAGACCTACTTTTGGATCGTAATGGAGATGACCCCCTCGATCAATCTGACGAGAGTTGGGCTACAAAATTCCCAGCCGACGGCCGTTCTGACTGGGAATTCTGGAAAGTGCAGACCAGAACAAGGGGAACTTAAGAGGCAGAGCGAAGAATCTCTTCAATCAGCCTTTTCCCTGACCTGGTGTCCTCAGAAATAAAGAAAGGCAAATCAGTCCCAGCACAAGTCTGAATTTTGGCAGCCAATAATGACTGGAGATTTTGGGAGAGGTTATTTTTTTAGCAATACTGAGTGATGAGTGGTATAAAAACTCAGGTTGGATTCATTTCTATTGCACTTATAAGTAACCATTTGAGTTTTACTTGTATATGTAGTATTGTATGATTCTTTAATTCATTGGTGTTTTGCCAGAGATGATTTTTAGCAATATTGAATGATATGGTGGTATGGAATAAATACTCCGGTTGGATTCATTTGTATTGTACTTATAAGTAACCATTTGAGTTTACTTTTATATGTAATGTATTAATTCTTTTAATTCATTGATGTCCTTCTCGGTACCTATCACTTAACATCCTTAATGGATTTTTTTTTCATATTGTGCTGTTAGTGACTAATTGATGGTATATGTGCGCTAGAATAACTTATTATGTTACCATGGCTCCTTATCTCTTTCTGCTGCTAAAATCAGCCTGCCAGAATAACCATTGGGATCTTGGCTCAACTTGCCTTTACATAAAAACTGCTGCATTGCATTTCCACAAAAGTCTCTGCAGGATTTTCAAACCATGATGGGTATCGAGGTCTTTCTTTGTGGCTAGATCAGTTGTAAAGCAGTTATTTCTCTAATATGGATCCTCTGGTAAATGCTCAGACCGCCCTTGATCAACATAAAAACTAGGTAAACTTATGGCTTTTTCCTTCGTGATTCTGGGTGCAAGAGACCAGAGACTCATTGGAACCTGCTAGCTTGCAACGATAAATTGTTGATCCCCTTCAGTTGTTGCTGAGTTACTTTTGCCACCACATTGGAAATTCTATGAACTGCAATCCAAAATGTCAGCAAAGCACTAGGTGAGGAGGATTTAGATGGTAGATTCACAGTTCTCACTTTTGAGGTTACTATACTTGGTCTAGTGTACTGAAGAAATCTTGATTAAGGGACTTGGGATATTTTTTATCTCTTCTATTATATCTAAGTCATAGCTTTTAACTTTAAATATTATTCTTGGATTATAAATGATGGAAAGAAAATGCATGCTCCACCTTGAATATAACTTCTTTGAATTCATAGCTTCTACAGACATTGCTGTACTTATTGTGTGTCACAATTGATGCTGTAGCTCTGTTTGTCCCTTCCCAAGAAAAGAAAGTGTCATCTATAGTGCTGCCTATTAGAGATTTCATCTTCTCTGCATATGTATTCCCTGTTGGCTTAGTAAGTAATTACAATATCTGCTATTATTTAAATAATTCCATATTGTACTATAAGTCCATTAAATTGAGATTTGCTTAAAGCAGAGGTGGGGAATGATGGCCCCTTTATGGACTTGTGGACTTCAACTCCCAGAATTCCTGAGCACAGAATTTTTGGGAGTTGAAGTCCCCAAGCCATAAAAGGACCATCGTTCCCCCACCCCTGCCTTAAAGGTGCATGAGATTGTAGATGGTTTTCTTAAGAATCACATGATCCTTTCCATAATCACAGCAAACAAGTATATCAACTTGCTTTACTGATAAAATCAACAAATGCAACCATTTGATGGTTACCATTTGATTTCTCAATGGTAACCTCATAATTGTGGACCAGTTATTATTTATTTTGTCCTCCCATATAGCACCCAAAAAAATTTCCACTGTAGCATTTGCCTAAGAAAATTGATGGTTTTGTTCTTTAAAGCAGTCATTTTGAGATCTTGGCCTGTTGAAGAACAGAAAACAGATAGTAGTCAGTAAACGGTCAATTTTCATAATGAAGGGGCATAAACAAACAGATGTGTGCAGAGCTCAGCGCTAGCAAAAGAAACATTACATTTGAAAAAGATCTAGATTTGGCTTGGGAAAAACTTTTCCGAAAAAAAAATTCCCAAGTGCAGCTCTACAAGAGTTGGCTCAGAAATTGGTGACTGCTCCATTCTATGACCCTGTTTTTCTTCCTAGTTATGTGTTCCACAGCACTGAATGTGGAGTTCCCTCTCTGCTGCCCAGTATTCATGAATATACTACCACAGTACAATCACACACACAACATGCTACTTGCACAAAAGAAAATGGCGTCAGTGGCTAAGACGCTGAGCTTGTCGATCGAAAGGTCGGCAGTTCAGCGGTTCGAGTCCCTAGTGCCGCGTAACGGGGTGAGCTCCCGTTACTTGTCCCAGCTTCTGCCAACCTAGCTGTTTGAAAGCACGTAAAAAATGCAAGTAGAAAAATAGGGACCACCTTTGATGGGAAGGTAACAGCGTTCTGTGCGCCTTTGGTGTTTAGTCATGCCGGCCACATGACCATGGAGACGTCTTCGGACAGCGCTGGCTGTCGGGGATCCAGCCAAGACTTATCTCTGTCGCTGTCTAACTGCGGCTGCTCGGAAGTGCCTGGCTCCTGGCCTATCTCTTCTCCTTCGGAAGACACCTGAGGCATTGCTACAGAGGAGGGTCCTGGAGAGGGAGGCCTTGCCAACTTTTTGGAGTCTTCTCCCTCCGATAAGACGGGCTCGGCGGTTGGAGTCACAACAAATGGGGCAAAACTTACTTAACAAATTCCTCACTTCACAACACAAATTTCGAGCTCAATTGTGGCCATAAGTTAAGGACTACCAGTATTAAACCATCTTGCTTCATTCCTAAACTGTTCTAATAAAGATACTGCCATTTGAGGTATATAAAAAGGAGCTCAAGAAGGATGAGTAAGATAACTTTTACTATTCCATTTTACTTAGAAATATAATTTAAAAACCAGTTTGATGTAGTGGTTAAGATACTATGCTAGAAAGCCAGAGACTGTGAATTCTAGTCCCTCCTTAGGCACAAAACCAGGTAGGTGCCCTTGGACCCCTGACTCTCTCCTAGCCCTAGGAAGGAAGTAATTGCAAACCACGTCTGAAAATGTTGCCAAAATTTGAGGGAGTTACCCAATGCCCAAGCAGTTGCCAGGAATCAGCACTGACTAAAAGCCCTTAAAAATGACTAGCCTTTATAAGATACCTCTAGCATCTATCAGTAAATATATAATCATGCATAGTTTTAAGTAAAAAACAGCAAATAAAGTGGGATTTCCGTTCAAGTAGGTAGGGACCGAAATACACATTGAGCGGGGTTCATTTGTGGAGAGTCCTAAATTGGGGTTTTCAAATGTTTTTAAGGAGTTAATTAAAAAATAAATTCTTGATCAAAAGACGGCTCAACTGATAAAAATGGGCAATGAAGTGAAACTTGTACACCTTATCATTTATTTATGAAACTTTATGTCTTAAACTTATTTGCATGTCACAAAATTGAAAACTCCAGTTATTGTCTCTGAAAGTTCCTCCACTTTTTTTAAAAAAGTATAAAAAGTAATCTGATTTCCAGTGTACAAAAATTATAATTTGCATTTTATAATTACTGTACTTGGGAGTTAATGATTCAGCCAAGTAAATCATTGTTGTCTGCCTATTTCTTTTCTTTAAAAAATTGCTAGAAATGTCCTTTTTTTCTCTCCTTCCTGGCATGGTTCTGGAAAAATTGCCTCTATAGATCAGCTATTTGTATTTCAGATGAGAATTTCATTGGCAGCAATAGCAGATTTAAAATGCAAATAAAATTTGACAGCAATTTTTATTAACAGAGTAGGAAGAAAAGTTTAATTTTCTCATCCATCCATCCATCCATCCATCCTACTTACTTACTTTATTTTATTTTATTATGTAAAGCTATCTTTACATAACAAAATATAATGTTAAAAATTACATAATATTTAGTTTTGATTCTTTAAAGCAAAGGGAGTTGCTCTGAAATTGAGAAGGAGAGGGTTTATAAATTAAACAACTAATAATTTAGCAAATTGATATGCTACCTGACTCCCTGCAACTTTACAGGTGCAGATACAATTGTATGTTGCACTGCATGATCCAGAATATGTTTGAAGGTTAAGTTTTTAATCATATGTTTATCTGGAGAAATTAAAATGATAGCCATATTATGTTCATACATGTACAAAGGCAGTTTGTAAGATGGTGACTACCAGATTTCTAAAAAAAAATTCCAACATTTGAGGTTCTCATTAATGTTCAGATGTTTTCTCTTAGTTTGTAGCTGTTGCTTTCTGGGGCCTTTATGCAATTGACAGAGAACTAGTGTATCCTAAAGAGCTGGATGAGATTAATCCGGATTGGCTTAATCATACCATGGTAAGTATTTGAAGCTTTGAGTCTTCTTTTGGCACATGCAATTTGTTATCAATGAGATGATCGGTATTTTAAATGGCCGGTCGTATCTCAAGGACCATCTGTATTCACATAGGCTTTTCAAAACGAACACTATAACTTGACAGGATTTTCTGCTTTCAGAAAAAATATCTTGAAAGTATTTTTCTTGCAATAATGTTGGAACAGAAGAGCAATAGCAATAAAACTCAGAACTATATACCACTTGATAGTGCTTCGCAGCCCTCTCTAAGCACTTTACAGAGTCAGCATGTTGCCCCAAACAATCTGGATCCTCATTTTACCGACCTTGGAAAGATGGAAGGCTGAGTCAACCTTGAGCCTGGTCAGAATCGAACTCCAGGCTGTGAGCAGATTTTGCAATATTGCATTCTAACCACTGTGCCACCATGACTCCTAGTGGTTTGAAACCAGAATAAGAAGCAATACGACTGATTTTGTTTCCATATATATACTTTTATGTTCTACTTCTGCTTTTTAGCACACTACTATCCTGCCACTGCTTTTCATAGAGCTGGTTATATGTTCACATAAGTATCCTCCTAGATGGAAAGGATTATTGGGACTTGGCATCTTTACTGTTGTATACCTATCATGGTAGGTATTCAATCTTGTTTGAGAAATGTATTTGAATTAAAACTTTTTTATTCATTTTGTTCAGATATTTCATTTGTATTAACTGGAAGGAAAGATGGAAGGGAAGGGAAGGGAAGACAGAGGAGAGAATCAATTGCTTCTCTGAACAATTGAATAATTCTTGTAGAATATTTAAAAATCACTATACAAGTTTGGAGGCAAAATTACAACAGTAATATATATGGATTGGGGTGAAATGCTTTCGGTTCAGACCAGATCGCCCGATCCGGTAGCAATGGCAGCGGGTGGTTCGGAGAACCGGTAGCAAAAATCCCTACGCGCCCCCCCCCCCCACCATGCCCAGCTGAGCCGCACGATCATCAGAGGCTTTTTTTTTAACTTTTAAAAGCATTTTTTCTACAACCTCTTCCAACAAAAAAATGCTTTTAAAAGTTTTTTTAAAAAGCCTTTGATGATCGCGGGGCTCAGCTGGGATCCTCAGGCTTTCCAAAGCATTTTTTTCTGCAACTTCTTGGCCGAAGAGGTGGTAAAAAAAATGCTTTGAAAAGTCTCTGATGATCCCAGCTGAGTTGCCTGATCGGCAGAGGCTTTTCAAAGCATTAGGAAAAATGCTTTGAAAAGTTTTTTTTTAAAGTTGGCCACGCCCACCCAGTCACATTACCCACCACCACCAAGCCATGCCCACAGAACTGGTAGTAACAAATTTTACATTTCACCCCTGATATGGATTCAATGCAGGGGTGGGCTTTAAAAAAATTTAGCAAGGGGTTTTCTGCCTGGTTGTGTGGTGGGCATGGCTATGGTGGGTGTGGCCTAGTCATCCATGCATCATGGTGGGGGGGCGTTTTTGCCCTCCCCAGGCTCCAGAGGCTTTCCTCTAGCCTCTGGGGAGGCAAAAATGGCCTCCCCAGACTCCAGAGGCCCTTCCCAAACTTCCGGTAGGCCTGTTTTCCGCCCTCCCCAAGCCTCCGTGCATGCCCTGCACTTACCTGCATCCAAAACAGGCCGCATGGGGACTCCTGGGAGGGGAGGAGCAGGGTGGGCGGGGCCAGCCAGGAGTGGGATTTAGGGGTTCTCCGAACTACACAGAATCTTAGCTAGAGGTTCTCCTGAACCCCTGCAAACCCCCTGCAGCCCACCCCTGATTCAATGCCACTTATGTATCTATCATAAACCCGGTATTTCTACCTCTCATGAACTATGGAACCTGTAGCATTTAGATATTGCTGACTTCAACTCCAAGTAGCCCAAATCCATCTTTCACTACAGTAATGGAAGTTGGAAAATGTAGTTTTAGTAGTAGTATCTGGAAAATAACAGATTCACCATTATGAAGTAATCATTGTCAAGCATTTTGTGCCTTACTGATTTAAATAGAAAGTTAAGAGCATTTCATTTTTCCTCATATAAACTGAGCTTTTCAAAGGTCTAGCCCTAGCCTTGGAGATCACATTGTAGATTTTTAATTCTCTTCAAGTTCATGTAATATTAACTTTTGCATCTGTAAGAACTAGCCAACCGAAATATTTTCAGGCAGCCTCGAAATAGGTGCCATGTTTAACCTGTTTTGGCTTCTTGTATTTCACTATGTTGCTTCTCTTGCTTTGTTTTAGGATAATTTGGATACATCATGTAGCAGGGATTTGGGCTTATCCAGTTTTAGGAGTGCTTGGCTTCCTTGGGAAGGCAGCGTTTTTCTCTGTCGCTGTGGGCATAATGTTCATCTTCTATTTCCTTGGAGAGCACCTAACAAAATGGTTGTGGGGTAAATGATGCTTTTTTCCCACTCTTTTTCTACATTTTCAGTGCCCTGTCTGCTTACATCAGAGGTCTTCAAACTTGGCAGCTTTAAGACTTGTGGACTTTAACTCCCAGAATTCTGGGAGTTGAAGTCCACAAGTCTTAAAGCTTGAGGTTTGAAGCTTTAAGAATAGTTGTCAGGCATTAGTGAATTCATGGGACACGGTGGCTCAGTGGCTAAAACACTGAGCTCATCAATCAAAAGGTCAGCAGTTCAGCGGATCCCTAGTGCCGCGTAACGGGGTGAGCTCCCACTATTGTCCCAGCTTCTGCCAACCTAGCAGTTCAAAAGCATGTAAAAAAAAATGCAAGTAGAAAAATAGGGACCACCTTTGGTGGGAAGGTAACAGTGTTCCGTGCGCCTTTGGCATTTAGTCATGCCGGCCACATGACCACGGAGACGTCTTCGGACAGCGCTGGCTCTTTGGCTTTGAAACGGAGATGAACACCGCCCCTTAGAGTCGGGAACTACTAGCGCATATGTGCAAGGGGAACCTTTACCTTTACCTTATTAGTGCATGCTGGCATGTCACCAAAACGTCTGGGCATGTCACCTTTGACAGGTGTGCCATAGGTTCGCCATCACTGTCCTAAACCTTGGATTAGAGTGGGTGGCAGACCCCTTGTGATTATGTGGTCGTTTCTCTAGACACTCTTTTTATACTATGGCATTTAGTTTAAATTTGTTTACATTTTGTAGATTGTACACCACCAAAAGTTCATAATTGGTTTGGCTAACACCCCATCTTCAATTACACAGATTTCACTCTCCTGGCTCTCTCAAAATCACCCTAAATTCAGTGTGCACTACTAGGACCTTGGAGAAGACCACATCCTCACCTAACTGTTAATGGTGCAACGGGTGGCTATCATGGAAAGAGTCCCGTTCTCTGAAGGGCTTTCTTTGGAGAGACCCCTTAGCATCCTCAGTGAATGTCCTTAGAGGCCAGACTTCCTTTTCTGGTAGGCATTAAATTTTTAATATTTTCACTAGTTTATGTAAATATTGGTGAAGTATAAAAGGATGCCGTTTATCATGAGCAGCTGAGCCCAAATGCATTAGTCCTTGTGTATTTCAGCAATTGGAAGAAGGAAAGGTTTAGCCATAAATTTGCAGGGATCTCTTCCATATATAGAGGGAAACATGTCTGGGAGGGCTTTGTATCTATGCTCCAGTGATATATAAATTATTATGCTAAGTTTATTTTATTTCTTTATTTGTCCATTTTAAAAGTTTGCAGAATAGCCAAATAGTTTAACATTCTGTTTATCTTTAATTCCCTTACAGCAAGGCGTAAAAAGAAGTGCATGTAGAAGAAGACCCCGAGAAAGACATCAGTTCATTAAAAGGGCAAGCTCACCCAGTGGAATACAGTGCAACTTGAACCTAGAAAACATTATTGATTGTAACTGGTTCTTAATGTTTTCAGGGGAAAAATAACATTTTCTCAATCTCATGACCTTTGGAGCAGAAGTGAAGAATCTTGGGTCTTCCAGATGTTGTTGACACACAGTTCCCAGCCATGCCAGTTACTGTGTCGTGGTTTCAAGTAATGGGTTTTTTTTTTTTTTTAATCAACAGCAGTTTGGAAGACCACAAGCTCCCTATTCATACAGTAAAAAACCATCCAAGTAGAAAGAGAAAAATGGCAGGGAAAAAAAATGCTGCTACCGATATGGTAGCAAGACCCCCTGAATGCAGATAATGGGCTGTGTGCCTACCTGAGTAATCAGAGAAGTGATCCTGCAAATAAGATTATTTCATTAATAATGTCAGCAAATGAAGCACTTTACATCTCAACTTTCTATTTTATTTTTTTAACAGGCTAAAAATTAAAAATAACATAAACCATGCCTTTGGGGAGAACAGTTGTCTCCCCAGCAGCCAATAAGGTCACACACTAGTAAGTAGAATCTATTTAAACTTTTACCCAATTTCTCTATAAATCTCTGCCCAGAAAGAGGTCTTACTCTTGACATCATAATCATCAGGTTCAAGCAATAAAATAAAATCAAGCTGCTTCATCCTTCCTTCGCCTGAAAGTTCAAAAACGCTGTACTTTGAAACAGCAGTGCATGAATCTTTATCTGAGATACCGTCTGACTTTAAAAAAAAAAAACAGGTAGTCCTCGAGATATGACAGGTCATTTAATAACAGTTCAAAGTTACGACAGATGCCCCCACATTGCATACAGGTAGTCCTCGACTTACAACAGTTCATTTAATGACTGTTCAAAGTTACAACAGCACTGGAAAAACCTGACTTATGTCCATTTTTCACAACGACTATTGCAGCAGCCCCCATGGTCCCATGATTTACATTCGGACGCTTAACAGGCGGTTCATATTTATGACGGTCGCAGTGTCCCCAGGGTCATGTGATTGATTCCCTTTTGCAACTTTCAGACAAAGTCAAGGGGCAAGCCAGATTCATTTAACAACTGTGTCACTAATTTAACAACTGCAACGATCCACTTAAACGTCATAAAATGAGGCAAAGCTCACTTAACAAATTTCTCACTCCACAACATAAATTTTGGGCTCAGATGTCGTAAGTCGAGGACTACCTGCACAACTCTGTTTCAAAGTTACAACTGCTGCAGCATCCCCATGGTCATTCGCCCTTAACGGCCCTCGTGTCATCCCACCCGGCCCAGCACTGCTTGGGCCTGCCCCCCTTCTTGGAAGCAGTGGTCATTTTCAGTGGGAAACGATAGCGCCTTTCAGAGCTTTTTGGTTCTGATCAGTTGGCCATCAGGAGATTGCAAACCTTCTCCTGGCTCTTGCTAAGCTTTGGGGAGTCAGACCCTGCATGCAAAGGCAGCAGCTTCAGGGTAAGGTTTCCAAACAAAACCTTACCCTTGCTTTAACCCCCTCCCTCCCCCAGAAAGCCATATTTCTTCAATAAATCAAAGCTGGGAGGGACAGACTTGTTGATCTTTCTTCCCCACCCCAGCTCTTCCCCTCTGCCCTGCAACCTCTTATCACTTTCAAAAACCTTGGCTTGAAGAGGGAAGGAAAGGGAGCAAGTGAAGAAAATCTTTCTTGCCTTGAGGAGCTGAACCAAAGCAAAAGTGGCTAAAGCAGAAACATGCAATAAACAGCCATGGCAAAAGCTGGGTCCTAAAGATAGTCAGAACAGGCAAGTACAGATAGTCCTCAACTTACAACAATTCACTTAGTGACCGTTCAAAGTTACAACGGCGCTGAAAAAAGTGACTTATGACCATTTTTCACACTTTGGACCTTTGTAGCACCCGCATGATCATGTGATCAAAATTCAGATGCTTGGCAACCGGTTCACACTTATGACCGTTGCACTGTTCCAGGCTCACGTTGATCCCTTTGGCAACCTTCTGACGAGCAAAGGCCATGGGGAAGCCAGATTCACTTAACAACCGTGTTGCTAACTTACCAACTGCAGTGATTCACTTAACAACCGTGGCAAGAAAAGTCGTAAACGGGGGCAAAACTCACTTAATGTCTCACTTAACAACAGAAACGTTGGGCTCGATTGTGGTCGTAAGTCGAGGACTACCTGTAAAGAGCTTCAAAAACTTTGGAAAGCTCTTTGCTGCCTATCTGATACCCTTTAGGACCCAGCTTCTTCCATGGCCATTTGCTGTGTCTGTTTCTGCTTTTGCTTTGGGGCTTTTTCTTTAGGTTCTGAATGCTGGAGAAAGATTTTCTTTGCTTGCTTGCTTGCTTGCTTGCTTCCTTTCCTCTACTATTCAGCCTCCGGGGCCAAGATAAATAACTTTTAAAAGCATTTTTTCTACAACCTCTTCCGAAGAAAAAATGCTTTTAAAAGTAAAAAAAAAAAAAAAAGCCTCTGATGATCACACGGCTCAGCTGGGATCATCAGAGGCTTTTCAAAGCATTTTTTTCTGCAACCTCTTGGCCGAAGAGGTGGTAAAAAAAAATGCTTTGAAAAGTCTCTGGCAACTCCCAGCTGAGTTGCCTGATCGGCAGAGAGATATTTTTTAAAATGCCTCTCTGACGATCCCAGCTGAGTTGCCTGATCGGCAGAGGCTTTTCAAAGCATTAGAAAAAATGCTTTGAAAAGTTAAAAAAAAAAAAGTTGACCACGCCCACCCAGTCACATTAACCCACCACCACCAAGCCACGCCCACAGAACTGGCAGTAACAAATTTTACATTTCATCCCTGATTAGACTAGAGATACTTAATTCCTGCAACTGTTCATACACTTTATTTTCCAGTCCCCTAATCGTCTTCGTTGCTCTTCTCTGCACTTTTTCTAGAACAGTGATGGTGAACCTTTTAGACACTGAGTGTCCAAACTGCCTGTGCGCGCATGCCCAACCTGAAAGGTGCATGCGCACATGCGCAGCAGAGACCTGAAGACCAGCTGGCTGGCGGGAGACGGGGCATCCCAACACCTTCAGTGCAGCAAGATCTTTTTTCTTTTGTGAGCGTCTGCCACAGAGATCTGACCTGGGGCGATGGCACGCTTGCCAGCAGAGAGGGCTCTACATGCCACCTGTTCCCCATCACAGTTCTAGAATCTTGACAACGTCTTTTGGACAATGATGACCAAAACTGGACACAGTATTCCAAGGATGGTCTTACCAGTGCAGTATAAAGTGATTCTAACACTTCACATGATCTTGATACCATCCCTCTGTTGATACAGCCTAGGACAGCATTGGATTTTTTGACACCAGCAGCACACTGCTGGCTCATACTTAAGTAACCTAGATTCTTATTTGCCTATACAAGTCCCTATTTGCCTATTTTGACTTGTATTCCAAATCTGTCTTTTGCAGCACTGTTTTTGTTAGACTGGACTATTTTTTTTTTCTCTTAAGATTGGCAGGCTTTTAGAAAAGTTCTACAGAGCAATCCATTTTTTTTTTATTAAAACTATGCAAACTTACTGTCAGAATTAATCTAGAGTGCAATTTTCAAATGTCAGGCTTAGCAAACAGTCATATTATTTTCAATTTACATCTTGAAAAACAAAATGCTTATGAAAATTTCTTTGGTGCAATATACATACAGTTTTCTATTAGTTTGTTTTCAATGGGGGAAGAGAGAAGTGCTGTGTTTTATGTACTGCAAAACCACATATTTAATGTCATGTTTACTTCCTCTATTTTGTTCCATGATGTTAGTTAATCCTCCTTGAGTACTGAAACAATTTCCTTCCCCAGCATGCCATTTATTGTCATGGTGCCCATTATTGTTTTTAGCTATTTTCAGACATTATCTCCTTTATGTACAAAGCAGATAAAAACTAATTAAAAGCACATTTCTTTTTTTAAAAAACACATGTTGGTTAAATATACTCTTTAATAACAAAAAAGTGCATAAAATATTGGATATTGTTGTTCTGAGCACTTGGAAACCTGACACCTTTTTTATTAATGCAAGTATCATGTTTAATCATTTTCAAACTTGGCAACTTTTAAGATGCTGGCTGGGGAATTCTGGGAGTTGAAGTCCACATATCTTAAAGTTGCCAAGTAATTTTGATTAAAGAGCCCACAGATACTGTAAAATATAGAAAGTCTACACATCACTGTTAAAATGCCAGGTTTTTGAGATAAAAAAAAAATCATACCAAGATAAATTATTTCCGAATTCTGTTCATCTTTAATATATAACATAAAAGCTGTACAATTTATTTATTGTTAAATTTATTTGCTCCTTATCTCACCATGGGGATACTCGGGCAAAAAACTGAAATCTTTTAGGGGAGTAAAAGCAACAATAAAAATGTACAATAATGTAGTTGTATAAGTGTGCACACCCTAAAACTAATGAAGAGAATGGAATGGGATGGGATGGGATGGAATGGAATGGAATGGAATGGAATGGAATGGAATGGAATGGAATGGAATGGAATGGAATAACAGAGTTGGAAGGGACCTTGGAGGTCTTCTAGTCCAACCCCTGCTCAGGCAGGAAGTGCTATATCATTTCAGACAAATGGTTGTCCAATCTCTTCTTAAAAACTTCCAGTGTTGGAGCATTCACAACTTCTGGAGGCAAGTTGTTCCACTGATTAATTGTTCTAACTGTAAAGAAAGTTCTCCTTAGTTGTCTCTTTGATTTGTTGAAGCACCTTTGGATGTTATGACAGAATTCAGTCTCTTGGTGTAGAGTCATAGCATATCTTAGCTTGGGAATCTTTGCCCATTCTTGCAAAAGTGCTCCAAATCTGTCAGACTGCAAAGTCATCTCTTGTGTACAGGCCTTTTCAGGTTTTCCATCGGATTCAGATCTGGGCTCTGGCTGGGTCATTCCAGAACTATGATCTTCTTCTGGTGAAGCTGTTCTTTTATTGATTTGGAGGTATGCTTTGAGTTGTTCTTGTGTTAAAAGGTGAAATTCCTCTTCATCTTCAGTATTTTAACAGAGACCTGAAGATCTTTTTGCCAGAATTGACTGATACTTGGAACTGTTTATTATTTCCTCCACCTTGAGTAAATCCTCAGTTCCAGCTGAAGAAAAGCAGCCTCAAAGCATAATGTTGCCACTACTATGCTTCACTGAGGGCATTGTGTACTTTTGGTGATGCACAGTGTTGCGTTCTTGCACCAAACATACTTTTTGGAATTTCAGATTTTCTTATAGCCCTCATGCTTGAAATCAGTGTAGGAATTTTGCATTCATATGGGTCATGTCAACTTCCTTTGAAGAGATGTTAATGAAATGGATACTTTCTGTTGGATCACAGATTGAATCAGATTGAAGGAGATGGTGTCCCCCATTCTCAAGAAGCCATTCTTGGAACCCATTTTATCAGACAAACTTTGTCCAGTCTCCTAACTACCCGTTTTAAGGAAGTTTATTGGCAGGGTGGTCAGCACACAAGTAGCAGGTTCCAGTCCTTCCTTCATTCCCCTCTGTATGTTTGCCAAAATTCTAGTTCTGAGGTGCTGACTTTAAAACAGAGTGATAAAAATCGATGATTTTTTTTAAAAAAAACATAACAAATGGATTTTTAAAAATTTAAATCAGATATTTTTTTATTTAAATCAGATTTTTTTTATTTTTATCAAATTAATTTTAATAAAATGCTTTTGGAGTAAAAATCTATCTAAAGATAGTTTTCTGTTTAAGATAAATTAATAATTTATTCAGCATGAAATGGCGCTTAGTTATGTAGCATGAGACTATATATTCTGCAATATTGGAACTGTCAGTGAGTCAAGAGCAGGTCAGAGGAGGAGCCGCTGCGGGACAGAGACGACAGTTGCTCTTTTAAAATTATGATTTAAATCGAGCTGATTTAAATCAAGACTTTTTACTAGTGATTTAAATCACAACTTGATTTAAATCAAATCCACCCTGCTTTTTTTTTTAAAGGTATGTTGTGATGATTATAGTTTTTCCAATTATATTTACATTTTCATGAAGGTTTAAGATTAGTTCATCAAAAAAACCTATTTCGCAGGAAAACGCGCATCTCTCATTAGAAAACAAACGTTTTCATAAATCGCATGAATTCCGAAAAGAATATGGTGACTCATTCCTGCAAATGAGTCACTCAGCAAAAGTTCCACAGTGAACAACTTGTCCTTGATCTGCCTACTAGTATTCTTCATTACTGCTACATATTATTATATCAGATTTTTTTTCCTCCTCTTAAGTGGAATCCTGCATGATAACTACTGCCTAAATAAACATCATGGCTTGGCAGAACTGCAAATGTTTTTAAATTCTTAAGGATTTATTGTAGCTGCATTACATTGCTACATTACCTTAGGAACAATGGGAGGAATCCAGAACTGTGCTTGATGGTGGAAGAGGCCAGAGAAGTAATCCACACACCTCCTCTTCTTTTAACGCCATGAGCCTTTGAGGCCCTAATCTGGAAAGCTGAGGATCTCTCCAGAATAGCAAAAGAGGCAAAAATTACCAAAGAAAGAATATATCTTCCCTTATTCCATGTCTCCGTTAAGCAACCATCTGGTGAATGCTAGCATCCTTCTATTCATGTAATGGCCAATCTGGATCCATGATAGAGGCTGGGTTCACACAACATGCGAAGGAAGTATTTTACAAACTATCACGCCATGCCTTGGTGTGACTTGTGAATCCATCTGGAACGTTTGATCAGTTTTGCCAGAATTGTTGGGTGTTTTTCTCAATACATCTGTTTCAGAACTAGCACAGAAATCTCACAGCATAACATTGGAATTATCTGTGTTGAATGGTTATATAAATCCCTTTCTCTGGACTGTAGTTAACTTGTGTAAATTCATTGTGCATGGTTTCAAACATACAGCAGTCATGTATTTCAGACTTCAGTATTGCAAGACCGTTTTATTACTTGCAGTGTTCATAAATAATGCTAAATAGGTTCCCAGCTGAGCGCTTACGTATCTTACTCATAAAACCGGCTGCTGTTGAAATTGGTTAATGTCTTTTAATTCCCAAGCACAATGAGTGATAGATACCCTGTGCTTAAATCAGCTCTGAAACAGCTTTTAAAGTTATAAAACTCACTGGGCCTTAGAATGTAGAAACAAAGCCTAAAACCACAGTGATTCTGTCTCCTTTGGGGAAGAAATGTTAAGTGCAGTATTTCGGAACCTGCATACAGTAAAGTAAAACCAAGTGTAGACACTATGTCTTTGGTTGGAATAAAATTAATTTGTTTTTTTATTACTCAAGTTTTTCTTCTGCTTTTGTTATAGCCTGAACCAGTGGTGGGATTCAGTTCGCACCACTTCAGGAGAACCGGTTGTTAACTTTCTGAGCAGTTTGGCAAACTGGTTGTTGGAAGAAATCATTAGGGCAGAGAACCGGTTGTTAAATTACTTGAATCCCACCACTGATAGGCCTGAACAAAACAGTGAACAATAGCAATCAAGTAAAAACATTAGATTTCTGAATAATTCAGTTCTCCCCAGCTTACTACAAGTGGTCCTCGAGGTATGACCACTTGTCCAGTGACTGTTCAGAGTTATAACAGCCCTAAACAAGTATAATCTATAACCAGTCCTCAAAGTTAACAGTTGTTGCGGGGTGCCCATGGTCATGTGATCGCAGTTCACGAACTTGGCAACTGACTTGCACTTAGAACAGTTTCAGTGTCCCGGAGACCCATGATTGCCATCTGCCGGCTTCCAACAAGCAAAGCCAATGGGGAAGCAAGCAGAAGGTTACAAGTTGCTCTGGTAAACCATTCCTGCTCTCACTGCTTTTTCTCCTGAGGAGCCCACAGGTGGCAGGACAAATTGTTGGTCCCAGGCTCCCATCACCCTGTCCATACTTGTGCCAAGCCATGGCACCCACTCTCCCCACCCATATCTGTGCTGCACCACAAAAACCAACTCCCTTGCCCACGTACCCACACTTGCACTGGGTTATAACACTCACCAGCACGCCTGGCTACACTCATCCCACATCTCAGCAGACCTATCCATCTACCTGCACTTGCACCCAGCCATAGTAATTATTCATCCAAACTCTGGAATACTCACCTGCCCATTGCCCTGCTTGCAAGCCACTTGCCGTGAGTGGGACTAGCAACTTCCTGCTGGCTTTCCCATGATCTTTGCTTGTTGGAAGCTGGCAGGAAGTCGCAATTCACAGTCACATGAGGTCCTCATTTAATGGCCTGTGATGCTCACTTAATAACAGCAACAGAGACTGCTGGGATTGCCAACAATAAGCACTGCAGTCACTTGACATCACACTTTATGATCACATTGCTAAGTGATGGAAATTCCAGTCCCAATTACCTTTGTTAAGCAAAGACTACCTGTAGTTTCTTTGGCAGCTTTTGAATGGGCTACATTCCTGGTGCTTATGAGATTATAAATTTTTATTCTGATGTCTCTGCCATTTCATTGTAATATGTCTGTATGTTTTAGCTTAATTTTAATAGAGCTTGGTGTGCATACCACTCAGAATTAGCATCGAAGAGTAGCTTGTAAGCCTGGTAAAGTAAATAATATTTCTAGAATAAAGTGACAAAATAAATTATTTGCAATACTTGAGAATTATTTTTTGAAGCGTAGACTACCCCAGTCTTTGGACTCTCACTCTCTCGTTCACCCACCGAACCTGAAGATGCTAATTTAATGAGCACATTATTCAGGGATCCCCAACCCCCAGTCCGTGTACCAGCACCGGTCAACGGCATGCCATCAACCAGTCCGTACAAACAAGCGAAGTCCCATCCAAGGGATGCAGGCAGCATGCAAAACCACGTCCCCTCTAGGCTGCAGAATCTCTCTGCATGGAACCAGTCCCTGGTGCCCAAAAGGTTGTGGGCCGCTGACATTAATTCCCCAACTGATAAAATTATACGGTTAAATGCTGGATGTCCTCAAGTCTTTGTTTCAATTTGAAATATAAAGAAAAGACTAAGGACTAATACAAACTCTTAGTCAAAGACTCATTATCAGAGAATATTGACAGATCTTTTAGCTAGAAAGGAAGGTCTAGTCCGGGTGTTGGCAATCCATGGCTCTGGAGCCGCATGCGGCTCTTTGGGCCCTCTGCTGTGGCTCCCTATTGGGTGGTCTCTCCGCTGGCTGGCCCCGCCCCTCACCCTCCCCTCCCCTCCCAGTCACTCTTCGCCTGGCCTAAGAAGGTAAGGGTGATGGCGGGGGATGGATAAGCGGCTGCGGCTGATTCTCCAGCGCTTCATCTCTTGCTGGCACTTCTGGCCCTTATTGGTGCTGGGCATGCCTCGGTCACTTGGGGAGACACGAAACCTGCTCTCTGCCCCAAGACTGGCCCGAGCTGGCCGCGACCAATGCCAGCCTCAGTAACATGAGGGCTGGCAGGGTGGGAATGGGGTCTAGCAGGCGGGGATGACGGAAAGGGGGACAGGTCCATAGCCGCAGCTTTAAACCTTGCACGAGGGACTTTTGCCGCCCAGAGGATGCTTATCAATCAAAGCCTGTCGGCGGCACTGCTCCCCTGGAGGAGTAAAGAAGCTCAGGGCAGCTGGAAAAGGGGGCTGGCCCCACCGAGCCTTGCATGCCTACCTCGGGGATCAGGCTCGGAGAAAGCCAGAGAACCCTTGCCAGCCGCTCGCTTGAGGAGGGTCTCCTCACTTGTGCGTGCACTCCCAGCCCTGCCACAGCCGGCCAGGTTGTCGTGACAGGAGGGGGAGGAGGGTCGTCTTTGGGAAAGCCTACATCGCAGCTCATTTCTCAGCCCGGATTTCCAAAAAGTTGCCAAGAACAAAAAGGAGTAGCAAAGAGCCCCAAGGAGAGCTCGCCAGGTTGGCCCAGTCTCGGCTTTCTGAGAGACAGAGAGATACAGAGGGGGGGCGGGGAGAGAGAGAAACAGACACACACACACACACACACACACACACACAGAGAGACACACACACACAGAGACACAAAGAAAGATACAGAGAGAAACAGAAAGAGACAGGGATGGAGAGAGAGAGAGGGATGGAGAGAGAGACAGAGAGACACATAGACAGAGAGAGACACACAGACACAGAGAGAGATACAGAGATACACAGAGAGAGAGAGAGAGAGACAGAGAGAGAGAGAGATACAGAGAGAGGTGGGAGAAAGAGACATAGAGAGATACAGGGAGAGCGGGAGAGAAAGAGGGAGAGATGTCAAAAGGGTTTTGTGGTTCCCAGTGTTTTTTAACAACCAGTTCTCTGCCCTAATGACCAGCTGAGTAGGCGTGGCTAGGGGGTCATGTGACTAGGTGGGAGTGAGTGATGATGAGTTGGCCATGCCCTCCCAGGTTTTGTGGCTCCCGCTGTTTTGTTTTCTGTGGGAAATGAGTCCAAATGGCCCTTTGGGTGTTTACGGTTGCAGCTCCCTGGTCTAGTCCTTTCGTAAACGAAAAGGGACCTTCATTAGGTAGAAATGTTTCAATATTTACAATATTTTTCCTTCATTATACTTGTGCTGGTGGATTCCGTTGTTCTTTTTCACTTCAGATTTCGCCATGTGCCTTGGGACCACAAGTGAAATTCTAGCATGCCTAGAAAATGCAAAATTGAAAAAGACTGGGCTGCTTCATTTAATTATTGCAATAAACCACAACCCATCAGGAAGCTTTTCTATACTGACACCAGTCAAATGAATATGAACCATGAAATGACTTCAGTCATACACTTTGGAGTGCTGTATTTTGGGGAGGTGGGAATAAACATTGAGAAGCTGCCTTTGCATTGAAATGAATGGTCTGGTGCTATGAACTGTCAGGGATGTTTTTATAAAATATTTGAGGAGCACTAGATTGCCTATCTGTGGCAAAGGTTTTCTTGGTTGAATAGCATATAACAGCTTGAATTTTAATTTGCCTTCTGTGAGTGGAACAAACATTAAGAGAACATGAATTTTCTTTGTCTTTACAGCCTCCTAAAAATCTGTCTATGGATGTAGGGAGATACTGTACTTAGAAATATGGAAATGGGCTGCAGAGGAATAGAGTAATTGTCAGAAATCACACAAACCTATAGAAACGGAACGTTTGAGCCATTCAGCCAATTACATGTAGTCCTGGACTTGTGACTAGTTGTTTAACAACTGGTTGAAATTATGACTCCTGAAAGAATTTATAACCCAGTTCCAAAGTTCTGATGGCTGTTGTTTCCCCATCTGTTGTGGTCTGCCAGCAGCTTGTGGAGCTGGCAGTGGAGTCGGACAGCAGTGAGGCAGAGGAAGAACATGGGCCAGTCCTTGAGGCTGGGGAAGGCCCAGATGAGGGCTCTGCGTCGGAGGCAGAGATGGGGCCAGGGCCATCGGGGAGTGATGTGCGGACTCCGGAGCCTCCAGAGGCTGACAGTAGAGAAGCACATATGCCTAGTTCACGTATGAGAAGAGCTCCCAGAAGGCAGGAGCAGCTAAAGCAGAGAGGACAACTCAGGAGTAAGGCCAAGAGATGATTGGGCCCTCCCATAAGGCTTAAAAGGCCAGCAACGGCTCTTGGCCTCTTTGCCGGAAAACAACCATTTAGAGAATTGCTTCTTGTTTGGCTGTAGTTATTTCTTCTGTTCCTGAACTGTTGCCAAGAAAAGTCTTTGGCAGTTTGCCTAATTATCCCAAGGTCAGAGATAAACCAAAGACTGGTGTTTTGAGGACTTTGCTTTCATTTAATTTAGAATACACTGAGAATGAGTTAATTCTCAGCTGTTTTAATAAAATCTGTTTGTTTTTTGGAACTGTTTTGCATTTAATATCAACTACGTGGGCCTGGGTCACAACACCATCCACCACCACCATCCCAATGTTCATATATAGCCATTTGCAGAATCCCATAGTCATTACTCTTTTATGACTGCATTTTATGCCCCATTGCAAACAATGGGTTTGCTTAACAATTGCCGTGGTCTCTTTCTGACCATGAGGTTCACTTAAAGACCACCAGAGAAAAGATCATGAAATCAAATCAGTCGCCCAGGTGACGTGCTTTACAACCATCACAACTTAACGATTGTAACAAGAGATATATAAATAAAAGGCTATGGAAAATATCTTCAAAGATTTTTTGCCATTTGACAAAATCACGGACTTCCATTAAAAGTGAGGAGATTCGAGTTAGATTTTTTTTTTTTTACATACGTATTCAAACTGCAATCTGATGCCATGTGATAGACACCACTTTAGATGGAAATGGAATGGAATCAGTGGTGGGTTGCTACCGGTTCTCCCCGGTTCTTGCGAACCGGTAGTGGAAATTTTGAGTCGTTCGGAGAACTGGTAAATACCACCTCTGCCTGGCCCCACCCCCAATCTATTCGCTGCCTCCTGAGTTCCAGCTGATCAGCTAGAAGAAAAAAAAACTGTTTAAACTCTTGCCACAACACTTCAAAGGGCCATCCTACAGCTGATCAGTGGTAAAAAGCAGTTTGGTGGTAGACCAATGCGCTTCAAGAACAAGAACAAATGGGTAGACTGGAACGCTCCAAAAACAAATAGGTAGACCGGAACACTCCAAAAACAAATGGGTAGACCGATATGGCTCTGCAAGCAGTTAAAAGCCTGGTAGACCAGTATCTTTGCTAAATCCTAAAGAATTGTTTGTCACATGACCATCAAACCACGCCCACAAAATAAGCTACGCCCACAGAACCGGTAGTAAAAAAAAATTAGAACTCACCCCTGAATGGAATGGAATGGAATAGAATGGAATAGAATAGAATAGAATAGAATAGAATAGAATAGAATAGAATAGAATAGAATAGAATAGAATAGAAGAGTTGGAAGGGACCTTGGAGGTCTTCTAGTCCAACCCCTAGTCCAATGGAGTGTTCAGTATAAGAGTGCATAGGACAGAGGTCTTCAAACTTGGCAGCTTTAAGACTTGTGGACTTCAACCAACAAATCAATATATTATTATTAATATATATATTAAGAATTATTTCTATGAAAAATTGGTCATGCTTAATTGTCTCAGGGTGTTTTATTTTTGTTTTTAAGAATATCATCATTCCAACTGAAGGGGGGCCAGCAAAAGATTTGCATGCACATTAATGTAATGCAGCTCATTTCTATAATTGAGGAACAGCTTTATCAAAAGGGTGCTTTTGGTGGGTGAATCATGCAATGTGTATATTTCATTTCAGGCACAATGAGTCACTTTTTAATTGAAATGGTGTGTCATCCCCAAACTAAGATAAAAATCCACCAGTTAAGAAAGTTATTTGCCACCTACGTAGGACCTTCTGGACTTCTGTGCATAATAGAAACATATGTGAATGCAACCTGTTTTCTCTTTTCATAATGGAACAATTCTAGAGCAATAACTATCACAGGGAGGCTGACTGAAGGAATATTCCACTTTGGTGGGGGGGAAAGGTCAATTTGAATTTGACTTCAAATCTAAAAGGAATGCCTCCCCCCCCCCCCCCCCAGAGATAAATGTTACGGCCTTCTTAAACATTTGTAGGCACCATGAATAAGAAGGAGAAATAATCCACTGGCTTCCCTTTAATCCACGATACATTATACTCAAGAAAATTTTCCAATAATGATAATTATAACACTACAGTGTGTCCCATTAAATAAACTGGAGATCATGTGAAGTAGATTTGGGTAAATTACTTCCCCTTTTCCACACCTGGAATAATATGTGTAGTTCTAATTGCCACATTTGGAAAAATTCTTTGAGAAGCTGCACAAAAGGATATTTTCATAGCCCTCTTTTTGACTCCTGCAGTATACAGGATTTCATGGGTTGGATACTATGATTTCATGGATTGGGTATGAAAAGATCGTTAAACATGGGAAGTTGACAGAAAAAAGGGATTGCTAAGGCATCTTGGCCATGCTTAGTTTCAAATGGAAAAAGACCTAAAGACTCAGCGTTACCTCTCTACCGCTGCTTTGTCCTAGGCTTCTATATTCTCTGTTGGTCAGCAACAGCCATATTTTTTATTATCTTTCTATTGATTTAACAATAACCCATTAAGTCAAGGTTCTTTCTTTACCCTGTATTTTCCCACCCCCCCCCCACCCCCCCACTGAAGCTTACTGCTCATTCAACCCTTATATTTCCCAGTGGACACCCTTTTGGTTTCTGTCCAGGCTGAGTGAAGTTTGATGATGTCATGGGAAGAAAGAATAGGAAGAAGAGCCATTACCAAGAGCAACAGTTAGATAAAAGAATTCTGAGTCTGGACTTAATATCAGCAGCTAGGCTGTTGGTAGCGCAATATTGGAAGAAGGACTCTTTGCCTACTATTGAAGAGTGGACACTGAAAGTAACGAATTTAGCAGAAATGGCGAAAATTTCAGCGTATTTGAAGGACTATACACAAGAAAGATACGTAACGGAATGGAGAAGATGGATTGATTATATTCAAGATAAGTATCAGACAAGAAAATATCAAATAGCTTATGAATGAATGTTAAAACTTTAGAAGTATTATGTTATCCATAGTGGAGTTAAGGTTTCAGGGGCGGATTTGGTAGTTTAAGAATAGTTAGGCTAATTTAGTTTATGATTGTTAATTGAAATACCCTGCATTTTGCTCTGGGAAGTCTGGGGGGGGGAGGGGGGGATGGGAAGGGGGGAAGGGGGGGTGGGGGGGTGGGGAGGGAAAAAGGGTGGGGGGAATATTGGGGAGGGAATGTTTTTTGTAAAACTTTTCAATTAAAAAAAAAAGAATTCTGAGTCTGGGACAGAACTGTAATGTGAGCAAGCATCTCAGGCAAGAACCTCTCTAGTTTTCATGAAAATAAGGGGAGTAGAATGCATTCAGATTTGCATGATTCAGTTACTGTAACTTTATAATAAAAGTAGCATTAGCATTCATAACTTGGATAAACCTCCAAGTGCTTCAATGACCCTCTAAAAGGATGCAAATGACCAGCTGTCTGCAAGGAATATAAATCCTTCCATCCCCACTATCCTATCAGAGCTGAAGAGGCTTCTTGGATGAGAAGTGAAAAGTCTTCAAAAGAAAAAAACGAGAATGTCCAGTTGCCACCTGAAAAAGCACCTTTGGTGCATTCATAACTTTGTTTTCCAAGTCTGTCTATCCTAAAGCTCCCTTTGCTTTCTCGCACCCTTCCCATAATATGGCAATGTGTTCTTTTCCCATTTTTCCCCTCCTACATCTTTAACTTGCAAGGCAGCCAGCTCAAATCTCAATGAAAGCAACATTACTTCTATGACGTTGAACCATCAATTCTCCCTTGTTGCAGAGACCTACAGTGGAGTATAGGAGCAAAGAAACAGCCAGCACAGTATCATTAGAGCAATTATGATATAATAAAAAGAAAGACATAACAGTGTCAAAGGAGAGAACCTGGCAAGAGTATATGATGGCATCCATCTGTTCAAACATCTGGAAAAGAAAAGGGATTGATGAGGAGTCACAATCTCTAAAAGGGAAAGGCAGGCACTGGAAGACCTACCCATCCAAGGGCCAGCCAAAAAGGCTTCCCTGAATGGATGAGAAGAGCAAGACGCAAGCAAAACACCAATTGGGGCCTGCAGTGGCTGTTATTTGGACTCAGCGTCAACTCAACTCCTGTTACTAAATCTCTGTAATCCACTCTGGAATGATTAGGAACAGCCGGAACGAGTACGAAAGCAGTAGCTTAAGTTACATGCAAGAATTGCTAATATAGGATCCTACATGAGTAAGATAGTGAGTGGGTGTTCGTATACAACGCCACACAATAAATCAAGGCCAGCAACCTGCCTCCTTCCCACCGCACAGGTTCCTAGTTTGTCAGCTTTGGAGGCCATACTGGTGACATAATTGCCAACAGAACTATTTTCCATTGTTTTGAGATAGGACATGAAACTCTGCCATAGCCTTACTCACTTTTTAGCCCTCCACACTACTAAAATGATCAGGTTAGTGCTTGGTTCCCAAGTCCTGTAATAAAATATGACTATCTATCTATCTATCTATCTATCTATCTATCTATCTATCTATCTATCTATCTATCTATCTATCATCTATCTATCATCCTGTTGTGGTCCGCCAGCAGCCTGTGGAGCTGGCAGCAGAGTCGGACAGTGAGGAGGCTGAGGAAGAACATGGGCCAGTCCTGGAGGCTGGGGAAGGCCTGGATGAGGGCTCTGCATCAGAGGCAGAGATGGGGCCAGGGCCTTCGGGGAGTGATATGTGGATTCCAGAGCCTCCAGAGGCTGACAGCAGAGAGGCAGAGGAACAGGGGGAGCCTGTTCCTAGTGCACGCATGAGAAGAGCTGCCAGAAGGCAAGAGCAGCTAAAGCAAAAAGGACGACTCAGGAGTAAGGCCAAGAGATAATTGGCCTCTCCCATAAGGCTTAAAAGACCAGCAACGGCTCTTGGGCTCTTTGTCGGAAAACAACATTGATAGATTTGTTTCTTGTCTTGCTGCATTTATTTCTTGTCAGCGTCTTCTGCTTCTGAACTTTTGCCAAGAAAAGTCTTTGGCAGGTTGCCTAATTAGACCAAGGCTGGTGATAAGGCTAAAGAACTGTGTTATGAAGAATTTGTTTTGAATTAGTTTGGACTATGCTGAGAATGAGTTAATTCTCAGCTGTTCTAATAATGTCTGTTTGTTTCAAACTGATTGTGTCTGATAATACCTACTTGGGCCTGGGTCACAACACATCCATCCATCCATCCATCCATCCATCCATCCATCCATCCATATAGCCATCTGTCAAAATTTGTAGTACTCTTCTGATTCTAGGCAGCTTACAATAATAATAATAAAAACAATTGGAGCACCACTTGAACACCATTGGCATTGACAAAATCACCATCAGCCAATTGCAAAAGGAAATTTTACTCAGAACAGCTTACATCCTGTATAGATATTTTTAACACCATCAAACATCCACATCTACCTATGCCAGATCCTTGGAAAGCACTCAATAGGTGGATAAAAATGCCACATTCAGTCTGAACATCTGTGTGATGAACCAATAATAGTAATCAATTATTACCTAAGTCTACATATTTTTCTAAGCAATGAGTTTACAAAATAAGAGCTCTGGTGGCTCAGCAGACTAATTAACATCCTCTTACATCAGCTGCCTGCAATTACTGCAAGTTCAAATCTCACCAGGCTCAAGGCTGACTCAGCCTTCCATCCTTTCTAAGGTAGGTAAAATGAGGACCCAGATTATGGGGGCAATAAGATGACTTTGTATAAATATACAAAAGTATGAAGGCTATTGCTTAACGCATTGTAAGCCGCCCTGAGTCTCTGGAGAAGGGCGGCATATAAATCATTTTTTTTTAAAATAAATAAATAAATAAATAAATGCTCTACCTGACTTCACACAAACAACAAACCACAGCACAAATTAGTTTGTTCTGTCATTAAGTATCTAGATTTGCCTGTCTCATTAAGAGATGATTTAACTATGGTTGGTTGAATAATCCAAAGTAGATAAAAACACAAGCCCAAGGACATGTGGCTTATGAGAAAATTAGAGGCCCCTTAAGAATCTGTGCCCCACATATCCCATGCCGCCACCCACAAGCATCCATGGAAAGGTAATCAAACAAGATGGTCACAGCATGACTGAAGCCCCATTCTTTTTATATGTGTTGGTTGTGATTCAGCTAAAAGATGTGAGGTTTCTATTGTATAATTATGGCCACCATCTTTTTTTTCTTTCTTTTTTTTTCTTTTAATTTATATGCCGCCCTTCTCCGGAGACTCAGGACGGCTTACAATGCGTTAAGCAATAGCCTTCATACTTTTGTATATTTATACAAAGTCATCTTATTGCCCCCACAATCTGGGTCCTCATTTCACCTACCTTAGAAAGGATGGAAGGCTGAGTCAACCTTGAGCCTGGTGACATTTGAACTTGCAGTAATTGCAATCAGCAGATGTTAAGAACAGTGCTTTAGTCTACTGTACTACAGGCTCTGTAATCTTCATTTGTTTGACCTCCTTCACTCCACCAGAGATGCTCTAGGCATCATTTGTCCCTGTCTCATCCTGCTGTGAAACACATATATCGATATTTTTTTCTAATGAGCTATGAGAATAATTTTGGAAAAAAGAAGGAAGAGTTACAGCCCTAGACAAAGGTCTGATAAGAGAAATTTGAATCTAAAGAAAGGATGGGGAGGAAGATTGTGCCTCAGAAGAATCCCTCCCTAGTTCTCTGAGAAGTAAAGCCAGAAGAGGGGGAAAGTGTTTTCAGACTTGCAAAATTCTGTTACTATATCTTTACAATAAGAGTAGTAATAATACGATGGTTTGACTTCCTGTCTGGATTATGCCGAAGGATTGACCATTTCAGAGAAAGTATTTACTCTATATAATGGTACAGGGATTGTTGTTGCGTACACACATTAACATTTCACAATGCAATCATTTAATTAAAGTAATATTTAATGTGGAATCCCCATCATCACCCCTTTTTGAAATTTTTCAAAAAGCTTTGCCCGCTTTTGGCATAACTAGCCATTCAGGTCTTTTGATGCCCTCAAAAGTTGTATGATCCTTCCTTAAGCCATGTTTCACCATGTACAGCGGCTTTTCCCACAACACACTGAGCAAAAGTTTAAAAGCCACATGAACATGAGAGGTGAACCAGTCGGAGATGGCTTACCAGTAGACGCCAAAACCCCGACCACCACACAAAGTAGAAGGCACAGGGCTAACTAGAAAAAGCCCTCACCAACTTGAAGCTCCTTGGATTGTCCATGGCTACTTCTGATTAAATTTAAGGGAAGAACAAATATAAATAGGGACAGTGAGGAAAAGTATTTAGCCCAATGTTCAGCAAAAGTGTGAAAGAAATTTCTTCTTATCTACAACTTGAAAAGCATCCCTTTAAAGCAGGACCTACAATGGAGGCTTTTTAAAAAGTAAGTTTCCTTCCTGAGAGGGCCAAACTTTGTCTTCAAAAGAAGAGACCAGTCTCCATCTGGGCATCATCTGTGTTCATAATTTGGACATCAAAACTATTTTCACCACAGATGTTTCTTCAGACATCTGGCGGCTACATCTGCTGAAAGAAATGCTGCATCTTGAAAGGATTCTCTTGGTCAAGCAAGCCAAGGGTAATTTATTACTTTGATTTGAATTCCTTGCAACAGGAAAAAAAACCACTTGTTCAAGAATGCAGGCTTAAAAACCAACAGTTGTAGTTGGCATTATTTAAAAACATTCTAAAGAAAGAAGAAAACAGACTAAACACAAAGCTGTTTTTTTCCAAAGAAGAGGGTTTTTTTTTTTCAAAGCAAATTCAGCTCAATATTTTAGAACTACTTCTGAACCATCATAAGATTTGATGATTTGCAGTGATCATCTGTCCAACATTCCTCCTATGCAGACACTGTCATAAATTGCAGATTAACACTATGATTCTGCTTCTACATAGTGTCATGCTATGTCAAAAAAAAATTTAAAACAAAAACAAAAACCTGTCCATACAACCCACTAAGATATTTTGGATAGTTAATGATGAAAATCACAGCACGATCTAATGCCACATTTTCTATGTAACCATTTAATCTGTGCCCAAGGTCTCTAGAAAATGAGGCATGTTTTCCAAATCTGAAGTAATTCCTGTTTCATCCAGCATTTGCAATCATGCTTCATTTGAATTCAGAACCAAGAATCAAAATGGAAGCATGCTTCTTCTTTAGCACATTCCTTTGGCGGAGAGGTAAAATAAGAAGAAAAGGAACATCTTTTCTCTCTTTATGTTTTCTTCAGAATATGCAATCTTTGACAATGCATATACATTCTGGCACCCACTTCTAGTAGGAATTTAATACTTCTGTCTGACAAATCTGCTGTTGCATCTGGACAATCTGTTGTTTCAGTTTAGTTACCTGCTACTGAAAGCCCCAGCAATTTCTAGATGGAGCTTTGTTGTAAGATGTCTATGGAGATTCTCAGTCATCCAGGTCATGGTTGTCCCAAAGGTGCTTTTTCAAGAGGCAACTGGACTGTCTGATTTTTTCTTTGAAGACGTGAAGCTTCTTGGATGAGAAGTGTTCTTGGATGAAAAGCGAAGAAGCTTCTTGGATGAAAAGCAAAACATCTTCAGAAGAAAACCAGAAAGTCCAGCTGCTTCCTGAAAAAGCACCTTTGGGATGGTTGTAAAGAGGCACATCAAAAAAAAATGACAGTGTTGGAAGAGTCCTTGGAGATAGTCTAGTCCAAACCCCTGTTCAGGGAGGAAACATACTATTTGAGACAAATAGCTGCCCAATCTCTTCTTAAAAACACCCACAACTTCTGAAGACAAGCTGTTCCACTGATTAATTATTCTCACTGACAGGAAATTTCTCCTTAATTGTAGGTTGGCTCTCTCTTTGATAAGTTTCCATCCATTACTTCTTGTCTTGCTCTCGGGTGTTTTGGAGAATAGATTGATCCCCTTTTTTCTGTGACCGCCCCTCAAATATTGAAAGACTGCTCTCATGACACTCCTAGTTCTCTTTGTTAGACTAGACATAACCAGATTCTGCAACTATTGATCCTGTGTGTTAGTCTCCAGTCCCCTAATCATCTTTCTTGCTCTTCTCTGCACTCTTTTTAGAGTCTCAACACCTTTTTTCTATTGTGGTGACCAAAATTGGATGCAGTATTCCAAGGGTAGTCTTACCAGTGCAGTACTACATCACTGCAGATGTTAATAACATGGTTAAGTAAATCAAGCTTTCCCATTAACTTTGCTTGTCAGGTCACAAAAATGTTCACATGACCTCAGGACAAAGCAACTGTCATCAATACATGCCATATGCCAAGCAATCAAAGTTGGATCATTTGACCATGGGGATGCTGCAATGATTGTAAGCATAAAAGCAATCACAACTCACTTTTTGCAATGCTATTCTACTTTTTTTTTTTAAAAAAAAAAAATTGATTTATATGCCGCCCTTCTCCAGAGACTCAGGGCAGCTTACAATGCATTAAGCAATAGTCTTCATACTTTTGTATATTTACACAAAGTCAGCTTATTGCCCCCACAAACTGGGTCAATTTACCTACCTTAGAAAGGATGGAAGGCTGAGTCAACTTTGAATCTGGTGAGATTCGAACTTACAGTAATTGCAGACAGCTGGTGTTAATCACAATGCTATCAGTCTACTGAGCCACCAGGCCCACTTTGGAATGGTGACTAAACAAATGGTTGTAAGTTGAGGACTACCTGTGTATAGTTAGATCAATTCTTTTAAAAAAAGACCTTTGAGTTCATCATGAATCAATACATTGATTTGGCTTAGCTGCATGTCCTGCTTGGCCTGGTTTGAGGATAGTCTTCCTGGATGGTTGATTTCCTGATCTGGTCTATTTAGGGCAGGGGTGTCAAACTCAAGGCCCAGGGGCCGCAGGGTGCTTAGCAGTGGTGGGTTGCTACCGGTTCGCCCCCGATCGGACGAACCAGTAGCGGTGGTGGCAGGAGGCTCCGCCCACCTGCCCGGGTGTCTCTGCACATGCGCAGAAGCTTCTGTGCATGCACAGAAGTGTCGTGCACACGCGTGAGTGCGTGCGCACCTGCTGTCAGCGTTCCAGAAAAAAACCCAACTCCAAGTAAAGACTCTGAAGCAAGCATTTTTCAAAGTTCTATTTACTAGAATAGGTAAACTGGCACACCTGGGAAAACCTGAATCTGAGAGGTCCGGGTTTTCCCTCAGTAAATCAAAAACCCCAAAACCATCCCCTCACTCCTCCGTCGATCACATGCTCCAATCAACTGTCGTCCCATCTCGAGACAAGCCCTCTGACCACTCCTTCTCCAGATGCAGGATCGCCCTTACCTTGACAACAGGAAGAATGTTATTATGTCTACAGACAACCCCGCTACTAAATCCCCCCTGCTACTTTTCCACACATGAGAAGGTGGCAGCATGGAAGTTTCCGGCTTAATATGGCTTCCAAAGCTGACAGTCACAAGCAAACCGGTAGCAACCAAAATTGAAATCCACTACTGGTGCTTAGATGTGGCCCATGGGGCTGCCTTGGAAATAGCGAAGGACCAGCCCACGGTGCCTCTGCCAGCAAAAACAGAGCTCCCGAGCAGCCCTCCCGAACTCCGTTTTCACTGGCAGAGGGTTTCAGGAGGCCGTCGCAGTTGAAAACGGAGCTCAGGAGCCCATTTTTGCTGGCAGAGCGCTCAGGCTGCCACAGGCGCCCCCCAACACAAGTGACGTCATGCTGGCCATGCCCACCCTGGCCATGCCCACCCCAGCCCCCACCAAGGTCAAACACAACCCTGATGCGGCCCTCAATGAAATCAAGTTTGACACCCCTGATTTAGGGGGACAGGCAAGTTTGAGAATGAGAGAGTGTGATAGGATTCTCACAGCCTGAGCAATTTAATTATAGTTTGATTCTGGAACTCCTGACAAAAAGAATATGGTTGTCTGGCTACTTGGCCACCTTATACCCAGACACCTCCAAGTATTCACTTCCAAGAGATGGGGTGCCTTTGGGAATATGCGGCAGTGTCTGCTTCTCTTCAGGAGGGGGCGATTCCTCAGCCTTGCGGAAGACCGTGGTGTGCCTTTTCCTTAAGAGACTATTGGTGAACCCAAACATCATGGACAACTGGAGAAACATCTTGGAGATGGTATCCCCCACGTATGTTTTGATTGCATTTCCCAGATTTCCTTGAGATTCTTCCAAATTCCCTTGAGGAATCAAGCCAGCCATATTAAATAAGACAGAGGGAGATCCATGGTTCCAGAACATGATTGAATGAGGAAGGGAGGGAGGGAGGGAAGGAGGGAGGGAATAAAGAGAGAGAGAGAGAAGGAAAGAAAAAAAGAAAGAGAGAGAGAGAGAGAGAAAGAAAGAAAGAAAGAAAGGAAGGAAGGAAGGAAGGAAGGAAGGAAGGAAGGAAGGAAGGAAGGAAGAAAAGAAAGAAAGAAAGAAAGAAAGAAAGAAAGAAAGAAAGAAAGAAAGAAAGGAAAGAAAGAAAGAAAGAAAGAAAGAAAGAAAGAAAGAAAGAAAGAAAGAAAGAAAGAAAGAAAGAAAGAAAGAAAGAAAGAAAGAAAGAAAGACAGACAGATTCCAGTGAAGGGTTCAGTTTGGGGGAGCAGGAGAAACACCTGTCTTTTCCTATCTAAATCCAAGCCTATCAAAAGATTCCTAAAAACATATAAATTCTCTCAAAAACATTTGGAAAAACTTTTAACAGCCTTTCATTTTCTTGGCTAAATACTTTTTAAAAAAGCATGTAGCCAAGAAAATGAAAGGCTGTCAAAAGTTTTTCCAATTTTTTTTTTTACAAAAAGTAAAACATGCATCTCTTTTTTATTTCCAGTGTCAGACTGACATACGATTCTATTTTCTTTTGTTCTAGATAGAAAAATACTTTCTATATATAATTTTTAGGGGACACGGTGGCTCAGTGGCTAAGACGCTGAGCTTGTCGATCGAATGGTCGGCAGTTCAGCGGTTCAAATCCCTAGTGCCACGTAACAGGGTGAGCTCCCGTTACTTGTCCCAGCTTCTGCCAACCTAGCAGTTCGAAAGCACGTAAAAAATGCAAGTAAAAAATAGGAAGCACCTTTGGTGGGAAGGTAACAGCATTCTGTGCGCTTTTGGTGTTTAGTCATGCCAGCCACATGACCACAGAGACGTCTTCGGACAGCGCTGGCTCTTCGGCTTTGAAACGGAGATGAGCACCGCCTCCTAGAGTCGGGAACGACTAGCACATATGTGCGAGGGGAACCTTTACCTTTATATATAATTTTCTAAAATTGTGGCTGCGGCTGCAGCTGTTTTGCATAGCTACCCGTTCTGCTGCTACTGTTGTTATTTTTAAAGGTGTGCAAGAGAACTGGCAGACAGCAAAAATCATGCTGAATTTTGAGCCATGATTCAGTTTCCAAACTAAATTCCTAAAATAGTGCCTTAAGAGCATAACAAGAAACACTGTTTTGTAACTTTTATAACCTCTGTTTTATAACTAACTTTTATAACCAGCGTGGTTATAAAACCCTGTAAGCAAAGTTACAAAACAAATTGGCTGGACATAGTTTTGATGAACCCTAAATAATAAGGGCAAAGCTACAAATTATCACTGCAACAGCTTTTCACCACAGCTAAGTTGCTTACGTGGAATAGGCAGTGTTGCTCTGCCCTCCAGTGGCTAGTACCAGCAAAAGTGATGTAATGCAAAGGAGGACCAAATCCATCTATCTTTAAGGGAAGAAATGTGGGCAGGTATCTAAAATAAAACAGACAGTTACTCTGGCCAATCAAAAGTTGCCTTTGCATATTGTTCTTGATCTGAGAGAATAAGGCTTCCAGGCAATTCTTTTTCTAGCCCTACTAGGAAAGATACCATTTGTGGTAAGATTCCTCAGTCATCTCTTGGTGTCTTGGACTTTCAAGGAGTTTTGCAAGCTGAGTTATTCTAGTAGGTAATATGTTGTGGACAAGAGGCATACATGCTAAGTGCTTTGTGCATTGAAATTAAGCCATGACATGGTTTAATTCTGGATTAGCATTGTGTGAACTTAGTCCTTGGGATATGATGTATATTGTGTGAATCTACCAACCACATACATTATGGTTAACTATTATTATGGTTCAATGTAGTGTGTAAATTAGGCTTTTTTTAAGGGTTATAAGATTAAAGTAATGCAGAAGAATTATTAAGCAAATGGAATACTATTCAGCTCTATAAGTGTTAATATTTTACTCAAGCTTATATTTACGTATGTATTTGTATCCCAACCAGGGTGGATAAAAATCAATGATTTTTTTAAAAAAAATCAAAAAAATCAGATTTTTTTTATTTAAATCGGATTTTTTTTTATTTTTATCGAATTTATTTTAATAAAAAACTTTTGGGGTAAAAATCTATCGTAAGATAGTTTTCTATTTAAGATACATAAATAATTTATTTATTCAGCATGAAATGGAGCTTAGTTATATAGCATGAGGCTGTATATTCTGCAACACTGGGGCTATCGGTGAGTCAACAGTGGGTCAAGGGAGTAGCAGAGATGACAGTTGCTCTTTAAAAATTATGATTTAAATCAAGTTGATTTAAATCAAGCCTTTTTACTAGTGATTTAAATCATGATTTAAATTGTGATTTAAATCAACTCAATTTAAATCAAATCCACCCTGATCCCAACTTTTATTATCTTTACAAATAACTCAAGGCAGCAAACATAGTCAAACACATCTTTCCCTTCCTATTTTCCCCACAACAACCCTGTGAGGTGAATTGGACTGAGAGAGCGCAACTAGCCCAAAGTCATCCAGCTGGCTTTCATGGCAAAGGACTTGAACTCACCATCTCCTGTTTTCTAGTCTGGTACCTTAACCACTAGACTGAACTGGCTCCCAAGGCGTGCGATCTTATGAAACTTAACATTAATATAGTGTATAGTATTTGCTGTGTTTTTGTTTGAATAATTCTAAAGGACTGTATCTTTTTATAGTAAGTCAGAGAAGCCCCCGTTTTTTGGGGAATGTCACCCCGTGTGTTCAGAGATAAGAGTAGCAGAGAAATGAATGTTTGTACCCTAATTGCTTTACAACTTGTGTCACACATGCTAAATTTGTGACAGAGAACTGACACAAATTTGTTTGGTGTGAGGTAGCATAATGGTTTGTTTGGTGTGAGTTAGCACAATGGATAAACTAGTGTCGGAAGAATAATCTGGGGTTCCAACTAGAGCTGGAGCTGCACAAGAATAAATATAAATGAGATCCAGATATCTATGAGACAATAATGTTTATTCCTAAAAGCAAAACAATTTGCCTTTAGGGGAAGACTGCAGAGAAATGGGGTACAGCAGAAGATTTTTATAGGGTGGAGCTTGTCCAGGGTAGTGTCTACATGCTGATTCTAGGGTGACACTTGGTGTGTGTGTGTGCATGTGTAGGTAGGTAGGTAGATATGTTTATTCTTGTGAACATGCAGTTATTCTGGGAGACCTGGTTTAATTAACTGTTTGCAGATCTTATCTTTTGATATGTGGATTAGGTCTGGGTAACTTATTTGGGGGTTTGCTAATTTTACTTGATTAACTTAGTTTCAGCTTGACTGTCGATTATCTAGTGGAGATACTGATTCTCACACCATTGTGGGTTCTGTTAACGTTTTAAGGGAAGATGGAAACAGTATAAAGAACATATTTGGATATAAAACTTCTCACACTAGCCAGTTATGCTAAGTGTGTTATATTAAGCCCAGATCATTGGTCAACAGTCAGTAAATTATGGCTGAGGGCAATATCTGATTCCAGCATTGTACGTTTCAAATCGGCACCATCATTTTCATGTAGCATAAAAGCTGGGATTCTGATGTGTGTTTAGACGCCAACCACTTGAGTTCTGTCCCAGGATATTTAAAATCCATGGGTTCTACTAATCAAAAAGACCAAAATTCTGTCATAATTTTCAACACAGCAATTTAGTTGCAGCCATTAAAGTTGCTCTGATTAGTCTTTTCCTGTTTGTGCTTAATTTCAACACCATTGTGTTGTCCTAGTAACATTTTTCTGCTGTAATCTCCATGATTTCATATCCATCTCAGTTAAGATAGGCTTATGCCATCCTTAGCTAAACTAATGTTAGTGCAGTATAACACAATTCTTCTCTATCTTCCAAGCAGTTTCCCTACCCTATTTTCTTATATCTATTTTCCATACAGTGGAGAGATTAATGATTTCTACTTTTTCATATAGAACTTCCTGCACAATCAAAAGGCAGTTTTGGTTCAAGCATGGCCCTCAATGCAAATGAGGACCTTTACAATGGAGTAACTAGCTTGCAAGCCAACATAACCCTGTGCATGCATCCCACTACCTAACATCCATGCAGGGTACTGACACAAATCCAGGGTAATTCATGTATTTCTAATAATAAGCTATAAAGCTTTTACAGTATCATTTCAATAATTTATATATATATATTTTGAATAGTGTTAGGACTCTGTGGATTTGGCAGAATGGATGTTAAAAATAAATAGAACGTACACAAAAACTAATTTTTTTCATTATTTTCTAGTAATAAATGCAAATCTCCAATTACCAATCCATCAAATTAGTTTTAATATGGACTCCAAAATAATATCTGAAACAGGTATTCATAAGAAAATGAAAAGGGGGGGGATTGGGAGTTGCAAATGAAATTTTCCTTGCCTATTTACAAACTTTGGACCCCAAATTGTAGTGTTTTGAACAGGGGTGCATTTTAGACTCTTTACATCTTCTTTTTACTTTCTGCAACTAAACTTAAATAAAATCTATATTTTTGATTCTTCAGATTTTGTTTTCTTCTTTCCCTGGTGAACTGCTAAAGTTCTTGTTGTCAACTATTAGGTGGTTATGGTTATATAAATGTCTCTTGGATTGCTTGCCCAGCCATGTGCTACTAAACCACTCATTCTGCTGTGCAACGAAGAACTTTGAAGAAGCAGCTCAGTTGGTCCCAAAGGTACTTTTTCAAGAGGCAACTGGACTTTCTGGTTTTTCTTTGAAAACGTTTCGCTTCTCATTCAAGAAGCTTCTTCAGCTCTGACTGGATGGTGGGGAATGGATGGATTTATGAAATTTTTCATAAACATCTTCAAAGAAAAACCAGTTGCCTCTTGAAAAAGCACCTTTGGGACAATCATGACCTGGATGACTGAGAAGCTCCATAGACACATGCAGCTCAGTAGTTTTTCTTTCTCCATTTGTAGGTTTCAGAGAGGATTTTTCTCCAGAATTCAAGAATCTCCTAAAAGACAAAGAAGAACCAATGGGTATGTTACTATAGGTGTCATGTGACAATTTAATCAGATCTGGGTAATTTATTGTATTTAAGTATACTAATAAGTAGTCCATCTTATGAAGTAATAACTGCCTCCAATAACTTTGATTTTTTTTGTACTTAATAGAAAGAAAATATATGGGTTATCTCTTGAGCAATAGTTATGCAAATCTTAAAATTAGTCTCTGTCCTTTTTGTTTCCTTCTTTTATATTTTTTCACACTGTCTTCTTCTCATCTGCCCTCCATTTCAGTCTATTGATCTTTTATTTTGGTATTTGATTTCTATCTCACTAGGTTCAATCATATTCTTATACTCTTGCAGTTCTCTTCATCCTAACGCATAGAAAATGTGCAGCACTACACATACACACTTCCTCTCAATACTAGAATACACGAGTATCCAATGAAATTGAATGAACAATAATTCAGAATAGAGATACTAATAGCTATCTAGCTACGAACTTTAAAGGAGGACTAGTAAAGCTATGGAGAATAAGCAGCTGTCAATTATCATGAGGACTATGATCATATCAGCACTGCTCTTGGACATCATAAGCAAGTGATACTGCCATATATTTGAGGAATTATCCTGCCAATCTGTGGTTATTGAGGTTAGGGAATGCTAAAGCAGAAAGGCTTTTGACTGGAACCAAAGTAGACCTCTAATATAATTACTGACTATTACAAGCAGAAGCTTTTTAGATAATAAAGATTACCATGTCCCTAAATCCATGCAAATTTGTTTGGCAGGGGAGAAAAGTGAATCCAAAGCAACCACCAGCTCTGCCCCTGATTCTCAACCTCCCAGGTAACTATTAAGGAACTCTGCTGATAGGAAAACAAATGTTGCATGAAGGAGCCTCCATATTTTAGAGGTTTGCTTTCTGACTGGAAAATGTATCTCTATATAGCACAGGCATTTTATGCTTGCTCTTCATTCTTGAGGTACCAATTGTTTCTTTGCAGATCAATTGGTTCCTTTCAAAAATGTTCTTTTTCAGACTGCTTCATATTCAGTATTCCATTTGGCCAGGAGTGAAATCCAGCAGGTTCTGGAGAAACCGATAGCGGAAATTTTCAGTTTGGAGAACCAATAGCGGAAATTTTGAGTAGTTCGGAAAATCAGTAGCAGAAATTTTGAGTAGTTCGGAGAACTGGCAAATACCACCTCTGGCTGCTCCCAGAGTGGGGTGGGAATGGAGATTTTACAATATCCTTCCCCCAGGAGTGGGGAGGGAATGGAGATTTTACAGCATCCTTCCCCTGCCACGCCCACCAAGCCACACCACGCCCACCAAGCCACATCCACAGAACTGGTAGTAAAAAAAATTTGAATTTCACCACTGCATTTGGTCCACAGTTAAACCACATCATATTATTTGGAGTGCCCATGCCTTTTTATTATTGGTCCACCACCATAATAAGGTTTACTTAGGCCATTTCCTCACTTATTTGCCTTACTATCACAGTGTGTTTTTGATAACACCATATTGTAAGCTACTGTTCATCTACTATATCAGTGTTTCTCAACCTTGGCAACACCACGATTTATAGATTTCAACTCCCAGGATTCCCTAGAACAAGTACAATCTCCCTAGAATATCTCATGTTTCTTATTTTTTAAAAAAGACTCTAGGAAAATTATAAATAGATACAAATGTATCTTATCTTGAAACTGTTCAGGTGAAAATATATAAAATGAAATACAATTTCACTTTATATCTCATCATTTTACCCATAAGGCAACTAATAAATATAGTTAATAATTATGTCTGATCTCCTCCATATAATGATTCCATAGTTCCATCTTGGTCAGTTTGCCCACTACCATTCTGCAATCAAAGTCCAGAGAAAGACTGCCAAGATGATGAAAAGATTGGAAACTAAGTTCTAGAAGGGATGGTTGAAAGACCTAGATAGGTTTAGCTTGAAGAAGGTTGAAAGGGGACATAATAACCTCTTCAGATATATCATAGCTATTATATGGTAGAGGGTCCAGATTTATTCTTTGTTCCAGAAGCTGAGATTCAAATCAATGGGGAGGGGGACCCTTTAAGCATGTAGAAACAGATAAGACATTTGGAAAACCTTCTTCATAGTAAGAACTGTCACTTGTGGAACAGGTTACCCACACAGAATAGTTCCTTCGTCTTCATTGGAGGTTTTCAACCAGAGGTGGAATAATCATCTGACAGGCATAGCGTAGTGTGCAGGGAGTTGGACTTCATGACCGCTTAGTTTCCTTCTAACTCTTGGAGTCTATAAATATGAAAACTAACTCAAACTATGATGGAAAAAAAAAAGATCAGTAAGGTAGATAGTTAATAGAAATGTGAGGACCAGCCCTTGCCAGGGTTGATCATATTGGTCTGGTTGGTAAAGAAAGCATTATTAGTTTTCATATTTACAGGAAAGAATGGGACACAGGAGACTTTGAATTCGGCAAACCTCTCGGGAAAGGGAGATTTGGAGCAGTCTACTTGGCCAGAGAGAAAAAGACCCACTTCATCTTGGCTTTAAAAGTCATGTTCAAGTCTGTCTTGGAGAAAGCTCAGCTGGAACATCAGCTTCGAAGAGAGATAGAAATCCTAAGTCACCTCAGGTAACCCAGCTGGAATGGCATGGGATGAATGTTGAGCTCTTAGTTGGATGGAGTTATCCTTGTCCTGTTGCCCCTTTAGTTCTATCCTTTGGAACTAGAGGATTGGAAAATATGGGTTTAGAGACAGTTACTTGAAATATAAACATAGGCACAGCATAATGTTTTAGCATACAGCCAAAATCCACTGCTCATCATCCCTTTGGAGCAAGATAGTCCGTATTCCCAAACGTTGAAAAGATACACATTAAGATCTGTGCAGAATAGTTTTGACATTACCTCAAGATCTGGATGATTTCTTTATTCTACCACTACTCTGTTTCAGCACGAAAGCTTCCATGAGTATTCAGAACAAAGCAGTGTAGCTGCTCTGAAGTGAAGTGCCACTTAGCGGCTTCAACTCAAGCTTTGAAGGCAAAACTTCCTTTAAAAATTATACTGCATGACCCTAATGCAGATTCCAGATTCATGCAGGCCCCATTGGCCAGGATATTCTGGAAGGTGCGGGTCCAGGCGAAGAGCCTTCTGTGCTATTACACATCCCTGTTAGAATATCATTCTCAGAGACTCTTCCCATCCTGCTTACAATCTTTTTGGACTGTTGCCTTCTGGCAGAAGATACAGAACAATTAAAACTCGGACCACACATTTTCTGAATAGTTTTTATCCCAGAGCTATAATTGCATTCAACAATGAACTAAAGGGCCACTGTCAGTGAGCTGTTGGACAGCATTACTTGGTCTGTTGTGTGGATGTTTGGGTGGTTTAAGGGTGGGGAATTTGTGGTGGGGGGGGGTGTTTGGGGATTGTTATGTGTTGGACCTGGTCTTTGGGTGTTAAGTGAATTTCATTGTATGGGTATATTGTGTATACCCATACAATGACAATAAAGTTATTGTTGTTGTTATTATTATTATATATAGTCTTTTAAAGTGAAAACTCCTTATGCACAGTCACTCATGCCCTCGTCACTTCCCTCCTGGACTACTGTAATGCTCTCTATATGGGGCTCCTTGAGGAGCACCCGGAGGCTCCAACTGGTCCAGAATGCAGCCGCGCAGGTGGTTATGGGAGCGACGTGGCATTCTCATGTAACACCTCTCCTGCGTGAGCTGCACTGGCTCCCAGTGTTCTTCCAGGTGCGCTTCAAGGTTTTGGTTACCACCTTTAGAGCACTCCAAGGCTTAGGACTGGGGTACTTACGAGACCGCCTTCTGCCAACAGTAGCCTCTCACCGGCCAGTACGCTCCCAGAGAGGGGCTCCTCAGGGTGCCGTCGGTCAAACAGTGTCGACTGGCGGCTCCCAGGGGGAGAGCCTTCTCTGTGGGGGCACCTGCCATTTGGAACGAGCTCCCCCCGGAGATACGGAGGATCCCGGATTTGCACACTTTCCGCCGTGCCCTCAAGACCTTCTTATTTCAACAGGCTGGCCTGGCCTAACCTCCTTTTAACTGTTAATTTTAAATTTGTTTTAAAATAATAGGGATGTTTTAATTTGGGCCAAATTATTTAATGTGTTTTATATTGTTTTTAAAGTTTGTATTATGTGTATTTTATCTTTTGGCTGTTCACCGCCCTGAGTCCTTCGGGAGTAGGGCGGTATATAAATCCAATTATAAATATAATAAATATAAAAGTAGTTTGTCCCTTTCCTTGAATTGGGAGTGAACAGATCATCCCCTAACCTTTGTCGGCTATCCTTGGGACAGGAGTGTCTTATCAACTTTCCTTTCCAAAGTCAGTTTGTACCTTTCTTCCCCCTCCCCGCTCCCCATGCTCTCTCCAGACATCCAAACATTTTAAGAATGTATAACTACTTTCATGATCGGACACGGATTTTTCTGATGCTGGAATATGCTCCAGGGGGAGAGCTGTACAAGGAGTTACAAAAAAACCAACGATTTGACGACAATAGAACAGCCACTGTAAGTACCACAACCCTGTTAGACTAATATATTTTGTCGGAACCAAGGTATAAGAAAAGCACTGAACGTGTTAAAATTTATACATACATAATTGGATTAATGACAAGCAGTCATATTTGTCTGAGAAGCCAATGATTGCAGAATTGGGTAATCGAGAGTGGGATGGGGGGGTAGTGCAACCATCCTCGGTCTCCTTAATCTCTCACTAGCCTTCAATACCATCGATCATTGTATGCTTTTGAGTCAGCTATGGGGGCTGGGGCTGGGTAGCATGCACTCATGGGAAGAAAACTCCTTGGTGTAAAGATATTGGAGTCCTAGTGGACAATCACTTAAATATGAGCCAGCAGTGTGCAGCAGCTGCCAAAAAAGCCAACACAGTTCTAGGCTGCATAAACAGAGGGATAGAATCAAGATCACGTGAAGTGTTAATATCACTTTATAATGCCTTGGTAAGGCCACACTTGGAATACTGCATTCAGTTTTGGTTGCCATGATGTAAAAAAGATGTGGAGACTCTAGAAAGAGTGCAGAGAAGAGCAACAAAGATGATTAGGGGACTGGAGGCCAAAATATATGAAGAATGGCTGCAGGAACTGGGTATGTCTAGTTTAATGAAAAGAAGGACTAGGGGAGACATGATAGCAATGTTCCAATATCTCAGGGGTTGCCACAAAGAAGAGGGAATCAAGCTATTCTCCAAAGCACCTGAGGGTACGACAAGAAGCAATGGGTAGAAACTAATCAAGGAGAGAAGCAATTTAGAACTAAGGAGAAATTTCCTGACAGTTAGAACAATTAATCAGTGGAACAACTTGCCTCCAGAAGTTGTGGGTGCTCCAACACTGGAAGTTTTTAAGATGTTGGATAACCATTTGTCTGAAGTGGTATAGAGTTTCCTGCCTAAGCAGGGGGTTGGACTAGAAGACCTTCAAGGTCCCTTCCAACTCTGTTGTTCTATTCTATTCTAGTCTAGTTTAGTCTAGTCTAGTCTATTTATCTATAGAATATTATAGCTAATGGGCTGGAAATCCAAATCTGAGATTAACTTCTTGCTATATTTTAACACATGATGATGTACCAAAACAGTACATTGAAGAAATATCTGATGCTCTGATGTACTGCCATGCTCGGAAAGTGATCCACAGAGATATCAAGCCTGAAAATCTCCTTTTAGGATTAAGAGGGGAGCTTAAGTTGGCAGATTTTGGATGGTCAGTGCATACTCCTTCACTAAGGTAGGTTGCTTGCATTTCTTTATAAAGAAAAAACAAATAGGAGAAATGGCCTCTAAGCGAAAGTCTGCATGGTGAATTTGGGACTAGGAGAGCATTTCAAATTCTCTCATAGATGATCTTTTAAACTATCAGTTCTGTGCAAGGCTAAATAAACCCAATTTTATTTAAAATATGAGTGTGTTGCATATGACAAATCAGATAATTAATCCAATTAAGAATGTTCAAACCTGTTTCTTTCTTTACTTTATCCATGCATTTGGATCAATGTCCAAGGCCATGTTTTGCCTTCCTTTCCTCCATCCCAATATGATGAGCCAACAAGAGATAAAGCCAACAGTTCCTTGTTGCCAACAGATGTCCTGTGGACAGTCATCCACCTGGTCTCCCACAATTCAAGTTGTATTTTTTGGTGGCTACAAGGAAGCATCCCAGAGGTGGTATTCAGCCGGTTCGCACAAACTGTTGGCGGAAATTTGGCCAAGGTCGCCCAACCGGTAACGATGACTGGCTGGCCACACCCCCGAACCGGTACTCCAGTCACCACTAACTCGCCCCACCCACCATGTTTGTCACCATGTTCTTCACGCATGCATATCCCATTGCCTTGCAAATCCAATGGGATGCGCATGCACAAAGAACATGGTGGTGACGGCAGCAGCTTTTTCCACAACCTCTGGTACTTTTTGGCGGCCTGCAGCCTTCTTTGCCAGCTGCTTTCCAGCAGTGGTGGCTGGCTGGGGGCCGCAGAAAACTCCAATCTGCTTGCCTTCTGGACTCTGGACCAGCAGCCATGGAAGGTAAGCAGCCCGAACAAAGAGGCGGTGGTGGGGTAGGAAGCAGGGCTAGGGCCAGGGCCGCTAAAGGGGGGGGAAATGGGGGTGACTGGCAAAGGGAGGGTGGGGGTAAATAGGTGGAAATTCCAAAAATTTTCCTACCTTTTCCTGTGGGCATGGCTAGGTGGGAGGGTCATGTGACTGAGTGGGCATGGGAGTGACATCAAGTTGGCCACACCCACTCAGTCACATGCCCCCCACCTAGCCACACTCACCAAACCGGTAGCAAAAATGTTTGAATCCCACCACTGACACATCCGTGTTGTTTTCATTGTAATAGTATGGAAGTAGCTATTGTTTTCTCCAGGGATGTTTTTGAACTCTACTCTGTCTGGCCTTAATAATTCTGACTAAGTGAACAGGCTTTCTGTGTGGAAAATAGTTAACTGATTTGTTCAAGCTGCTTGGCTCTGGTTCGGGGTGCCTTGCTGTTTCTGTAGCATGCTCTATTAAAATGCTGTTAACTGGCCTGTAGGATAAAATAATTGTATTAATTAAAATGTTCTTGTCAAAATATTTCCCCCGTCATGGTAAGGCTTCTAGAGCAGAGTTTCCAGATCAAATGGCATTTATATGTGCAAAATACCTGTGCTACAGTATTGCTAACCTTTGGCCTTTTCTGTGGGTAAAGAAATGACCAGTTATCTGGATTTTTTCCCCCAGGCTTCACCAAATCTCTGATTTCACTTGGATCTTACTGAATGGTGACTGAAAAGAAATTATAAATGCGGTCATTTGAACACTGTATTTTTTCCTTTGTTTTTCTTTTTTTTTTTAAATAGGAGGACAACACTATGCGGCACTCCAGATTATCTTGCTCCAGAAATGATAGAGGGGAGTCCCCATGATGAAAATGTTGATGTGTGGTGTGTTGGCATTCTTTGTTATGAGTGTCTTGCAGGATTTGCACCTTTTGAAGCACCCACTCGCATGGAGACATTCAGACGAATAAAGGAGGTACGTTCTTCCAAATCAAAGGCCTGTAAATGAGGTAGTGCTTACAACAGTCACTGGAAACTCATGGCCAGATGTTGTGTTTATTCATGAATGTATGCCAAAATTCAGAGGATTACATTGGAGAGAACAGGAGGAACTCACACATACCTTCTTCTATTCATATGACAAAAATCCCAGAAAGAATTTAGGAAACTTTACAATAAGATGTTTTCACGACCAAATTAAGTAACATCATCAATGCTAACACTGAAAATGTTACCTGGTTTGGTCATGAGACACCTGCAAGAAAGTTACCAAACTCAGAGAGCACCAAGAGAGCACTGTTCAAACCTGAGCTAAAAATATTATCTTCTATTGGTTTACAATAAAAGTGCAAAAAAAAAAAAGATCTAAAAAAGTTACATGTGACTTGGTGTAATAATCCTTTTGTGGTCTTCAGAGAAGGTTGGATCAAAAATATGGACCCCCTTTTGTATTGATCAAGGCTGGTGGATTTAACAGGAAATGTGGCAATTACTGTATTTTTCAGAGTATAAAACACACCTTTTTTCTCTCTAAAAGAGGGTGAAAATTTGGGTGCGTCGTATATACCAAATGTAGCCCTGCCCACCTGCTGGCCCCCACTCTTTGGCCTTTCCCTCCCAGCAATTTACCTCCTTGCAGCAAGCAGCAAACAACCCATTTCAGCTTCAGCACAGCCTGATTAGCACAAACAGTTGATTGTTCGTTGGATCGGCCTCCCGACCCTCAGCTGTTTCAGACTGCAGGGATTGCCATTGCTTATTGCCACATGGGCCTCCGCTGTTTGCTGCAAGGAGGCAAATTGCTGGGAGGGAGGTTTTTTTTTTCTTGTGCTAATCTGGCTGTGCTGAAAATGAAACTAAAGCAGGCTGTTTACTGTTTGCTGCAAGGAGGCAAATTGCTGGGAGGCAGAGGCAGATTTTTTTTTCTTGTTTTCCTCCCCAAAAAAGGTAGGTGCGTCTTATAGTCCGGAGCGTTTTATACTCTGAAAAATACAGTATCTTACCCTATGAAATTTGCAAAGGGCCCCTGGTTGCATCCACAAATAGAGAGTGGCTATCAACATGCCACATAAAGCCTCATGTAGTCCTTGAACTGATGGTTATTACACACCTTTGCCATACAATAAGCAGAAAAGGCTTGTACCAGGAGAAGCAGCAGCAACAACATTGTGTCAGTGAAACAGGGGGAAAAAAATAGATCAGTTGGAGAAGCAGATAAATCGAGATTGTGGTCCAGTTAAACTTTGCACAATATAGTTGTTTTCATAACAAAATCTAACTTTAAAAAAAAATTATTTTAAGGTGAATTTCAAATTTCCTCCTTGGATATCAGAGGGAGCCAAGGATCTAATTGCTAAAGTCCTTAACCGTACACCTTCTCTCAGACTTTCTCTTGAAGGAATAATGGAGCATCCATGGGTTAAGACAAAGTCAAGAAGAATTTTGCCACCTGTCTACAGTGAAGTAGAAAAGCAAATGTTTATGGCATCTCCTAAAGGCTCTTAGCTCATTTTCTTCGCAAATCTCTCTTGTATCTCTTTAGATGACTTGCTGTTAGATGACTTGCTGTTTGCTGTAATAGACAGCTGTTGAATCACTATTGTAAATGTCTTTCTCACATTCTTATTTAAATGACTTCTTGCTACTAATGGCAATAATATTGCATGTTAACTGGATTTGTAAAGTGAGGGTATTAGTCATTAATGTAATAAAGAAAACAAATGTATTCTTTTAAAAATAAAACATGACTCACAAGGCAATAGCAATTGGACAGATGGTATAGATATAGAGGTTATGTTCTTTGGTTCATAACATCTTTGAGTAAGAGAACCAATTGACTGTTTACCTCTTTGAAAATATAGGTAGTAGTAATATTCTGAAAAGTGTGGAGTAAACAGAAACTACTAACCTTCACCAGGAAAAATACCTTTCTTTTCCTTTTTTGATAGCCTTCTGTCAGATCTGTGTAGGCATTAAAGCTGATAAAAATCTTGCCTTAAAAATAAAAGTTGTAAAATATCAAAACTAATAAAAATAGTATTATATTTACTGTTTGGCGTCTCAAACTGAATTTTATCTTTTTTCCTGAATATTTTGAGGCTGCTCTAATTATAAATACAACACATACTGTTTGACTCGAAAACATAATCAAGGAAAAATCTCTTAAGCCACTATAGTGCTACTGAATAGTTTCTACTTGATATCTAATTATGACTGCAACATAATAAGTTTTGGTTTACCAAATGTATTAAATCAAGCCATTATGTACCTTGCTTATCTAGTTATTTTGATTGTTAAGCCCAGATTTTAGTATTTATATATATCATGATTTATGGTTTAGCATATTAACAGAATAACAGAGTTGGGAGGGACTTTGAAGATCTTCTAGTCCAACTCTCTACTCAAGCAGGAGACCTATAGTATACCATTTAAGACAAATGGTTGTCCAAACTCTTTTTAAAAATTCCCAGTTTTGGAGCACCCACAACTTCTAAAGGCAAGTCATTCCACTGATTAATTGTTCTCACTGTCAGGAAATTTCTCCTTAGTTCTAGGTTGCTTCTCTCCTTGATTAGTTTCCATCCATTGCTTCTTGTCCTGCCTTCAGGTGTTTTGGAAAATAGGTTGACACCCCCCCCCCCCATTTTTTCTTTGTGGCAGCACCTTAGATATTGGAACACTGCTATCACTACAATTTTTTACACTGTTATTGTGTAAACCAAAATAATTATAGCTTGTTAAATAAGGCACAGTTAAGCAAACCATTAAAACCTGTAACTAAAGCAGTTTTAAGGCTTTGGGGATATATGTGAACATGTTGAGGAGGAAATGGTGAACATAGCTACTAGAATGCTTTCCCACACTTTTACTAGGAGTGGGTAAATAGGAGGCATCTATATTCTTCTATTGTTGTGTTTCTGCTTTCCCTTCTATTTGTGTCTTTTGTCTATGTGCACTGGGACATATGAAGTAAGCTGAATATGCTCTATTCTGCAGCTGTGATCATTAAAGAAGAGGGGATGAGGTCCAGAATTTAGGAAATGGGAGCATTCCAAGCCTCTTCTTGGGTGATTTAGGGGTGGAGAATTGTGGTAGATTGTAGTGTGTTTGGGGATTGTTAAGTATGTTGGACCTGGTCTTTGGGTGTTAAGTGAATTTCATTGTATGGGTATACTGTGTACACACGTACAATGACAATAAAGTTGTTATTATTCTCAATGGCATAGATTACAGAATTTTTTTCAGGAATGTTTTTTCCTGCCTCCCCTGGCTTGATCAGGGCCATTTTTTTTTTTAAAAAAAATCAGCTTTCTTTTAGTTGCCTTTCTTTTCACACCAGATTTGGTCCAATTTTGCTGTTTTTCAGAGACTTATTCTGCTTTTAGACAGATAAAGTCCCAGGTCGCTTGAGGTAATCTATTTCCAACATTCCATTTGCTTGAAAAAACTGATATTCACAAGACCAAAACCCCTCAACAGAAAATCCTCATCTGACAAGCAAATATTTTGGCAAGGTATACAATTGCTCACCTACAGACTAAGTGTGGGTTTTTGGGGCTACTAAACCATGTCTTTATGATGTGGACTCCGTATCTCACTAAGCAAAAGGTTGGCAACCATGGCTTGTCATAAAGGAATCCAGCTTCTGTCCCTTCTCAACCCCGTTCCTCTAGAACAGTTATCTTGAGTTAATCTGCCATTACTTTCAGTTCTTCAAAATGAAAATTATTCCTTGAATTGGATCCAAATTTTGTTGAGCTGTATAATTTAGGTCTTATAGAAGAAGAAAAATTAATTGCTCTGCTTCTGAAAAATTGGGTGTGCAAACAAAGTTCCTCATTGATTTCCTTTAGCCGAGAGCCTCTCCCAGAGACACAATAGTTCCTTTATCAAATCAGTCTTTATCATGTATAAACTTCCAATTCCTTTGTGGGGGAAAAAGCCAGGCTAAGGTGATCCTATTAAAGTATGTTCTCTTGTACACTAAACTGATGTTGAAGAATGTGTGAGTTACCTATTCTGTAAATAACACTGATATCAAATAGCTTACTCACTTGGAGAGAATTACTATTGTCCATCCAAAGTTCAAATCCAAGCAAAGGAATTACACAAAAGATCAGCAGGTATAGAACATCTCATAGCACATAAGAAATGTGACTTAACAGCAAAATTTAGATTTTGAATCTTTAGTTTCCTCGGATGTAATTGTATTAGTCTGCTTTAGTCAGATTGTGTTTCCTTTAACAAGCAAGATGAGCACATGTTTCTGAATAGTGATTGTAGCAATTCCTTAGTGTTGCTCACAATGCAAAAAAAATCTTCCTCCTAGGTGAGAAAAATATCCTGCTGTCTTTGGATATTCTGTCTCATTACTCAGCCTTGAAATTTGTTCACATGATTCCAGGGTGCACAAGGTCTATTTCTTTTGGATTGCTACAACTGCCTTGAAGCAGCAGAGATATACTGTAATTATACCAAGACGCAGCCCCATTTTCCCAATTTACAAGACTCAAGTGATACCTTGGTCAGAAAAAAAAGCAAGCTTAATTGAAAAGAATGCTTTTGTGGCTCAATTTCGCTATGAGAACTCTCTGAGGAATGGGGCTCTATAAATCAAAACATCCAAAGGAAACCCAATTCCTCTGGGCAATTCCTTGAGAAACATTCCACAACTCTAATCATCCCTAAAGCAATTAGCCTGCTACAACAAAAATAAATGTTTTGCAGTAATATTATCTTTCAATGAAGATTATAATAAAACCAGATTTCCATGGATAAGTTCTCCTTTGGCCCTAGCTGCACCCCATCTGGCCAGGAAGAACATTATCTCTAACAATGTTAAGATTGGTGCCTGCAATGCCAAAGATTTTGGGATGGATGAAAGGTCAGCCACCATGTGCCAAGGAGGGCTGCACAGCCCCAGTTTATACTGGTTTGGAGGGAGGGGGGAAATCATCTTTTTATATATTATTTTTCTTTTATTTGCTTTTTTTCCTATCTCTTTGCACTTCTCTTTTTCTTTCCTCCATTTTTCACATTTTCCTTACTTTATATTAGTCTTTTCTCTTTGTATTTGTGTTGCTCTGATAAAATTATTTTTTTTTTAAACTACATGTGGTGGGAGAAGATACAGTTTGAGGTCTTGGTGGATTAATGCCATACCTTGTTTTGTTTTGAGATATAATTTAAAAAGCAGTTAAGTGGCGAAGGTTTTCAATTTCTTACAGGAAATGCAACATCAGCGGCAGGAACTTTCATTCTGAAACACTAACTTTAGGCTGAGGCAACCCTCATTAAGGTGACTAAAGAAATCATAGAAGCTGATTTGAGGAGCTATTTGCAATTTCACAATGGTAGAGAATTACAAATATTTTGCCTATTGCACCCATGGGTGGCAAATTACATCAGGGAATTGTATATTGCAAGCTTAGTTTTGGTTCATTAAGAATAGATTTCCCCAGTTTAGTATTTTCAGATAGGCAAGACTACAATTATGAAAAACTTTCATAAAAATTTCCTCTCATGAAAGTTTACCCTCATGTAGAAGAACTACTTCTTCCTTAGAGAGTTTCCATTAAAATAATAGTAAAAACATGGTTCCAGGAGAAAGCATATTGAGAATGTCAGCCTTTAGTAGTAAGGCAGCATGGAAATGTAAGAATGGGAATAGAATAGAATAGAATAGAATAGAATAGAATAGAATAGAATAGAATAGAATAGAATAGAATAGAATAGAATAGAATAGAATAGAATAGAATTCTTTATTGGCCAAGTGTGATTGGACACACAAGGAATTTGTCTTGGTGCATACGCTCTCAGTGTACATAAAAGAAAAGATACATTTGTCAAGAATCATAAGGTACAACACTTAATGATAGTCATAGGGTACAAATAAGCAATCAAATCATATTAGAAAACAGTCAATATAAATCTTAAGGATACCAGCAACAAGATTACATTCATACAGTCATAAGTGGGGTGATAGGAACGATGAGAAGATTAATAGTAATGTAGACTTAGTGAATAGTTTGACAGTGTTGAGGGAATTGCTTGTCGCTTTGCTTCCCGGTTCAATTCAAGGTGCTGGCCAGGAAAGTCAGGCTTCATTACTCTATTAGCATTTTAAAAAATGATATTATCTATTACATCTGTTAGATGTATTTTGGCGAGTCCCAGTGTTTCCTCGAAACTCAGGCACCCTCCTTGTGGAACATTCTTCCCCTATCCAAAGTTATGTGAGTTCCATCTCTGCTAATGTTCTGGAAATCCTCAAGACCTGGTTATATCATCAGGCCTGTGAGTCTCAGGGAACTGGACATATGGTCAGATGACTGCATTACTGAGGTGGATATACTCTCTCTCTCCATGCCTGAGGTTGATATATTTTCATTTTAATATTTAATTTTTAGCACTGATTTTTAATATATTTGTGATCATTTTTACACATGCATTGATACACACATTTTATAACGCATCTAACAAATAAATGTTTAAGAAAATCAAATCAGCCATGAGGAGTGTCTGTTCAGCCTCTTAAACAAATCCAAAGCTCCATAGCTTCCATAAGTAACCCGTTCTGCTCTCCTAGAGATCTTACCTTCAAAGTTTTTTTCTCCTGAAACTTAAATGATCAATCCACGATGATAATGGAAGGGCAGAACTGCAGAAAAAACAATTGCTACCAACCTGCTTTCCACTGAGGACCTGTATACTGCACGACTCAAAAAGAGGGCTGTGAAAATATCTACAGACCCCTCACATCCTGGACATAAATTGTTTCAATTACTACCCTCAAAATGACGATATAGGGCACTGCACACCAAAACAACTAGACACAAGGACAGTTTTTTCCCCGAACGCCATCACTCTGCTTAACAACTAATTCCCTCAACACTGTCAAATAATTTACTAAGACTTTATTACTATTATTCTTCTCTTCCTTACTAGTATCTATTTCTTCCCACTTATTACTATAACCATGTTGCTTGTACCTTTCAATTATATAGTTTTTATTTGTTTCCAAGTACGATTTGATAGCTTATTAGTAACCTTGACTATCTTTTTTGTATCTTTTTATTCTTGATGAATGTATTTTATTCTCCTTATGTACACGGAGAGCAGATACATCCAAGACAAATTCCTTGTGTATCCAATTACACTTGGCCAATAAAGAATTCTATTCTATTCTATTCTATTCTATTCTATTCTATTCTATTCTATTCTATTCTAGTCTAGTCTAGTCTAGTCTAGTCTAGTCTAGTCTAGTCTAGTCTAGTCTAGTCTACTCTAGTCTATTCCAAACGATGGGGAGGAAGTCCCAAAGATGCTTTTTCAAGAGGTAATTGGACTTTCTGGTTTTTATTTATTTTATTTTTTATTTTAATTTGATTTATATGCCGCCCTTCTCCTTCTCCGGAGACTCAGGGCGGCTTACAATGCGTTAAGCAATGGTTTCTTTAAAGATGTTTCGCTTCTCATCCAAGAAGCTTCTTCAGCTCTGACTAGATGGTGGGAAACGTCTTCAAAGAAAAACCAAAAACCAGCCTCTTAAAAAAAGCACCTTTGGGACAACCATGACATGGATGACTGAGAATCTCCATAGATGGGGAGGAAGGGACGCCGCACATCTTCCCTCTCCACAACCCCAAGAGGCTCTACCCAAGTTTAAACCAGACCGTTACCTTTTCGCGCAGGCGCAGTCGGGCGGCCTTCAGCGGGCCGGGTGGGGAAAAAAAAAAAGGAACGTTGATTTCAGTTCTGACGTCACCGGCCCTCAATAGTCAGCCGCCCTATCCGAGGCCTCCCGGAGGCTTGGCCCCACCCACTCTTCTGCAGCCGCGCCTCGCGCTAACCGCGCAGGCGCCTTTGGGTCTCCGCCTCGCCCGGCTTCTTCGGCAACGCTACCTCGCCGCGAGTTCCTGGTCGGTGTCGGCGGGCTGGCGAAGGCGGCGTCTCCCCAGAGGGTTGCGAGGAAGCACCGCCGCCCTTCACGATGAAGATCTGGACCTCGGAGCACACCTTCGAGTGAGTGGCCGAGGCGTCTGAGGAGCGACGGTTCCTCGCGGGGGTGGGGGGGCGTCACCAGGGTAACGGAGGCTCCCATTCCCTCCGGGCGGGGGAATAATGAACGCTTGGACGGTCCTTCGACCCCCGGGGAGAGCCTTCTCCTTCTCCTTCTGCGGCCTTCATTCATTCGTCCATATATCTCTCAGCGCGGGGAAATCCTCCAGGGCTGACCTTGGCGGAGAAGGTGCGGGCGTCCCCCAGGGCGAAGGACTACAGGGCCCATCATCCTCCCAGGCCGGGTGACGGGGGGTCGCCGGTGTCAAAGCCACCCATCATCTGCTTGGAGCCGTGCAGCCCCTCGGCTCCTTTTCATCCTCGAGGTCTCCCCTTGGAGGTCTCCCCTGGGGGGGGGGGACACCGCACCTGTCTTTGGGGAGGCCGAGAAGGCTGAGCAAAACAGTTACAGAATTGGAAGGGACCTTGGAGGTCATCTAGTCCACCCCCCTGCTCACGCAGGAGACCTCTACTAGGGATTCGAACCGCCAAACTGCCGACCTTCGCTGCCTCTCTTTCCCAAAGGGTGCTTCTTTTGGAGAGAGCAGTGCAAGCCGGTCCTCGACTTGTGACTGCAATGGAGCCTGCAAGGTTTCTGTTGGCTAAGCTATATCAGTGATTCTGTCGCTGTTTGTTAAGCGAATTTTGCTCCGCTTTTATGACCTTCCTTGCCACAGTGGTTTAAGAGAATTGCGGTAGTTGCTGAGTGAGTAACACGGTGGTTAAGTGAATCTGGCTTTCCTCCTTCCCCCCCCCTCCCCATTGCTTTGTCAGAAAGTCCACCAAAAGGGGATCACATGATCCTTGGGAGACTGCAACTGTCATAAATATGAGCCAAGTGCCAAGCATTCAGCATTTGGTTCACGTGGACATAAGTGTGAAAAATGGTCATAAGGCACTTTTTCAGTGCCGTTGTAACTTTGAACAGTTACTAAATGAACTGTGTAAATCTGAGGACTATCTGTAGTTTTTCTCTCTCTTTCCTTCCCTCTGTCCTGGCCTTAAGGACAAATGATGAAAGGTACAGTGTGCTTGATTATAAACCCTGTGATTGGTAAAGGGAAAGGGGGGAAAAAGGAGCAAAAGCAGAAGAGATGAGCTTAGCTGTTTTTCAGAAGCAGGAATTATATAGTACAATGCTAGGATTTAGCTTTCAGTTGTGTTTTTGTTTAC